>NC_143580.1:155345522-155707675 GCF_048544385.1 Mastigoproctus giganteus
ATTTTCTCTGCATTCTTTGTAATTCTCGGCGTTGCCTCATTTAGGTCTGTAGCACATGCAATATCACATGGTCTTTCATTTCGCTCAAAGCGTTTCACAGTTTCATATTTTTTCGCTATCGACAGTGGTGGACTGGCCATAAGCGGTACCGGGGAAACCCCGGTGGCCGGTGTGATTTTGGCCATAAACGCTAGTGTGAGGACACTACAAATTTTCCCGGGTAAGAATTTTTGATCCAGTCCGCCTCTGTTTATCGATATTGCTTTTTTTTTTCCTCTCTGAATCTGCAGGGTCTTCACCAGGATGCTTCCTTTTCACACCTTTTAAATGTTTTACTCATTTGTAGGGAATAAAGCACAATTACAAAACGAGGAGGCACGGATACACATAAACAAAGCTGCGCGCGTGTAGCAACTGAATAAACAACATCGTGAAGGCAGAGATACACTATTAACACCTCACATTTTACTAAAGCACATTTTTAGGGGTTACTACCATAAAACAATAAAAACAATTTCCAGTTGCGTTTCTGCTAGTGGAATCTGTTATAAACTGGTAGTAAACTCGATCTAATTGCATTTGTGATAATACCGATAGCTGGAATTTTACGTTATTATGGTGAAATGTGTTTCCCCTTCACTGATATAAAACACATAAATACATTTTCAGAATCTCCTCTTCATTCCTGTTGTGTTGCGTTCAGTTGGGGTGATTCCGCGTTCGACTGCCATTTCTTGTAAACACAAAGGTGAATTGTGCATAAGCGAATTCGGTTCGTGTTTTATAAGATATCTTTCCCCTATTTATAAATCGTGTATGATCGAATTCGTGTAATGTAAACACGTGTTATACGAGGACTGACTGTATTATTATTTTATTGCTATATTTATTTTATTGCTATTCTTATTTTTTTATTTATTTTATTTTTTGTTATTTTATTTTTTATTTCATTTTATTTATTTATTTTTTGGCTCGTGCAGCATAAGCCATAGGCTTCCTTGCACTGTGTAGCCATTGCTAATACTAACACTAACACTATTCTTATTAACCACGAACCCAATCATTTCAAGCCCATTAATTAGTTATGAGCTGAGACCTGCTTGGAGCTTTCCTGCTCTCATATTTTACTTAAAATTCACAATGAATTTCAATAACAATGTTCTGTTATATTGGATATTCCGTTTTACTGAGTACTGCTTACAAGAAATTACTAATAAGAGGGGCACATTCCCTCAAGACTACCAAGTCAGTATCCAACTACATTGATGTATTGGAAGAATGATGTAAGATAGCAGGCTTATACAGCAACATCAAAAACACAATTAGAGGAGGGGGTAGGTAATGGGAGCTTATTCTGACCCCTCTGCATTATTCAAATAATGATGCAGTATTTTCTGTTTTTTGTCAGAATTTACTACAGCTAAGAGGCATTACTTGTTTCAGATCTTTGGAGCTGAAACAATTCCTCTTATCCACTTTATATGTTTTTCTGAAAATTGCTTTTGGGAGGGAGAGTTTCTCAATTGAAGCATGTCAAATTAAAAGCTAGGAGCTGAGGGAAAATTTTGAATTCAACAAAAAAAGCTCAAAATTTACTTTTTTATAATAAAAAAAAAAATTTTTTTTTTCCAATAGGTTCTGTGAAATTTTTTTGCATTCCATTTAGAGTGACCTGTGGAGGGTTAAATTCATTCAGACTTCCTAGCTGCACAGTAATAGGTGGAAGTTTATTCTAGCAATCAGTTACTCTGGCAGAAGGCAAATTTCTATACATCTATCGTGTGACTGCCTTGTTTCACTTTGAATTTTGGCAGTTGTCCCCCCCCTCATAAATTCACTTTGGCATATTTTAAGCAGTTAACAACAACAACAAGGAATTTTAGACATTCAACTTAATGGTAAGTTTAATGTTTTTTAATCATTAAAACATGATTCAATATCATTGTTCTTTGAGTGGGAACACAAGTAACAGTTTATATAGTTTTCTTCCTTGTAATGACTAAGTGCTTTATTAGGACAACAAACAATTCATTCTGGAACAGTACACAAAACAGCCATTATACATTAAAATAATAATTTGTCCTGATGGCTTCTGTATAGTTACCCCTGGTCTATTAAAAGAGGAATGAAGTACTTTTAACCTACATGAGATCTAATTTCAAATTCTTTCTAGTTCATAAACTATATACAGCTGTTGTTGCATCAGCAACTTAGGCCATATTGCACCATATATGTCTGTAAACATCTGTGGTCAGTTGGCTGGATGAAAAACACACGACAACCCACATGGTGTGTGCCCCCATGCGGCACAACATCGCATCACAATAAATGTGTGGGCAGGTATGGTCGGTGACTGCTTAGTCAGCCCATACCTGTTACCATCCCGCATGAACTCCGCTAAATATCGGATCTTTCTTGAACAAGTTCTACCAGGGTTACTTGACAATGTTCCAGCAAATGTGAGATGCAACATTTTGTTTCAGCATGATGGGGCGCCTGCCCATTATGGAAGGTGTGTTCGTGACCATTTGAACAGACGTTTTGGGTGTCGATGGATTGGCCGTGGTGGACCCGTTTCCCCCCCCCCCAATGCTCACCTGATTTATCGAGACTTGAATTCTTTCTGTGGGGGGGGCCTCAAATCTATCATGTATGAATCGCCTGTGGAGACGGAAATGGATCTCGTGGTGGTGAGACTCTGCACTGCTGCTACTGTCAAAGAAACTCCAGGTGTGTTTGACTGTGTCCGCCAATCCATGCTGCGTCGGTGTCACGCATGCATTGCGTCTCATGGTGGGAACCTTCAAGCATCTGTTGTAACATCATGAAATGCATCCATCTTGTACTCCATTGTTAATATTATGTCAAATAAATGTTTTCCACTAATTACTGTCTTGTGTCATTTCTGCTTCTTGTGCCTCTGCTACTACTTTCCCGTGACGTTTCCAGTTATGGGTTCCTATGCGAGTCACATTCCTTTAGATGTTACCTACCTCCCCTAAACGTTTGTACCGATATTTTCGAGACACCCTGTATAGAGGCTGATAGGGTCCTTTGTATGTCGCAGATATTCACTGCCAATTCCATTTTTGAATTTTAATTTATGATTGTATCATTTTATGCTATAACTATTCAATTAAATATTGATTTGTATATATATGTCATCAGTTTTCTTCATTAGACTTTTGCCAACTTGAAAAGGTGATGATTAAACAGTTCATGATCATAATCACATGAGCTTTTTAACCATCTTCTCAGCAATCATAACCATTGTGTTTTGACTATGTGTATTGATTTAGGGCATATATTTAAGTAGTCTTAAAACAAGACTACTTAAATATACGCCCTATTAATGTACCAAATTTCAGTCTGGATTCTAATCTCATTTTTTTCTATTTTATTGCATATTATACTGTCTTATATTAAGAAAAATGAGTTGTGGAAATAAGCATTTGTTTGTAATAATGATTGTTTTGTGATGATCAGTAGGGATGGCCAAGTTTATATTTCCAATTTTTTGATGCCATTGTGCATAGCTTTGAAACACATTTCTAATTCATATGATTATACCCTATTTTTCAGTTGGGCAGATGCTACAACCAACTTGCATCACATTTCTGCAGGCTTTGATCAAGAAGCTGCTGCTGTTCTTATGGCTCGCCTTGCATGCTTTCGAGCTGAAGGTGATGATGGCGCAGATGTCCTCCGCTGGTTGGATCGGATGCTTATTCGTTTAGTAAGTCGTACTTATCTGAGATAACCTATACTTTCAGAATGTTTCATTACTGGTGAAAAATTTTCAGTCATGCTAAACGTTGCTTTAGACTGTGTTTAATTAGTTTATTGAATGCTAAATGTAAGGTTAATTACAAGGTTAAGGAAATACTTGGTACACCCACTGCCTAAAGTAATTAGATCATAGGTGACATTTTTGAATTTTCTTTGAGATTCAGTCATTAGGCTGACTAAAATTAGACTGGGTTAAAATAAAAAGTTCAGTGCCAAATCAGAAAATAATCTTTATTCAGCAATAGTATTAAAGAATAAGTAGAAAATAGTGCAAAATATTGTGAATGAAGTGAAGTAAAGTTACAGTTTACTCATTAATATTAAATTATTGAGAAAATAGGTGGCAGTAAAAAGAATGACTGCTGCTGAGCAGTGATGACTGGAAACTGAGGAGTTAGATTTGTATAGGTGGTCTGGCTTACTCTCAAATGAGATTAGTAAGAATGATAAAGTTATTGTAGATAGGAAGTGATTAGAGATAAAGAAGTAGCAAAGTTCACCAAAACTCTGTCAGAAAATAAAACTACTGGGGGTAGAAAATTCTGAATTAATCTATGAAAATAACCCTGATGTGCACTAGCACATCAGGATTATTTTCATAGATTAAGGATAGTAAGGATAATAATTTAATATCAAAATATGAATGGATCCTAGAAGTAACATCATGTTACAAAGAATAACTAAACTAAAAAGATAAATACCAATAAAGTGAACTAACCAGAGAAATAACATTTAGTTTCTTTTAAATGTCAGGCTGCAAAAACATTGCGAGCAAATCAGTTGAGAAGAACAGGCGGGATTTAGACCCGGGCGAGAATGCTGTGATCAAATCTTTGCCATCCGTCAGCTGATGGAGGAGAGGATCCGGTGTGGACAGCGAACCGTCATTGTTTTCATTGACTTTAAGTCTGCTTTCGACTGTGTCCATCGGCCTGCCTTATGGAAACTACTAGAGGTCGAACATGTACCTCGAAAAGTCATCACACTCCTCCAAACTGCATACAATGGTTTAACCAGCCAGGTGCGCATCCAGAACGATTTATCTGAGGAATTTACCATCCAAACATCCGCCAAGGGGATATAGCCTCCCCGTTGCTTTTCAACATCGTGGTCGACGCCATTATGAGGCAAGCATTCAGAAACAGACGGGGCATACAATATGACAAGGATCACTATGTGACTGACCTGATGTTTGCCGATGATAGTGCTATCTTTGCTGGTAACGACTCTGAAGCCACGGACATCCTCTACGGCATTGCCCGGCCATACAGTTTGAAGATCAATGCTGATAAGACAAAGGCCCTGACAACAGATGGGTCGCAAGCCACCATCTATCTCGAAGGCGTCCAGATCGAGCAAGTGCAGGACTTTAAATACCTTGGGTCGCTGGTCCAGGAGAAGAAAGTTGCATCCGCCATGGAAATCCACAGCAAAATTGGACAGGCGGCCACTGCGTTCACCTCGCTCAAATGGTGTCTGTGGAAGAGGACCAACATTTCCTCAAAGACTAAAATCCAACTCTTCTGGACTTTGATCCTGCCCATTCTCCTTTACGGATCAGAAACATGGATTTGTCTCAAGCTAGATTTAAACAAACTTGAGGTATTCGAAATGCGATGCCTGCGGCAGATTTTGGGCATCTCACTTCGTGACCACATCACTAATGATACCATCTGCGCCAGATGCCAACAGCAACCAACCATTGCTGACCAAATCCAGAAGCGAAGGCTTAGATGGTTTGGCCACGTATGTAGAATGGGCATGAACAGAATACCATCCACACTCCTTTGGAGACAACGACCCACCCAATGGAGCATCCAACGGACCGCGCCTAGGAAAACATGGGCCAAGCAAGTGGAAAATGACTTGAAGCGCCGACGTCTCGATCTTAACCAGGCCAGGACTGACGCCACGGATCGTAAAGTATGGAAGAACACCACAGAGCAAGTCCGAAACTCTGCGGCACCTACAGCAGCATACTGGTTGCATGGCCAACCGCCTCCCCCAGCTGCCAGCTAAGGACCAAGAAGAAGAAGAAGAAATGTCACGATAAAGTGTAGGAAATAAAAGGTTTACTCTGTATGTAAAACAACTGATTAATATTAAGATTTTCATTAAGTAGGCTAGTAGAACCATATAGTCAGGACTTTAGACAGTCAGGAAAACTCATGGTTTCTTTCATTTCTCAGGTTTAGCTGCACGTCAAAAATTCTCATCTTTGGTGGAAGTCTTGGGGATTCTGGATGAAAACAGGAGAATAAAATTCCATCAACTAAGCAACAGAATGCCAATTTCACAGCAGTATACATGATTGTTACAGAGCACCTTGAAATATCATGAATTTATATTTGCTGGATTCCATACCCATTGTCACCTAATAAGAAACAAAAGCATGTAGAGAATCAACATGACTTGAAAGAGAGACAGTTAAAGGTTTCTTAGTTGAATAGTGACTGGTGATGAAATGTGGATCAGTCATTGTGATCTTGAAACACCTCACAAAATGGTTCACATTTATATCCATAACTAAAGGTCACTTATTATTGTGATATATCCAGGTGAAGCCACGAATCATACTAATGATTAAACTGTGAAATATCTATATACAGTAATACCCCGACTTACGCTACCCCGACTTACGCGAACTCGGAGTTACGCGGTTCTTGATTTTTTCGTTTGGCAACGCTTCCGCCCACTATCTTCAAGGTCGTTTTTCATATGTTATCGATATACGGTGCGACGGCGGAGAATGAGAGCGAAAGATGAACAAAATTCAAATTTGCTGCTTTTATGTTTTTATATCAGTGAAGGGGAAACACATTTCACCCTAATAACGTAAAAACCAACACAATTCCAGCTATCGGTATAATCGCAAATGCAATTAGATCGAGTTTACTACCAGTTTATAACAGATTCCACTAGCAGAAACGCAACTGGATTTTTATTGTTTTATGGTAGTAACCCCTAGAAATGTGAGGTGTTAATAGTGTATCTCTGCCTTTATGGTGTTGTTTATTCAGTTGCTACATGCGCGCAGCTTTGTTTATGCGTATCAGCGTGCCTCCTCGTTTTGTAATTGTGCTTTATTCCCTAAAAATGAGTAAAATACTTAATTAAAAGGTGTGAAAAGGAAGCGTCCTGGTGAAGACACTGCAGATTCAGAGAGAAAAAGAAAAGCAATTATCGATAAACAGAGGCGGACTGGGTCAAAAATTCTTACCCGGGAAAATTTATAGTGGCCTCATACTATGGTTTATGGCCAAAATCACACTGGCCCACCGGGGTTTTCCCGGTAAGGCTTATGGCCAGTCCGCCTCTGTCGATAGAGAAAAAATATGAAATTGTGAAATGCTTTGAGCGAAATGAAAGACCATGTGATATTGCACGTGCTACAGGCCTAAATGAAGCAACGGCGAAAAGCACATGACAATTGCAAACTTGACAGGTTGAAAATTGAAAAGGGCTCAATTGTAAAGGGCTTAAAAATTTTAGAAAACATAGACTCCAACGAAGAACGCGTTATAGCTACAAAGCAAGGAATAAAAAAATTATTAGCTTGCTACGAAGAAATTCTGCGTGAAAAAAAGAAGGCGCTGTGTCGTCAGACGAATTTGTGAGATTTTATGAAGCCATCGACATCGAAATAACTTTTTAACGTAAGTCATTTGTTTTTTTAATACATATTTTGTATTAATATGTATAAAGAACTGCAATTTTATTAATATTTTTCTTCTAAACTAGTGTTTTTGTTAGTCCTTGGTCCCAATTAAGCAAAATTTATATGTATTTATATGCAAAGTTGTACCCCGACTTACGCGATTTTCGTCGGACCCACCTATCGCGTAACTTCGGGGTATTACTGTATAAAAATATTTCACAGTTTAGTTCTTGGTATTGTGTATATAACTTTCTTCACATTTAATTATTGGTACAATGGAACCCACTTAAGATGCTTGGTGTTAAGTAGAACAGAACATGCCTACATTATGTTCTGTCACATATAATTTTCAACATGTATTTATTTGCTTAACACAAAGTCCTAGTGAATTGAATATATACAATATTATTTGGGTAACGCAAAGTACTATTTTAATTGTCTTTGCATCCTCTCTGTCTTTCAAACACCCAAAACTCTCACCCCATTAAGATTTTCCATTAATCCAACACTGGAAAATCTCAAGCATAAGCTCAACTTTCTTCCTTGCCTCTCCTGCTGTCACTGGCTGAAGATATTAGTGGTGCAGCAGTTACCTTGACAAATGCAAAGTACTGCATATGGGTAGAAGTAACCCCAGAGAAACGTACCAACTGTGTGGTACTACACTTAAGGTGGTAGAAAATGAAAAAGACCTGGGAGTAATTGTGCAGTCAGATATGAAGTTTTCTGAGCAATGCAGACAGGCTGCTAGGGCAGGTCATGGGGTTTTGTCAATGATATATAGGAATTTTGCTAGCAGGGAAAAGGAGGTGATTGTCCCTCTGTATAAGGCAATGGTCAGGCCACGCCTTGAGTACTGCGTACAGGTCTGGAGGCCTCATTTTAGGAAGGATGTAGATTTGCTTGAGCGTGTACAGAGAAGAGCAACACGATTGGTGAGGGGAATGAAGGGATTCTCTTACCAAGAGAGGCTTAAGTTCTGCAAATTGCAGTGGCTGGAGACTAGGCACCTGCGCGGTGATCTGATTGAGGTCTATAAGGCCTTGAATGGGTTGAGCACGCTGAATTCTGATGGGATCCTTCCACTTGTTCAGATTACGAACCTACGGGGACATAAGTTCAAATTAAGAAAGGACAGATGTAGAATAGATGTGCGGAAATTTGCCTTTAGCCAGCGGGTGGTTAATTGCTGGAACAAACTTCCATCTGTCGTTGTGGAAGTTGATAGGTTAAATAAATTTAAGGAGGAACTGGACAGGCATTTGGAGGGAATGGCGTGATGATTTTTTTTTTTTTTTTTTTTTTTTGGCTGATGCTGCATAAGCTCCTACACTTGCTTTCTTGCATCATGTGCCACTGCTACTACTACTACTACTACTACTACCAACTAATGCACATCTTGTGCTGTTGTAATTACAGTACTATACAGTAAATAAATAAAATCCCTCTTACTCTGTAATACTAATTTTTCACCTTTTGGTTAAAATGCTATGCATTGAGTCAGTATACAAAAAAATCTCTTGATTCTTGTGATGTTATGCAATCAGTTTGCATTGAATTTTTAAGTGAAAATGTTGCCTGCACAGAGCTCTTGTTTATGTCAGTTCATTCTATGATACAGTTATCACAGTTGCAATTTTTTTTTTTTTTTATTATTATTCATCTGACAATCCCATATTAAAAATGGCAAATAAAATATGTACACAGAAGGCACTTTCACTGAAAATGAAAATGCAGCTCCAACAAGGATTTGGTCTAGTTCTTCATCAAAAAGAGTCATCTACAAGCATGACTTCCAAATTCAACTGTGTTGATGGTTATAAAAATCATGAAAAAGTAAGTTTGAGATGAAAGAGGGAAGCAATTACATATAGCAAAATGTGAAGATTTAGATACAGCACTGCTCATTTGGTTCAAACAAGCAAGGGGTGCAGAATGCTCAAATTTCTGGCCCTATTTTACGTAAAAGGCAGATAGGTTCCTTAGCTGCAGAACTGGGAAATGAGTTCAGTTTTCTATTCTATTGAATCATGGGAGTTTCTAATTACATGGAATCAGGTTGGAAAACTTCTATATGTAGCCAAGAGTATTCAAATGAATACACAAGAAGTTTAGTCACTTTGATTATTGATAATAGTCCTGCCCATCCAAAAGTGGAAAAACCATCGGTCTGTCATTTTAATCTTTTTGCCACAAATACCACAAACATATTGTAGTCATGCAACTAGGATATAAATAAAAATTTCAATATAGAAAATTACTACTGCAGAAATTCATTTCTAGCATTGAATCAAAAGAGGATTTCAAGCTTCGACATGCTTGGATTCCCTTCAGTGTGGATTTTCTCTTCCACTGGCATCCAATGCTCTTTGTAGAGGAAAATAAGAAACATTTGTTGTGTAATATCTTCAGCCTTCAACCGGAGTTCGAATCGCATTGATGATGTGAGGAATTTTTATGGGCTATTTTCCACATGGCTGAGTTAGTTGGTCCCAGGCAAGGTAATGGTTTTTCTCCTGTAAACTTGAATTTTTCATCCAGAAAAACAGTCAAATGGAATTCTTGCAACACGATTGTCAAGTAACAGTTCCCCCTGGTTGACCAAGGATTTAAGAAAATGAAAACTGCAGCTAGAGTTAGTTCTGTTTATCCTGAAACCAGAACAAAAGGAAACTCTATGATTTGTGTTAACCTTCTGCAAAGTTCAATTAATTAAACATCATTGTTACTTCCATTATTATTGGAGATGAAAGTTGGTGCTCTCACTATGACCCCTCAAAACGAGAGGTCAACCTAATTTTCTTAAGCTGTTTCACTGCTGCTCACATAGGAATTCATAACATATTAACACAAATAGAGAAATGCATATAGTCTTAAATTATTTGAATGTCTGTATTGAAATACAGTCCTGCTGCCTTTGCTACTTTGTTTTGTAATGCAAATGCAAGCCAGTATGGGGTTTAAAGGCACTTTTGTTAATTGGAAAATTTTCTTCTATACACCATATAGCCTTAGACATGATATTCTGTTCACATGTCATCATAACTTGCTATATTAGTGCCACCTGTTGTTTGATGAGAGACCACTGTCTTAAGAACAGCTGTCACAGTTGCACCTAAACTTTAGACAAATGGTACATTTACTTTTTTGGAAGTGCTGTTTGTATAACATGATAAGGGCAATTTACATTATCCACATTGACTTGTGGATAATGGTAGGCTCTCTTATATAGGTCCAAGCCTTCATGAGCAACAGTTGGCTTCTCTCACATTAGGAGTGAAGGTGAGGACAATGTGAATTTACACATACAATAAGACCCCCATATCTGCAGGGGAATACGTTCCAAGACCTACTGTGGATGGCTGAAACCGCAGATATAAGCGAACACCTGCTGACCCCATATATATATATATATAGTGATTTTCTTGTATATAACATATGTATAATAAAGTTTAATTGATAAATTAAACACACAGTAAGACATTACCAAGATTAAATATGATAATAATAAAGTACAGCAGACTCTATTTACCAGGATTGGATTAACCAGGACACTTCAGGACTCCAAATAATAAAAATAAGAGACCAAATGTTTAGTTTGATTTAGTGCATCGTATTGATTGTTGTGTTTCATCACACCGCAAAAGGACAAATTTTGTTTTGTTATTTATATAAAGGATGTCGGATTTTTTTTTTTTTTTTTAATATATAGTAACTTTTTTTTTTTTAAGAAATCGTGAAAATGATAAGCAAATGCAAGAGTTGTGCTTTAAATTAAACAAAAACTTGAAATTATTCAAAAAGTTTGAAAACGGTGCATCCGTTAAATCTCTAAAGAACCATTATAATGTTGGTGACCAAACTATACACGACATTGTAAAAAATAAAGGGAAGCATCGTATTGGACACACGAATAGTACATATTAAGTTTTTCGTTTTTTTTCCGTGGTTAACCGCGGGTAACTGAATCAGCGGATATGGGGGCACAACTGTATTTGTTTTTAGTATATTAGTAATTTTTTTAGCATATTAATATTTAGCCTGGAGGAAACAGAAAAGTGCCATTAAATTGTAGTTTAATTTCTTTATGTAATTAACCAATGTTGTGCTCTTTGTGTGCTTGGTCCACATGGCTGAAACTCCCAGTATCTTTCATCAAAAATGTTTTATTTGACTTCTCCATTGAAAATTTTCACAAACCTCTGTTAGTTGTTTACTGGAAATATGTTGATTAATATTTTTCCTATTTTCAAAAAGTATGAAATGCTACTTGATATCCAGCATAAACACGTGAGTGTTGCCCTTGCTCAGATGTGGTTTGGAGAGAGAGAGAGAGAGAGAGAGAGAGCTGTCTCATTTGCTGAATTTTTGAAGATTTGTGGTTCATGTGCTAACTAGCAAATCAGCTACTGCTAGTGTATGCTTGTTTTCTCAGCTGTGGCATCCATGTGCTGTCACATAGTTAGATCAGAATAGAAAAGAACTACATATAACAGTTTCTTCTTTTGCAAGCAAAGAAAAATGAAAGCTTGCATTCATAACAATTGTTTTTTTATTGTAAGTCATTATATATTTGCTTTCTTCAGTGTATATTGCATCTATTAACAAAATTTCAAGGACATTTCATATATTGGCAGCTTCATTATACACTTTAAAACCTGGAATCAAACAGAAAACATCACATTGCCCACTAGAGAAAAAAGAAATTTACATTACTCGTATATATTTGTTTTTTGAAAAGAACAGCATGCACTTTTCTGGAATGTGTATTTGATCTTGTAACAAAATTTTAAGAAAACCTATTCGAAGCCACATTATACTAGGTGCGTATGAAAAGTTTTAGGACTGATTATTTTTTTTAATGATACTACTAGTGTCACACATTGGCCACCGTTAAAACTATTCACTGTCAAAGTCTAAACTGGCTCTGTGCCAAGTTTCATCAGTGTGCACAAAGGCATCCTACTAGAAAGTCGTGTTTAAGTTGGTACAGTAAAATCATGTCGTCATGGATTCAAGGACTGAGCAAAGAGGGGCTATAAAATTTTGTTTTAAAGCTAGAAAAAGTGCAACTGAAACAGTTGCAGTGATGATTGCCCAACTTGTCTAGATCCAGTTGGAGTAGCATACTGTCTTTACTGTCGTTAACAATCCTGCAAACTTGGACATTAATCCTGATATACCTTCATCAATATCATTGATGAATACACAAAACAACAATGGGCCCAGCACCGAACCACCTACACCTAAGCAGAACATGGACAATAAAGCAGGGGAAGAAGGGAAAAGTGAGAGAGATATAGAGCTAATAGAAGGGAGATAGAAGATAATAAAATATGCATAATAAGAAATACAGTCCAACTTCCCTATAACGAATTCAATAAATCCAGTGAAAAAATTTGTTATAGAGAAATTTCATTATACAGAGAATATCTTTTTTATTAGAAATTGTTATCTAATTAGAAAATGAAAACGAATCTACATTTATTTTTAATGTATTTTATTTCAAAAACATACTTGTTTAAATCACATTTACACAATTCTCGCCGGTAAGTATCACAAATTAAAAAAAAATCTAATTTTCGTTTGCACAGTACAATTAAAAAATTGTCTGATTCTCAAAGAAAACCTCACATTTGTTCAGAGCATTAAAAACATTATCAGGAACATTTTCACAAAACTGTAGACCCATACGAACCGTTTTAAAAGCATTAATCATTTCTTCGTGAGTTGGCTTTTCTACGGGTTGTTCTGATGCATCTTCAGCATCTTCGTTAATTTCTTCGTGATCATGGTCGCGTCTAACACTGTTCAGCAGTATTTCATCTTCATTTGGATGTTCTGCTGTGATCTACATAAACATAACTATCCAGTGTTATTTCATTTTCGATGTTTCCGGACAATTCTAATAATGTCCAAAAGTTTTTCAGTTTTGAAAGGGGCAGTACATCTTGTTCATCCAGTCATTGTTCGACTTCTGTATTCAATGCAAATCCCGCTTTTGAAAAACAATTTTGAATAGTGTATTCGGTGACATCGTTTGTCCAAACTTTTGCCAGTTCAGAGATGCAATCTCTAAGGTTAATTGTAACCTCCAAGTTTCTATTTTCTGATAACGCATTGACAATCTTCATTATTATTCTCTTTCGAAAATGAAATTTAAAATTTTTAATAATACCTTGGTCCATTGGCTGGAGTTTTAATGTTATGTTTGGTGGTAAAAACAACAACTTCGCACCTTTAATTTTGGCAGAAATACTGGCAGGATGTGTCGGACAGTTGTCAGTTACCAACACGATTTTCCTTTTTTCTTTTGTTATACACTTGTCTAGTTTTAATATCCATTCTTCAAAAATATCACTTGTCATCCATGCTTTTTTATTAAAGGTGTAGTCAACTTCCAAAGATTTTGTGCCTCTGAAACATCTTGGGTTTTTTGATATTCCAATGACTAAAAGTCTTAATTTTTTACTTCCTGTCATATTTGCTCCAACTAGCACAGTGATTCTTTCTTTGCTTTGTTTTCTGCCAAAACATTTATCATCCTTAAAAGCAAGTGTTCTATTCGGCAAAAATTTAAAGAATAAACCCATTTCATCAGCATTAAAAACATCCTTACGCTCATATTCTTCCAAAATCTTCTTTAAGGTATTGTTTCTCCAAATGTTGCAATCTTTTTCACTTACATTAACACTTTCTCCACAAATAATCTTTTCCACAATTCTGTGGCGCTTCTTAAATTTATCTAGCCACCCAGTGCTCGCATTAAATTCTGTATTTGCACAGTCCCTTGAAATTTCATTCCGAGGGACTGTGCAAATTTCAGAGCTTGTTGCTTAATTATTAGGCTCGATATCGGTATATTCTTTTCACATATCATTTGCACCCATTTTAGAACAGCTTTATCAGTATCTTCGTATATACATAACGTAATTTGCTTCTTGTCTGCTCCTCCTTCAATTGCATTTAAAATTGATTCTCGATTTTTTTTAAATCGTAGATAAACTGCTTGCAGGTATACCACATTTCTCCACAACATCTTTTTTCTTAAGACCCTGGTCAATATCATAACAATCTTTGCTTTATCATTAATACTTAAACACTTTCTCTTCGACATTGTTTCCGCAATTGTAAAAATTACTCTACTGCAGCTCTTGCCGATACATACACCACAAACTTTGCTGCTGCGCTGGCCATATAGTGAATTGTTAGTACTGCCTACTCAGTGATGTTCACTTGCCAATTCAGCAGTATCACGTGACCTTTCCTATCAATCACTTTAAAGAAATATACGACTTTGTGAATTTCTTTTATTCTGCTTTCATTCATATATACACGAAAGAATTTGATTAATGTATGCTGTATGTTACTTTCAGAAAAAAAAAATAAAATACAAGAGCATATAGCCTATGTGATTGATGACGAACGAAATTAAAAAAAAAATTCATGAAAACCATTTACTGAGAGTCCAATTAGATGAGAACGGAAATATCATATTTCCGTAGAGAACAGTAATATACTGTGATTCATTAAGTGTAATCCAAGCCATACAAAACACAAGCAATATAACCCATCCAGCACTCTTGCAAATTAAATAGATACTAACAGGCTTCACAAATAAAAAACAAGAGATACTTTTCTGCTGGATACTAGGACACAAAGGGATAAAAGGAAATGAAGAAGCGAATAGAATTGCAAAATCAACCACTAACCTTCAAGAACAATATTTCGCAGTTCCACATAAGGACTACAAGCCATTCATTAAAAATCGCTGTCTAACCCAATGGCAAGTATTCTGGCAAAAACAAACATTGAATAAATTATATGAAATCAAACCAAAAGTTGAGCACTGGAAAACGAGCATAAGGAAATCAAGGAGAGAAGTTGTTCTGACCAGATTGCAGATAGGACATACACATTTCACAAATGGTTATCTGTTACGTGCAGAAGAACCCCCAAGATGCCAAGTATGCAATACACTAGATTCCCGCTAGTCCGAACTAATTGGGACCGAGCCCTGTTCGGATTAGCAGAATTTCGGATTAGCCGAATAACTGCAATAATGCAGAAGCAAGCAGTAAAACAGGTCTGGTTTATTAAGGAATGAATGTATAGTAAGCCTACTAGCGTTTGTACGCGAGCGTAACACACCGGAAGCAAACCCCCCCTCCACGCTATGACTAATTGCACGCGACATTGTGCATTAAATGTGAATGTTTATATCTTCGCTCTACATTACATTTTATAGTTTAGTTCAGTCTGCTGCCACAATGGCCACGAAACGGAAACACACAACGTGTACGTTGAAAGATAAGCTGGAAGTTTTGAAAAGGCTGGACAAGGGGGAAAGTGCAACGAAATTAGCAATAGAGTTTGGAGTGGGCAAGGCCACAGTAACTGACTGGAAAAAAAACCGCGCAAAGATCGAGCAGTTTTGTACCTCTACTTCAGAAAAATCAGTTGAAAATCGACAAACAGTAAGGCCCTCAACGTTTGACAAGCTTGATGAAGCCTTATTCACGTGGTTCACTCAGGAAAGAGGAAGGGAACACCCTTAAGTGAACCTCTTGTTAGAGAAAAGGCCATTCATCTCAACAAACTAATGAAAGGTGATGAATCATTTAGTGCGAGTACCGGTTGGTTTGATCGCTGGAAGAAGCGCCATGGGATTTGCCAGCTAAAGATCACCGGGGAGCAATTATCAGCTGATCATGCTGCAGCAGAGAAATATTTGGGTGAGTTCGCTGATTTGGTATCACATTATTCACCTCAGCAGATATATAACGCTGATGAGACAAGTTTAAATTTTAAGGCTTTGCCCACAAAAAAGTCTAGCATCTCAACAAGAAATGCGTGCCCCAGGTTTTAAAATGAATAAGGAGCGAGTGATGTTGATAGCTTGTAGTAATGCTTCAGGAAATCACAAGCTACCTTTGATGATGATCGGTAAATCAGCGAAGCCGAGAGCTTTTAAAAATATGAACATTAACAATCTTCCCGTTCATTATAAAAGTAAAAAAAAAAGCTTGGATGAACAGACAGCTTTTCATTGAGTGGTTTCATAATCAATTGTCCCAGCAGTGAAACGTTTCAGCAATGAAAACGATTTGCCACCTCGTGCCATTCTCCTCATAGACAATGCGCCGTCCCACCCAGACGTTTCCGAGTTGACATCAGGGGATATAAAGGCAGCTTTTTTACTACCTAATGTAACGCCGTTATTACAGCCCATGGACCAGGGGATGTTACAGTCTATCAAGCTTGCGTACAGAAAGAAATATCTTAGGTCCTTGATAGAAGATAACACCAATTCACTTTCTTTACATGAGAAAATGAAACAAGTGAACTTAAAAGATGTTGTATATTGGGTTGCTGAGTCGTGGGAGGGTGTAACCGAGCAGTCCATACAAAGATCATGGAAGAAATTATGGCCCTCTCTCAGCTTTGTCAATAGCTCTGACGAAAACAACGACATAGAACAATTAATTCGGGTCGTACAGGAAATTCACGGGTGCGAGGAAGCAATAGAATCTGATGTTAACGAGTGGATTGCAGCGGATGGAATAGGTCATGAAAACCTGTCGGATGAGGACATCGTGGCAGCTGTCACCCAAGAAGACTCCAAGCAGAATGATGACGGGAGTGATGACGAGCCCGGTGTTTCTGCGGAACAACTTGTGTCGCACACAGACGCGACAGCGGCCCTTGACCTCGCTTTACGCTACTTAGAACAACATCCCAGCACTACACCGGCAGACTACATGTTTATGAAGCGGTGGCGAAACATAGCATCATCTAGCTGATTTTCATCGTTACGTCAAAAGAAACTAACAGAGTTTGTTACTTCTGAAAAATAACTTTTGTTCCTGTTTTGGTGTGTAAGTATAGATCTGTAATTTTAATAGGCCATGTCAAACACTGATTTATTAATTTTATATTAGTACAGTACTACAATAAAATACAATTGTTTTGTGGAATTCTAAATGTTTTTGTACCATTAATGCCATTTAAATTTAACTGAAAAATACAAAAAAACGTATATTTTGCGAACTAAAAAATTTCCTCTCCGCCGACCGAAACGTGTTCAGATTAGGCGGATGTTCGGATTAGCGGGAGTCCACTGTACTATCCAAACAGTTAAACATATACTTATAGAATGTCCAACATATGAAAATGATCAACAATGAATTTTTTCATCATTATATAAAGGAAACCAAAACATCACCCTTAAAGATCTCTTAGGTGACAAGGAACACGTATCAGATATTTGTAGATTCATACAAACAATCAACATATACCATCTGCTGTAAATAGTAATATAATACCAGAGAAATATTTAACCTTCTTACATTCAAACAAGATTTATATACAGAGAACATTGTATAACAAATGAACTGGTGCACTATGATCTCCGTTGTCAATGCGCCAATAAACACCAAAACAACAACCTTAGAGAGAGAGAGAGAATGTTTTGATGACACCGCCCAAGATTTGTAATAATATTCCATAATAGGTAGGGTGGATTTGTACAGAGTGAACAGCAGTTTGGAAAAAAAGTAATGCTGAGAACAAAAGAGAAAACACAGTTTTTTCGATGCAAAGGAAGCAATATTTGTGCCGAGAGAGAGAGATTAGCAGTCAGGGTAATTCCCAATAGAGATATGTGATCTTGTCTAGAATGTCATCAAAGATAAGCAAAAGAATCCTTTTAGCGAGATAATAGTAGTATTAATAGCAAATTATGCAAGAAAGCAAGCTTATATAGTCAGCCAGAAAAAAAAACCTACACAGTTCACCCATACCCTCCGAGAATTTGTGTAGTTCTTGCTTAAATTTATTCAACACATACACTTCCATAACAACAGATAGTAATAGTATCTGCCATATAATGCAAGGAAGCCACAGGCTTGTCCTGCACTGGAGGGGGAAAAAACAAGTAAATAAAGCACAAAGTATATGCTTCCCTCCTTCCACAGGTAACTTGTTCCAGCTATTAATGACTTTCTGGCTAAAAGAAAACTTACTACAATCTAATCTAGGCCTCAAACCCTGTAATTTGAATTTATGACCTCTAGTTCTGGAATTCTTTATAACAGTGAGAATTCCACTTTCATTCATTTTACTAATCCCTCTCAGAGCTTTGTAAACTTCAATCAGCCTGGTTGCCAAGCTCCTGTAGCCCACATAATTGGATTCTTTCCACATACGGTCATCCTTCTGTCGGTCTCACCATTCCAATTGCCCACTTTGGACCCTTTCAAGAAGCTGTGTCTTTTTTCAGATGAGGTCTCCATACCTGAACACAGTATTCCAAATGTGGTCTTATGTGGGATTATGGCCTCCTTATCTCTGCAGGGTAATGTTCAATAAATCATCGATAGGACACCATGGGCTTTCCTGGCTGCCTATTTACACTGTTTGCAAAACTTTATATCTGCCCATATTGTAACTCCCAGATCCTTTTCCTCCTCCACTGTTTTTAATTCAACCTCACTAAGTGTATAATTTATTTGTGAGTTGCTGTTCCCTTGCATTAAAACATAGCTGGCACTGATCATGAGTGACTCTGCCAATCTTTACATCATCTGAATTTTGACATCATACCTTCTATCCCTGTTTTTGATGGCATTTATGAAAATGAGAAACAGGTTTAAGGCCATGTAGCACCTTAAACTGTCTATGCCCTCTCTGCCCATGAGAATACTGCCCATGCTCCTGTAGAAACATGTGCTGAGAACTGTGAGCTTGCTGATATTTAAGGATGTGCTATATGCTAAACCTCACTGTTGAAAAAGGAGGCAAATGTCTCTGAAAGATAGGTGTTTTAGCACTTTTATTGGTTTTATTATCCTCTGTTTTATCTACATTGTTTTATTATAATCTATTCATTGCAGTTTAAAATTTCGTATTTTATTGAACAGACGATAACCTTTTTATCTGGTGGAATTATATCATTTATTTATTTCATTTATTTACATCATTATTATTTTAATATAACACAACACTATTTATTTATTTTTAATAACAGTTGGTATAGGATTGTGCAGTTATTATGAAAGATTTCTTTACTAATATAAACTCTAAAAGGAAGGGGATGGATCTGATTGGTCCACTTGATATAAATGGTTTGACTGTAGATGATCATTCTCAGATAGCTGCCGAACTAAATGAGTATTTTGCATTTACATTCACACATATGAGGAGTTATTCGATGGGGGTGGAGCAGATGTTTATCAAACTCTAATGGGGAGTTAAATGATTTTGTAATAACTGAGAGCAAAGTGGAGGAGACATTGTTGAAGTTAAACATAAGAAAGGCACCTGGGGTGGATGGGATCTATCCAGTTATATTAAAAGAGGCATCAAAGGAAGTAAGCAAACCCTTAGCCATAATTATGAGAGCATCCTTGGACTCAGGGGGAAGTACCCACGGACTGGATATGTGCAAATGTATCTCCAATTCACAGAGGGGAATCAAAGGATGACACAAGTAATTACAGATCTGTTAGTCTGACTTATGTCCACGGAAAATAATGGAGTCACTGGTTAAAGAAGCAATTCAGGATCATTTAGACAAGATTGCAGCAATAATTCAGAAATTGCATGGGTTTGTCAAGGGGAAGTCTTGTCTCACCAATTTGACTGGATACTATGATGTGGTCACAAAGGAAGTGGGTGCAAAAAAATAATTTTGATATCATATACTTGGATTACAGGAAAGCTTTTGATACTGTTGCACATGGAAGATAAGACTACTGTACAAATTCGAGCAGTAAGGCATTAAGGGCAAGTTGCTACAATGGATAAAAGGGTGGTTGAGTGGGAGAAGACAAAGTGGTGGTCAATGGTTACTGCTCTGCGTGGACTAATGGTGTCCCTCAGGGTTCGGTGTTGGGCCCATTGTTGTTTTTTATATTTATCAATGATATTGATGGAGGTATAACCAGCTTAATGTCAAAATTTGCAGATGATACAAAGGCTGGCAGAGTTGTTAATAGCAGTAATAACAGTATGCTGCTGCAAACAACAGGATCTGGAAAAGTTGGGTAGATGTGCTGAGAAGTGGCAACTGAAGTTTAACACGCTTCTTGATTAGACCGGGGTTCGAGCCCGTCACCACCAAATATGGAGGATGCGGAAAGGTCAGGGAATGACCACCGCATATCCCGGAGCAATATGGCCTTAGTTGTTAATGCTCCTAAAAACCAAACAACAACACACACTGAAGTTTAACATTCACAAATGCAAAGTACTGCATATGGGTAGCAGTAACTCCAGAGAATTGTACCAACTATGTGGTGTTACACTCAGGGTAGTGGAGAATGAAAGAAACCTTGGTAATTGAGCAGTCAAATATGAAGTTTTCTAAGTAGTGCAGGCAGGCTGCCAGAGTAGGTCAGAGGGGGTGTTGTCAATAATATATAGGAATTTTTCTGAGCAGGGTTAAGGAGGTTATCATCCCTTTGATAAGGAAATGGTCAGGCCACACCTTGAGTACTGCGTATAGGTCTGGAAGCCTCATTTTAGGAAGGATGTAGAGTTGCTGTAACGAGTACAGAGAAGGGCAACAAGACTGATGAAGGGAACAAAGGGGTGCTCTAATGAAGAAAGACTTAAGTTTTGCAAATTGCAGCTTCTGGAGACCTGCAAGGTGATCTGATCGAGATGTATAAGGCCTTGAAAGTATTGAGCAGGCTTAATGCTGATGGGATTCTTCCTCTTGCTTAGATTACAAACCTGAGTGGGCATAGATTGAGGAAAGACAGTTGTAGAATAGATGTGCAGAAGTTTGCCTTTAGCCAGCGGTTTGTTGATTGCTGGAACAGACTTCCATCTTTTGTTGTGGAAGCCTCAGTCATTAGTTAGCAAAAGTTTTGACCAGCTGTGTGACTAGAAAATGGAAGCTAGTTGGAGTTGTGGACATTAAAATCACAAAGGAAAATTATATCACTGCTAGGAATCTTGGACTGTATAAAATCAAGTGTCAACGAGAGGAAGTCAAAGAGTTCCAAGTGATTAGGAGAGTTGGGAGAATGATAGAAGCAACGGATAAATTTGACAGAATCTGGTTGAGAGATTTTAAGCCAGAGTAGATTGAAAAGTAGAGATTCCAAATTACGAAGTCTATGGCAGGGAATATCAGAGTGGACATATGCAAAAGTACCACCTTTGAAGTGAAAGGAATCATAAAGTGAATAATTAAGATAATGGCAATGGGCAGTGTTTGAATCAACCAATAATTTCAATTCTGTCAGAAAAAGTACATGAGATTTGGCAGACTGTAAGTGGAAATATACATTATTGAGATTGTAACTGAGACCAGATATACATTGTTTGTGAAATGAACGAGGAAATGTTTGGTAGGTTTAGATAATTTTGTTGTATTAGTTTGACAATTTATGATATATTTTTTTTTTTTATATATATGAAAACCCTAAACACAAGAGGTATTAAAACCTATAGTACTTATTACTGTGCTTGGGTTGGAGGTTGAGAACACAAGAGAAGATGACATTAAACTTGAACTTCTATAGACTGCAATTTTCAGGAAATACATATGAAGGAAGGTTGTTCCAGAAAATGGCAGTTGAATGAATAAACGAGGAAGATGAAAAGTTTGTGTTGTGGGTTTGAAGTTGGACAGTAAATGGATGTTGGGTGGTGGCGTCACATGTTTGGACTGTTTTGAAAGAGAGAATGGGAATTATAGAAGCCAATTCAGAAGAACAGTGCTCATGGAAGTATCTGTAGAAAATTTATGCAGCAGAAACAGTACTTCTATGAGACAGTGAGTGGAGAGACTCTATTAAAGATGGGTCATTAATTAACCTAACTGCCCTCTTCAGAATGGAATCTAGAAGCCTGAGAGAGGTTTTGGGAGCACCGCCCCAGATGTGGGAAAAATATTCCATAGTAGGGAGCATTTGCAATTTGTACAGAGTGAACAGCTGTTTGGAAGAAAAGTAATGCCGAGAGAAAAAGAGAAAACCAAGTTTTTCAGATGCAGAGGAAGCAATATTTTTAATGTGCTTGTGCCAAGAGAGATTAGAAGTCAGGGTAATCCCAAAAAGAGATATATCAACTTGCCTAGAAATCGGAGTGTCACCAAAGATAAGCATAGGAGCAGAACAATTCTTTTTGCGAGACATAAGACAAGACTGAGTTTTAAAAGGATTGAAATCAACTAAGTTGTCTTTGGCCAACTGGAGAATTATCTGGAGATCGGCATTTAAGGAATTGGTAGCGGATATTCTAGAAGTTGAAGCTGATTGAGCAGGGCAAGGTTTCTCGAAATGGAAAGTGAAATGCAATGTGCTGTCATTGGCGAAACTATGGATAGGATTTCCAGTCAATGGAAGAAGGTCATTAATATACAAGAGGAAAAGAGTGGGGGAAAGAACTGAACCTTTGGGGGACACCAGCATTAGTGGAGAAGTTAGAAGACAGAGAAGAGAGCTGTCCACCATTACCCTCAGTGAGCAATCAGAGAGAAAACTGGATAACCAATTACAAAAAACAGTTGACAAACCATAAGATGGAAACTTGTTTAGAAGACCTTTATGCCAAACACGATCGAAAGCCTTTGTGGCATCAAGAGCAACTGCTTCTGTTTCACTGAACCTTTCCATTGAATTTGTTCAAAAATGGCTAACATAAGCCGGAATATCACCAATGGATCGACACTAACAGAATCCATACTGGCAATCGTTGATCACACGGAAGGTTTCTAGGTAGTTTAAGAGTTGGTAGTTAATTGATTTCTCCATTACTTTAGAAAGAGCAGAAGTAATTGCAATGGGACGATAATTGGATGGGAGGGATTTGTCACCCTTTTTAGGAACTGGCTGGATATGAGCAAATTTCCAAGCAGAAGGAAAAACACCTCTGGAATAAGAAAGTGAAAAAAGGTGGAAAAGAACAGTAGTAAATTCAGAAGCACGGGTTTTAAGAACAAGTTGAGAAATACCATCAGGCACGGGAGCTTTCTTAGCATCAAGATTCGTCAAAATTCTGACATCCTTTTGACGGAAGACCACAGGAGGGCATTGAATGGAGCATTTTGGGAATGGTGGGAGGTGTCTTACCAAGATCATTAATACATGAGTTGGAAGAAAAATGGGATGCTAGCAGGTCAGCTTTATCCTTGGCTGAAGTCACAACAGAACCATCTGGTTTTGACAGAGATGAGAGCATAGATGGGCAAAAGTTGCAGCCAATAGCTTTGGCAAGAGACCAGAATGCTCGGCTACCATTAGGGAAAGAAGCAAGTTTTCTACTCTTAACCTGTTCAAAATCTAGTTTGGACTGATTAATAACTGCTTTACAATTGTTGCGAGCCTTGGTGTAGGCAGAAAATGAAAGTGAATAATTGGAAACAAACCAATTACGATATGCTATGTTCTTCTCTTAAAACAGCCTTAGCACATTTGTTGGAAAACCAAGGTTTAGATAAAGGAAGAGATTTTAAAGTGGAGTGTGGGATAAAGGATTCAATTCCTACAAGAATAATTTCACTGACATGATCTGAGCAAATGTTGACATCAGAAGTTTTGAAACAGTAGTCGATCCAAGGAAAAGAAGAAAAGAAATCTCGCAGGTCATCCCATTTTGCATTCTTATAATGCCAAACAATACGAGGTTGGGAATAGTCATGACATAAAGGCTGTATTGGAGAAGAGACAATCACCAAGTTGTGATCTGAGGTTCCTAAAGGACCACTCACTTTGACTGAGTACTTTGAAGGGTTGTTTGTGAGAAAGATATCAAATGTGTTGGCTATATGGTTAGGATTGTCTGGTATTCTTGTAGGTAAATGAGCAGTCTGTGCAAGATCATTAATAATTGCAAAAGCCTCAGCATCTCGACCAGCTGGATCGGTGTGACCAGAAAACGGAAGCCAGCTGGAGTTGTGAACATTAAAATCACCAAGGAAAAATTATCTCACTGTTAGGAAAGTTGTACTGGAGAAGCCTAGTTGCAAAGAGAGGAAGTCGAAGAGCTCCGAGAGATTAGTGGAGTTGGGAGAACTGTAGAGAAAACAGATGAATTTGACAGAATGAGGTAGGGAGATTTTAAGCCAGAGAATATCGAATAGAGGAGATTACAAATTATCAAGTCTCAATTATTAATGGACGATGCACAAGTACCACCTTTGAGGCAAAAGGAATCATAAATCGAATAATTTCAGCAACCGAGATGAGCCGTAGTTGAATCAGCCGATAACTAAGATTCTGTCAGAAGTACATGGGGTTTGACAGGCTGCAAGTGGAAATGGACGTCATTGAGATTAGAATTGAACCATGTATATTTGTGAAATGAACTAGGAAATGTTTGGGAGGTTTAGATCTTTTTGCAGATGAGCTTACTCTCTTGGTTTGACAATTCATGGTGTATTCAATGGTAAGAAAAGGTGGGGGGAGGGGAGGGGGATAGACATGCTGTATGAAGTAATGAAATTTTCAGATATGGTGTACACGTGGTAAGAATATACCCAGATCCTTGACATAACACGGCCTTGACAATATCCCCCACTCCACATACACACTACTCGGGTTCACTGGAGAGTAGAGGTAGCAAGATTATACACTAGCTGATCAGGAAGCCTCCTAAAGATTCACCAATCGGTTCGGTCCAGTGTACTAACTAGTGGTTGGCCTGCGAACACTGTTTTAGAGCTGTATCCTCAAAATGTTAGGGAAATTGTATCTCGCCGTGATGTTCATCAGTCATACTGCATGGTGGAAGAGATGGGGAAGGGCTGACCGGAACTTAGCTCTGGAGACTAAACATGGGTTCACCACTTCAAGCCTCCAGTAAGCAAAGTGGTCTTATTGCACTGGTTGATGAGAGTCATCTACCACCTAGTATTGCCTGGTAACACAGAGGGGTGGCATTCCTCCATGTGGTGTGGGCGGCACACCTCGACCCCTGCTTACGTTGGTTCACACCTGGGTGGTCACCCACAGTGTGCTTGTGCATGGGGGTTATACCCAGGATTACTAACAATCCCACCATCATGAAGGTGCAAGCTGAGGATTTGGCTGTCACAGACCATCCGGACTTCGCCAAAATTGAGTCCACTTGACTTGAGTGCCACCTGAATATCAGTTCCATAAGCACTTTAGTCTCCCAGGTAGCAACTACATCTTGTCTGGCATATCTGAGAGAATGCCTGTGATAACATAAGCACCCAATTGGTAGTAGTAAGAAAAGGTGGTGGGGGGGGGTATGTTGTATGAAGTAATGAAATTTTTGGATATGGCATACACACACACACGGCAAGAATACACCCAGTTCCTTGACATAATTTGACGATGTCCCTCTCCCCGGGTACACACTACTCAGACTCCTACTCAATATCTGACAGAGTAGATGCAGCAAGGTTATACATTAGCTGATCCGGATGCCTTCTAGAGAGAGAGAGAGAGAGAGAGAGACTTACCGATAGGTTTGGTCTATCTAGCAGCTGGCCTGTGAACACTGTTTTAGAGCTGTACCTTCAAAATGTAAGGAAGATTGAATCTCTCTGTGATGTCCGTCATCACCTCAAAAGAATCAATCATACTGCATGATGGAAGAGATAGGGTGGTTGCTGTGAGCTTTGCCCTGGAGACTAAACATCGGCTCCACCACTTCAAGCCTCCAATGAGCAAAGTGGTGGTATTGCACTAGTTGATGAGAGTCATCTACAACCTAGTATTGCCTGGTAACACAGAGGGGCGGCATTCCTCTGTGTGTTGTGGGCACCACACCTTGACCTTTGCTTACTTTGGTTCGCAACGTAGGTGGTCACCTCCGGTATATGTGTCATATTTACACACTTGCATACCGGGAGGTGCCTCCGTAGCCAGGTGGGCAGGAGCAGCAGTGCGTAGCACAGCTTGATTAGACCGGGGTTCAAGCCCATTACCACTACATACGGAGAATGCGGAAAGGTCAGGGAATGACTACCACATATCCCGGAGCAATATGGCCTTAGTTGCTAATGCTCCTAAAAACTAAACAACAACAACAGCATACTGGGATTATACGCAGAGTTTCTAACAGTCCCACCTTCGTGAAGGTGCAAACAGAAAATTTGGCTGTCACAAACTGACTGGACTTTGCAGAAATTTTGTCCACCTGAATATCTGTTTCATCAGCATTTTAAACTCCCAGGTAGCAAGGCGAGCTTGACATACCTGAGAGAATGTCTGTGACAGCCTCAAGCACCAACTGCTGAGTTAATGGCTATACTAATTGCATCAATTATATTGAAAAGCTACCTTTCTCTATTGGTGCACTATGGCCATAGTTGCCATTGCACCTAATAAATCCCAAACAAAAACCTCTCTCTATCTCAAAATGTATCTTATGTACTGACCCGCAATAAGTGATCACCATCGTAAACTATCAGTTACTTGCCCAATTGTGCATCAAATTCGAACACAGCTGTTACGGATTACAAAAAAGGAAATATGCATACCGTCAAGTTTTTTTTTTTTTTTTTTAATTCCTGTGCATTCAGGCATTCCAAGTAATGAGTATGCTGACAGATTCAAAAAAAAAAAAAAAAAAAAAAAACTCCAAAAAAACTCAAAAGAACAAATGCAATTTCTTCATCACTATAAGACTTGCAAGATGAACTTAAGATGTGGAAGTCAAGTTTTCAAGCTAATAGATGAATAAGATAAAGAAGTTATTCTCGCACGAATATGAGTAGGACACACCCACTCATCTGTTCACCAAAGACAATCCTCCATGTCTCCTAATTATAACTCTCAGATTATAGTCAGACGCTTACTTTTTGATTGCCTCATACATCAGATGGTACAACGAGCAAATTTTCATCCGACCTTAATACACATCATAGGAAAAAATTCAAACATATATGAGCTGGTTACTTTCCTCACATTTGCTGATTCTATAACCACATATAATGAACTCAAACTGAAAAATAAACCTTGTCAACTTTAAAATCATATGTTATGTGCAATGTGGCCACAGTGGCTGTTGTGCCAGTAAACCCTTGCACAAACAACAATTCTTTCATTTTGATCTAGCAGTTAATAAGCAGTATTATGATGCCTTGATAAACATCAGAGGTGACAGTTTATTCAAAAAATATGGGCCCAACTATCCTTCAAGATCATCATCATCAGCCATTTTAAATCCACTGCAGGATGAAGGCCTCTCCAGCAACTTTCCAGTTCCTTCTGTTTTGAGCACTGGCCATCCATTTACTACCCACAAACTCATGAATTTCATCTATCCATCTCCGCCTTTGTCTTCCAGGTTTTCTTCTAGCTCCTCTTGGGTACCATTCTGTAATTTTCTTAGTCCATCTGTCATCATGTCTCCGAGCTGTGTATCCTGCCCAAGACCATTTTAGTTCTTTAGTTTTGATAAGAATGTCCTTTACTTGAGTTTGCTGCCTAATCCATGTGTTTCTCTTCTTATCTAACAGTCTGATTCCCAATATAATTCGTTCCATTCTTTGCTGTGTAGTTCTCAGCTTCTCTTCCATTCTTTTGGTGAGTGCCCAAGTTTCACTTCCATAAGTCATAGTGGGAAGTATACATTGATTCATTATTTTACATTTCAGACAAATTGGGATATTGCTCTTCAGTATGTGACTATATTTCCTGAATGCTATCCATCCAAAATTTATTCTTCTCTTGACTTCCAACCATTTATTACAGCTAATAACTTGTCCGAGATAAGTATATGAATCCACCTTTTCAATTACTGCTCCTTCAATCATTATTTCCCTTTCTGTGGCATACTTGTTCATCATTACTTTTGTTTTAGCCATATTCATCTTTAGTCCAAAATTCTTACTAACTGTGCATAACTGATTAAGATTTTCCTCTAATTCTTTTGGATTGTGGCTTATGACCACAATGTCATCTGCAAATCGTAAATGGTTTAGGTACTCTCCGTTCGCATTGACTCCTTTCTGCGACCAGTCTAATCTTCTGAAAGCTACCTCAAGAGCAGCAGTAAACAGCTTCGGAGATATTGTGTCTCCTTGTCGAACTCCTTTCTCGATTTTAAATTTGCTACTGTCTTTGTCTAGTCTAATAAAGGAGGTTGCACTCTCATATATTTTCTTCAAAATCATAATATGTGGGGTATCTATGCCTTGTCTTTTCCAGTGCCCAAAACATTGCCTTATGCTGTATGGAGTCAAATGCCTCTTCATAATCCACAAATGCAAGGCATAATGGTATTTTATATTCATTTGCTTTCTCCATTAGCTGTGATATTACGTGAAGGTGATCCATAGTTGAGAATCCTGTCCTAAAGCCAGCTTGCTCTTTCGGTTGATTCTCATAAAGTATTATTTCTAATCTGTTAGTAATGACCCTTGTGAACAACTTGTAGATGTGGGATAACAAGCTAATTGGTCTATAATTTCCAATTTCTGATTTATCTCCTTTCTTATGCAGCAAAACTATGAGTGCATTATTCCACTGCTTAGGTGTCACACCTTTTCTAATGCACTTTGTGAAGAGTCTTGCCAGTTTTTGTGTTATGTCTCTTCCTCCCAATTTTAACAACTCTACAGTAACTTCATCTTCCCCCGGGGCTTTCTGATTCTTCATTTTCTTCAATGCATGTTCTACCTCATCAGGAAGAATATCGGGTATGTCGTATGTGTTGCTACTTTGCAATCCATCTTCCCCACTGCTGGCATCATTCCCTCACTCCTTGTTCCTTCAAGATATTCCACACCAAACGCCATTTTTTTGGGCATGTAAAATGGGTTTCATAAAAAAAAAAGTACAGATTTTCAGGACTTCGTATTCTTCAAATTTGACTGTTGTTATTACCACTGAGGTGAAATCTTGCTCCATTGGTGAAATAAATTTTATTCAAAATTTCTGTACCTTCACAGCCAAGTGAAGATGTGGAAATTTTTCTTTTACCGTAATTTTTTAATATTATTCTGAAATTGCAGCTATGCATAATGTGGGTTTAGTATGAAAAAGTTTCAGATGCATTATACACCTAAAGCTTTTTCATATTGTCTAAAGTGTCATGTGTTCTTACACATGTTACTTCTCAACTGATCTACACTCATAACATCTTACTTTCTTAAATTATAGTTTTGCATGGATAGTTAGTGTTGGCAAGTATTTCAGGAAATTTTTGTTGATGTTTGCTGTACGACTTCATTTCCAAATAAGATTCCACTAAAAATCACGTTGTTCAATGATATACATTATTACGTTTATTCACCAATAATGATGTGTACAACTTCAAACACTGATTGTGACAAACTGAACATTTAAAATGCAAAACTGACTTTTTCCATTAGCACTCTCAATTATACCAATGAACATTACTTGGTGGTGTTCTGCTTAATACAAATAATGTTGGTTTACTGACTGTAACCTTGCACACAAAAGAAATAATAAAAAAAAAAAAGCTTGCACTATTCATAACATTGCTTTTTGAAATTTGTATGGTTACAGAATTTTCCTTTTATATGTATTTGACTTAATAAGAAAATTTCAATGAAATTTATCCATCGGGAGCCACATTATAAACTTAGGAAAGCTGATGTGAAACTGAAACCACACAAAGGAAGGGGGGAAAGCTTGTACTATTCATAATGAATTGGTTTTTAAAATTTATCTGATTTGATAATTTTTTTTTTTTCTATATGCATTTCACTCAATAACAAAATCCAATGGAAATTTATCTATTTGGAAGTTGCATTATAAGCTAAAATATATTGTTTTTGTGTACTAGATAGTATTACTAATCATGGGGGGGGGACACTCAGAAATTTTCATAAATTCTAGTGAACTATTGAGTTTCCTTTTGCTTAAGCCGAGTACTCATGTAACAGTTAGGATTAAGACGGTTCACAGTTGGATTTAATAATGTATTATACTTTATACTTTATGTATTATACTAGAAATTTTCATAAATTCTAGTGAACTATTGAGTTTCCTTTTGCTTAAGCCGAGTACTCATGTAACAGTTAGGATTAAGACGGTTCACAGTTGGATTTAATAATGTATTATACTTCTAGTTTTGCATCTCTGAAGGTATCATTCAAAAGGTGTTGATAAGAAATTGAGTATGATAGATACTAACCAGAATTAAAATTAATATTTAATTATGGAATTATATAATTGATTACATGCAGGTTGGCAACAAGTGATATATATATTTTTTTTTTTCTTGGCGCATAATAGCCACTGCTGCTAATGCACCATTAAAATTTTAAACCAAAGCAAGTGATATACCTGTGAAAGTTCAATAAAAAAATTTTTGAGGATATAAATTTATATTTTTTTCTGATATAAATTTATATTAGTATCACTTCCATTTATAAATGATATCTAAATGAGTAAGCAGACCACCGAAAGTAGTTTATAGATAAATAAATCTATTTAATCTAAATTTAAAATAAATGCCATTACAATGTCATGTCATAATAACTAACTTTTGTTTTAATTTGCCAATATTCAGGAAAAAGCATTAACTCAAAAAATAATGATAAAATATTAGATATGATAAATGATTTATACTAAAAAAAAAAAAAAAGCAAGATAAATCAACTTGTGCAAGTAAATACAGGCAACCACTGTATTTGTTTGCCTTACACTCACAGTTCGTATTTGCACAGATACGTGCTCACATTCAAAGCACTTGCTTAAACCTCTTATTAGTCACTTGATATATTTTACATTTGGGGTTTGAATCGACATGCAGGTGTGCCTGCATGTCGATTCAAATCCCAAATGTTATTACCACTGAGGTGAAATCTTGCTCCATTGGTGAAATAAATTTTATTCAAAATTTTTCCGTTACTGTAATTTTTTGATATTATCCTGAAATTGCAGCTATGCAAAATATGGATTTACTATGCCAAAATATCCATATTTCTTTATTTGTTAACTGCTTCTTTGCATGATCATATTTTTTGTATTATAATACCACTATAAATCTGTATACAGTGCAATACTCTGCTTAATACCAATATTCGAAGAATCTTTCCAACAGCATTTATAGATAAAATATTATGAAATTAGGATCATATCTCCATATGATCATTTATAATGATCATATGGTTGTTGTTATTATTTGGTTTTTAGGAGCATTAGCAACCAAGGCCATATTGCTCCGGGGATATGCGGTGGTCATTCCCTGAACTTTCCGCATCCTCCATATTTGGTGGTCATGGGCTCAAACCCCCGTCTAATCAAGAAGTGTGCGCACTGCTGCTCCTGCCCACTTGGCTATGGAGGCACCAATCATATGGAGATATGATCATTACCATAGTCATTTATAATGACCTTATTTAATGTCAGGAATTTGGAGACCTGTTGTTTAAAAATAATTTATTTTTATTGCTTGCTTGCTCCTTATATTCACTAGTGTAAGGAATATTTTTGCTAAATATGTGCTTATTCTGCATTTTATATTCTTTCATTGTTCTCTTCATCATAATAGAATATATTAACTTGGTAATAAATTTTTATTTTCGTTATATGATATACTAGTGCCAGAAGTTTGGTGAATATACTAAGGATGATCCTAATTCATTCCGTTTCTCCGAAAACTTTTCCCTGTATCCACAGTTCATGTTTCATTTGAGACGGTCACAGTTTCTTCAAGTCTTTAATAATAGTCCTGATGAAACATCATATTATAGGTAAAAAGTTACCTTATTATAATAATAAAAGATAAATCATTAATTTTTGATGTTTTCGTTTTTGATTATATGCTATTATATCATGCCATTCTTTATATTATTGTTTTGTTTTTTTTTTAGCATATCTGAATTATATATACTTAGTTTATTTTAAATTTTGATCACATTCAATGTACAGGGCAATTCAGAACTCTCAGTTTAAACATTTTATTGCTGAGTTGAAGCATCTTGAAAATTTTTAATCAAAAGACAGGTACAGTTTCATTTGTTTATTTATTTTTTTGTTCATTTATTTATCATTAATTTTTCATATAAAAAATTAACAGCAGGCACTATAAATGCTCAATTTTGACCCAGGTCAATCATTAATGAGCAAGTGATTTCTGCAGACCGGGCAGTTGCTGTTGGATGTGGCATTTCTCTTTAGCAGCATTCTAATTATGCTGAAGTAATGCATCGTGAATTGACATCACAGCCCTGTATATTGCCTTTTGTGTGTGTGTGTGTGTGTTCTCACAAATAATATTGTAGTGGATTTAATATTAGGAAAGTAAGGAAACCCAGTAACTGTTTCCCTGTGACCATTTCACCACTGGAAGAAATTTTCATTTAGCTAAGCTTTTGGCTTTGTTCCATAATGTGAAAGTATTCCATTGTGCTGGCACCACAACTTCAAATTCCTAATATCCATGCAAACACGATTGTTGTGACTCATATCTACACCAACTGAATAAATCAAAACAAACAACTCTTTAAGAATGCAACTTACAGCTGAATAATAAATGATTTTTATGTGGCTTAGACTACGATAAACTTATTTGTTATTCAGCAGTACATTACAGCACTTTTAGTGGAGCCTTGATCACTTGTAAACTGAATAGGCAAAAACATAAAAATTCATGTTTTTTATGTTGCCTGTACGTATTTCTCATCTGAAGTTATCTCACCTCTGTATATCTTTTATATTCACATGGAAACATGTATAAGTGAATAAACACCTTTGAAAAGGTAATACAAAAAAATTTTCAGAACTGGGGGAAATGATTGAGCACAAATTCATGTATAATGGGGGGGGGGGAACAAGATTTGTTTAGGAAGCTATAGATAGATTAGCAAAATCTTATGAAGCTTGACAAGAAATGTGCATGTAAGAATTTACCTTTTTCATTATTGATTCCCAACACACTACTAAATTTAGTATGAGAGATTGGAATCACCTGTACGACACTTGTTTATTTAGTAAAGTAAGGAAAAAACTTATGTGTTGTGTTAAATTGCGTTTAGTTTATTGATATACTAGAAGAGAAGTTAATACTTCTCGCCTATCACAATCAAGTTAAACTGCAACCTTGCTATATTTATGGATATGGGGGAGGGTACTAATTGCTGCTACTTTCAAACAGAGGCTACTTGTGGAATAAGTGTTTCCCTTACTTAATACTTTTTCAAGTTACCACATTTTTTTTCCCTCAAAAAACATAATACAGTCAAAGCTATTTATAGCAACCCTCCTTTTAACATCCCAACACGTTATAACATCCTATGTGGTTGGTCCTCGACAATTTCTCATTAACCTAATGCTATTTTACGTTCAGTATAATGACATTGAAAATAAAGGATCTACCTCTTAATCTGAATTTTACTTTTTTATTACAATATTTGTGTTTAAAAATGACAGAATACTTCAAATATATTGAAGTGATTCATGAGCTTGCAGCCTGATGATGAGAAATCATTTGTTAAGATTTCCCACACTCTTTTCTTGCAATGCAGTAATGAAATGAACATCAGCTAAAAGTTAATTTCATTAGTTAGAATGTATGTTTATTGGTATGGCTCGAAGAAAGCAGATAGCTTTGCCAATCGCAGATAAAATTAGCATTTTGCAAGCTATAGATAATGGTGTGCATTCTAAGACTGACATTGCCAAATAGTTCAGCATTCTGAAAGATTGGAAAAAGATTGAAAGTTTAGAGAAATCTGCTGCACTGGGTAGGATTAGAGCATGAAAGGCAAAGTATCTGGATCTTGAAAAGGTACTTTTGGAATGGCTAATGATGATGCATGCAAAAATCGTTCCTGTAGATGGTAATCTTTTATAAGCTAAGGCTGAATTGTTGCACATCAAATGGGTATTGAAGAATTTAAAGGTTCAGATGGATGGTTCCAGAAATTTAAGACTCGTTTTGGCCTGTCTTTCAAAAAAGTGTGTCAAAAGTGCAGCCGTAGACATTGACGCTACAAAAGAACGGAAGGAAAATCATAAATCATTTAAAAAATATTTTGCTGATCCGCGACCACAATGATACTTTCAATGCTGATGAAACTGGGCTCTATTTTTAAATTGCTACTGAATAAAACACTTACATTTAAAGGTGAAAAATGTAGTGGCAAAAAAAGACCAAACAATGGATTACTTTTCTCCTAGCAGCAAACATGTCTGGCACAGAGAAGGTTCCTCTTTTAATCATTGGAAAAGCCCAGAAGCCCTGATGCTTTTAAAGATTTGAAGACATTACCAAATATATATTAAGAAAACCAAAAGGCGTGATGACATCACAAATCTACAAAGAATGGATCAGCGATTTAGATTGCAGGATGAGTGAGAAGAATAGAAAAATTGTGCTGTTTGTGGATAACTGCACCCAGGATTGGCCCGAGGTATATTGGCACCCCAGCCAGGGAGGCCTTCCTACACCCCCTTCCAGATAGAGAAAATTTAAAAGTGTTTTTATTGAGTTAGTATTTTTATTTTTGCTAGAGAAAAGTTAAAAAGACAAAGAAAGGTAGCCAGAATATTTGTAGTGTTTTAATTGTTGTATTAAATTGTTTTCCTCCGTCCCCAAAGTGTGAATGCCCCGGGCGATTGTCCGTACCTTGGCCAGCCCTGACTGTGCCCCTCCTTGTCAAGTAAATGATCTACGTGCAATCACTGTCGAGTACTTACCACCAAATATGACGTCAGTTCTTCAGCCACTTGATCAAGGTGTTTAAAAATGTTTTTTAAATGTCCAGTGTTTTAAGAAAAATTACTGAAGAATACTATTAAACAAAATTGTGCTATGTCTTGAAAGCAAAATTCATTGTGAAATCAACATCCTGCAGACAATGTATTTATGTATTTCAGCATGGGATGAAGTTGATGAAAAAGTGATTTCCAACTGCTTCAGACATGCTGGATTTACTGCCTTGAATGGTGCACTGTGGGCATGCCTCTTTCTCTATTAATTGTGGAACTCATTCGTGCACAATATCCGTGGTTGAACAAGAAGTTCCGGTGAAAGATTCTCATCAAGGATTAGAACTTGTATGTCACACACACAGCCTAACTGTGAAAGTGAAATAACTGCTATCACATACCTTCCTAATTCTCTTTTAAAACATGCTCTACTATTGAAACAGCATGTTTTGACAGGTTATTTTAAAGTATGAAACAAACCTCTTGATAGGTAGGGAGCCTAGATTGAAATTTACAATCATAATTTTCTTATTTAGTACTGTAGTACATATTATAAATAAGATTATACTATATTGTATTAATAGAATTACATTAAATGTTCAAGCTTTTACTTGTTTCTGATTTTATGAACAATTGATATAACGTCCTTCCAATATGGCGACTGTTTTTCCATCCCCCTGGGGGAGATTGTTTATATAGAGCTTTGACTGTAATATTCTGTTCTTTGTGCATTCATCAGTGTTTTCATAAAAGAATTTGATTATTATTTGTGTGTAAGAACATAGGTACTGTCACATTTTACAAGGTACTATTTATTGTAACAGGGATTATGTGGTTTGATCAAAAAATTTATTTTGATCAAGAAAGAATTTGTACAATAGTTCTACAAAACCTTAATCATCTCTAGTGTAATTTTTTTTTTAGTACAATTGTATTAAATCTATATCTGTAAATCAAATCTGTTAGATTCTTGAAATGCTTAGAAACAAATCCTGTTGGTATATGCTAATTGGAAACTGGTAAGGGCCTACTGGAGATTTTTATAATACTAATAAGCAAGAACTGTAACTATCCATAAGGCCATGGGAATATGGGAAAAGTAATGGAGAATTACTGGACAGTTCTGCAGAGAGTGCTGAAAACTAGACTGATATCTAACTGTAAAATTTTTTAAAAAAGCACTGCCACAAGCAACTATTTGGGATGTGTTAGTCATAATGAAAATAAAAATATACTTTTCTGTGTTTACATACTAATGCTAGGAGCATAATTAATGTGATGAATTAGAGGCATTAGTTGAGTCAGTAAATATGGACATAATAGGAATATAAGAAATGTTTCATTCTGATATACTTGATGTAACATTGCAGTTACTAAGCACATAGATTCAAACCAAGCATATCTAGTTCATTAACTATATTGCCATGAACATTAGAAAACAAAAATGAGGATATGAGTATATTATAGATTGGATGCTTGTGATGACTATAATTAATATCTTTACAGACAAATCAGATTGTCTTGTTATAAGGACTTTGATTTTCCAGAGATTGATTGGAACTTGTGGATTGGTCACTCCGCTAATAGCAGGACATTTCTGGATTTGCTGAAAAGCTGCTTTCTATATCAGCATGTTAAAAATACCACAAAGGAATGAAATATTCTTGAATGAAATTCGAGAATATTTCACTAGCAAGCAGCAATCACAATAGGTTATATTTAAAGAAATTTGAAGGAAAAGGGAAAGGTTTTGTTTTCACAAGGGCAGGGGATAAATTGGTCTTAAACATCACAGTTTATTTTCACTGGTAATTTTAACAATTGTGACAAATGTTCACGGAAGTTATTCTGGAAACTAGGCTTTTTAAACCAAAGAAAGGAAATTGCTCTTTTCTGAAACATAAGACTACACTAGAATGCTGTGGAAAGGAAATTGCTAATTAATATAATTAACAGTGAAACCCAGAAAAAATAAGAATGCAAACAAATAGTATAAAATTAAAGGTAAAAATTGATAGAAGAAACTGAAAACAGGAGTTAAATTCAATTTAATTTATTCAAACAACTTGAAAGCCCTTGAAGGCTGTAAAGATACCACACTTTGACAATGGATTTTTCCAGATGACATAATGAAAGGTGAGTCTGGCTTTGAAGTTGGGGCAATGTCTGTTAATAGTTTAATATGCATACCGGTGATCTAATTTCATTTTTATTGTGGTATTAATGAATGTTTACAGGTTAGCCATTCCCAGGAATTTCCAGTGTTCTCTGATTTAGCAAAATTCTCTTTCTGGTTTTCCTTTTTTTTGCATGTAACTAAATAGTACACTGCTTGACAAAATTGACAGAACACATATAAAACATGTAACTCATGCAGCCTGCAATGAAGCAGGATAATATTTGATATGGTGGTGTACCGTAGAATAATGATGAAATGAGGGGATTATTGAGAAACTTTAGACAGGTATAAGGGACATTTATAGGGGATGTATAAGAATTACCAAAAAGGGCACATTTGAGCACCTTCGCGATCCAAGGTGCTCGAAAATATGGCCAGTTGTATTGACATCAATACAACATATGATCACTTCCAACGCCTAGACAGGCCTGATCACACTGAACCATGCTTGATATAAGGGCATCTATAAGATTCTATGGCAACAAATCCCATTCTTCCAATAGTGCAGACTCACTAAGTAAGCAAGGAGCTGGCTGTTGCCATGCAATGCATCACCCAAGGGTGTCTCACACATGTTCGATCAGATTTAAGTTTGGTGATCATGCTGAGCTCTATGTGCAGCAGTGGCATTATTGTACATGAAGAGAAAATCTGGGCCAAATGCACACTTAAAAAGTTGCACATAAGGTTCGAGGATCTGGTCTCCATACCTCAGTCAAAAATATGAAGGGGTGTGGCCGGTGATCATTATTCCGCCTCCACTGTAAGTGTCCTTTTCTCTGATGCTTGAGGGATGGTACCACATTACTCGTCTCCAGATGAAATTACAAATTGGAATCTGTTTGTGTGGCAAAACAGGACTCATCAGAAAACAGAACTGTGCACCATTTGTCGGGGCTACAAGTCACATGCTCATGGCTGTGTACTTTATCTACCATCATGGCGCCTCCGTAGCCAGGTGGGAAGGAGCAGTAGTGCGTATCACATGCTTCTTGATTAGACCGGGGTTCGAGCCCTTCACCACCAAATACGGAAGATGCGGAAAGGTCAGGGAATGACCACCGCATATCCCGGAGCAATATGGCCTTAGTTGCTAATGCTCCTAAAAACCAAAACAACAACAACAATCTGCCATCATCAGTTCTTATTCTTTTTTTTAATGTTATGTGTTGTATGATGTTATAACAAACCTTTTTTCCCTAATTCATAGAAGTTCCTATATACTCTGTGGTTCTAACAAGATGCTGAAACATTATGATAGGTGTAATTGATTTTTTTGTGTTAAAAGGTTTGCAAGGCTAATTTCAAGAGTTTTTTTTTTTTTTTTTTTTTAAATTCCTTTTCTTATCAGATCACCTGATTTTAGCGCACTTGATTTCTTTTTGTGGGATTATTGTAAAGCACATGTCTACAAAAGCAAACCAAACAATTCATAAGAGCTGAAAGAAAGATCATGACTTGTTGTAAGTGAAACAGCATTCTGATGTGATATAATTGTGCACGTGGCAAATAAGTCATTTAATTGTGCACGTGGCAAATAAGTCATTTTCAGTAACTCGAATTTTGCAGTCAGATGACGTTAATAAATGTACAAGCTAGATATCTAGCTTGTGCAAAGTTTGATCAATGTTGATATTGTTAATATTCTTCAATATAATCTCCTTTTGCAGCCACACACTTGTTTAATCATGCCTGCCACTAATCAAATCGTTTTTGCAAGTCTTCTTTTGTGAATGCTGTTAGGTGGTTTTCTCATGTTTGATGGATTTCTTGAATTGACCCAAATGATTTTCCCTTGTCCTGTTTTTAATTTTGGGAATAGCCAAAAGTCATGGTGCTAAATTATATGAATAGAGAGGGTGTGTTAAGAATGTTTTGTCAATCAGAAATTGTCTAATAGTGAGTGACGTGTGATACTGCATATTGTTATTGTGAACGAGCCAACTGTTTTGCCAATTTTCAGGTCATTTATGGCAGATTTTATTTCTCTTCTTGGCAGTAGACTGCATTGCCAGTGACACCTGGCAATGCAGTCTACAGAATGAATTCTGTAGACTGCAGAATTCATTGGTATGCTTGCATGTATACCAATGCTAGAAGTATAGTAAATAAATTTGATGAATTTGAAGTGTTGGTCAAGACATCAAAGGCAGATATTGTTGGGATAGCAGAGACGTGGTGTCACAAAGATATAAGGAATGCAGAACTGGAATTTGGGGAGTACAATGTGTACAGAAAGGATAGACAGGACAGAAAGGGAGGAGGTGTTATGCTGTTAATTAAGAAAAACATAAAATCAAAAGAAGTGCATCCAGTTGATATAGATGGACAGTGCACTGTTGAGTCAGTTTGGTGTGACATAAGCACTGCAAAAGCAAAGATAAGAGTAGGAGTGTGTTATAGGCCTAATGACTCGAATGAGTACAATGAACAATTGTACAGAGAAATAGAGTGGGCCAGTAAATCAGAATGTCTTATAATGGGGGATTTTAACTTCCCAGATATTGACTGGAACTTGTGGGTTGGTCACTCACACACTAGTCAGACTTTTGTGGATTTATTGGATGATTGTTTTCTGCAGCAGCATGTTCGAGAGGCAACCAGAGAAAGTAATACTCTTGATCTGGTTATCACTGGTTAAATAGTTTTAAATAGAGGGCGCTGACTCTATTTAAAAGTTATAGCTGACAGTTACAGGCTCCGCAAAAACGATAAGTGTTTGCCTTTTATTTACATGATTGTTGTTTTATATTGTACTTAATACGTAGTCATATAGTTATAGTTACGCTGGTTATTTTTTATTTTAATTTAGATAAAGAGTTTTTGTGGATTTTACTTACGATAGGTAAAACCGTTATTTTTGTTCGATTTTTGTAGCCATTGTTTTTGTATATAGGGAATTCAAAGTTTTTGTAAGGAATTCAAATTTTTTAATTGAGGTAGCTCTAACGCATAATTATATAGTAATACGCTTCACTGTTTCTATTTCATAGTTTCTATTCAAATACTACTGACATTTAATTTATTGATTTTATTAATTTAAACTACCATGCCCCGAACTAGAGCAGCAAAGCAACGGGCACAAAGTGGCAGGAGTGTTGTGACTCGGGGGAGAACTGAGGGGGGCGATTCTCCAACGCGTCACAGCCTAAAAAAATGTGCAACTTGTGAAATGTTTGCCGAACTCTCTGGAACGGAACATGATATTGCCATGGGGGATGTCTTTGTATGTGCGCGATGTAAGGAGTGTAAGGAAATCAGGCGACAACTCAGCGTTGTTATGGGCCTATATGAGAGTTTGAAGGACAGGGTGGATGCCCTCGAAGGAAATAAATTGAGGGGCCCATCAAGCTCTCAGCTGCCCACATCAATGCCAGAGCTTGCACTTGGTCATCACGCAACACAGCGGCAACCCCCAAGGCAGAATGCGCTGGTCCCACAGGAACTATTAGTTGTTGGTGACTCTATTGTCAGGGAAACGGGGAACATGCTATGTAAAAAGGATAGGTGGAACAGGACCAGGGTATGTCTGCCAGGGGCAAAGGTTGATGACGTTGTAGAGCGGATATCATCTTTCAAGGGCACAAAAGGTGATATAGTTGTACACGTTGGCACTAATGATATTAAGAGTAGGAGACCGGCAGAATTACTCAACAAGTACAGGTCACTGTTGAAAAAAAGCCGAGAATTAGGGTTGAATTTGAAAGTGTCTGCAATTCTGCCCAGACACGATAGGAGGGAGTATATGATGAGAGCCTTCTACCTCACAGAATGAATTCTGATATCCTCCTGTCAAAAAATGAAGGCAGCATGAAACCATGTTATTTTAATAACATGGTTTTTTTGTTTTTGTTTTTTTTTTTTTTTGAATTATATTCATTCTACAGGGTGTTTCAGTTAAATGTTTCAGAACTTCTAAGAGGGGTAGGGTACATCCTGACAACTCGAAATCATATAGCAATGTGGGTTCGGAAATGCTTTCCTGAAGCGGTGTTGTACACAGAAGCACCATAAAGAAAAGAGACCGTAAGTGAGAAATCGTTTTAATAATACATGAAAAGAAGCAAAAGGTACATGGATTAAAGTAAGTGTTCGAAGTTTCTTCCACGGGCTACAATGCACGCCTCACATCTCCGACGCATGGACATCCGAACATTCTGGAATACTCCAGGCGAATTTTGAATTTCTTCGGCAGCTACTGCGATTCTTGCAACCAGCTCCTCAGCATTGTCAACAGGGGTGTCATAAACTAGCGATTTCATATGACCCCAGAAATAAAAATCAAGACATGATAGGTCGGGTGACCGAGCAGGCCAACGCACGGGACCACCACGTCCGATCCACTGTTGACCAAATGTGACATCCAGGTAGTTACGAACATCTCCGCTATAATGGGCAGGGGCTCCATCGTGTTGGAACCACATTGTCTGTTGCGTCGATGCAGAAATCTGTTCATCTCTCAAAAGTTGTGGCAATACTTGCTGCAGAAAGATCAAGTAGATAGGTCCGGTTAGACAACACGGTAACAGGTAAGGTCCGATGAGGTGATCTCCCATAATACCGGCCCATACATTGACCGAAAATCGAATCTGTGCTGCACGACGTTGTATTGCATGCGGGTTCTCGACCGCCCAGATATGGTCGTTATGCGTGTTGAAAATTCCTTCCCTTGTGAAGGATGCCTCATCGGGAAGCAACACTTCAGCAGGAAAAAGGGGATTTGTAGCACATTTTCCAAGGTACCACTGTGCGAAAGCAATACGAGGTGCATAATCCTCCGGTTGCTGTGGCTGGACACGCTGCACGTGAAACGGATGCATGTCTTGTTCTCGGAGAATCCTCCAGACGCTGCAATGGGAAACCCCGACTGCGTTTGCTAGACTTCGTGTACTCGTTCTTGGATTCCCCTGTACATGCTGCAGCACATTCTGTTCGACGGCTGGAGTCCGTGCTGTTCTTACCCTGTCCCTGTCAGCTCTTTCAAATGAACCTCTCTCAGCTAACCTCTGGTGCAGTCTTGCAAAGAAATTATGACTGGGAATACGCCTCGTCGGATATCGTTCCGCGTACAAACGCTGTGCGGCTGGCCCACTACAATTTGCAGCCCCGTACGCCAAATGCATATCGGCTAACTCTGCGTTCGTGTAATCATCCATCCTACTAACTTGCCGTTCTTGTGCGAAATTAAGATTCCCTGCACTAAAGCTCGGAATTTTCGATTCTGCCCATTGGTATATGATTTTGAGTTGTCAGGATGTACCCTACCCCTCTTAGAAGTTCTGAAACGTTTAACTGAAACACCCTGTATATTATATTCATTCATATTATTTTTTTGACTTGATAACAACCTCAAGGCAGCTTTTTGAATGACATGTAAAAACTAGTTAAAACTTGGTGTGTACATGTCAAAAGGATCTCACTAAAAGCCCTGCTCCTTTAGTTACCGCTATGCATTCAAGAATTAAGATTATTCATTAAAATTTTGATCAGACCTTGAATTTTACTTTTATATATACTTCTTAAGTATTTCAGCCACAATATATATATTGAATTTTATTGTAAAATCAATTTACTATAATTGGTGGTCTGCCCTGTATCTTACTACTCTCTAAATAAGTAACACCTAGTGTTCAGCCTACTGTCCAGCCAACTCAAGTTGGCTGGACAGTCGGTTATTAGACATTGCTTTTTTTGAAAAACTTCTTTTTTTGTATAGAAAAACAAACAATACTAATGAGTGTATTTAAAGATAAGTGTTTTTATATGTAATAAAAACAATTTAAATTTATTGTATTTTAATGTGCAGGCATATGTTATCAAAGGAAGATCTTACTCAGTCATTGATTATGTGTCAGCCTATTTTGTATGCATATTCTTTCAGTGGTCCTCCAGAGGTAAGCTAATTTCAAAGTAGAATGTAATCATTACTAATTGTACATTGTAAGGGAAAAAGAATTAAAACGACTATTTTGGACAGAGTCGACATTCTGAAGAAAAATCTGTAGAAACTGGTACTGTTATCAGGTAGTGCAAAAAATTAAGATGTGTAATATTGACTGAGTTTAAAAGACTAGAAATTGGAATGATATAATATGATATGGGGAAGAAAAAAAAGTTAGTAAAAAGCAGAAGACTCTCATTCATATTATGTGAGTTAATTGTTTCTTATAGACTTTGGAATTTTATAATCGAATTATAGAATTTTATAATCGCTGAATGAAAACATGCTCTTTAAATCTGTCTTCATTTTTTACATTACCCACCAGCTCTCCTTCTGTGTAAAATTTTTTGCAGATGTTAGCTTTGTATAATTACTGCAGTTTAAATTATTTTCTCTTTACAAGGTACAATTTTTTGTTGATTTTCTATTCTATATTTACTATTTTGATGGATGATCGATAAATTTATGGTCTAGGAAAGAAAGTGGTGATGACAGAAAGAAATATTTCTTTTTTTCTACATAATCTTTTCTAATTTCTCTGTGCTTGCAGTGATATTTCAGTATTGCTATTCCCTGTTTGTAGAAAGCTACATCTTGGATCCTCAACTAGAGTTAATAGCATTAATGATGCGTTATCAATTTCTAATTTATTGCCGACCGGGCTAGCCGGGTAGGTAAAGTGCCTGCCTAGCAACCCAAAGGTCGCGGGTTTGATTCCCGTCTCGGGCTGGATGGTGCCGAACCAATCGGTTGGTTGGATATCCTGGCCGTGATACACGAAGGAAGCAAGAAAAAACTGGTTCCTTTGTGTATTGATCATATCATATGAAATAAATAAATAAATTTCTAATTTCATTCCTTTCAAACAGTATTCATTCACTCGAATGAATGGAAGTTTGAGGATAACTAATCTAGAGAATAAAGGGATGGGGGCAAAAATTCAGTACCACAGCCAACAATTATATTCATTTTAGTATGTGACTCTGAAAATTGTCCATGAAACAACTTCTTTGATTAAGCAGCCCACATTTTTTGATTTTTATTTTTCTCATAAAGAGTTGGTCTTGTTTGATTAGAATGGTCTAAGCACCATTTCATAGTCACTTGCTAAAATGGATGAGAGGCTAGCACCTTTCCACTGTTTTTTTTTTTTTTTTTTTTATGAAAATCCTAAACACGGGAGGTATTAGAATCTATAATACTTAGTACTGTGTGCATGGGTTGGAGTTTGAGAAGATGAAAGAAGATATTTGGTGACATTAGACTTCAATTTCTATAGATTGTAATTTTCAGTAAATATGTGTGAAGGAAGGTTATTCAGAAAACAGAAGTTGAATGAATAAACGAGGAAGATGAAAAGTTGGTTTTGTGAGTTTGAAATTGGATGGTAAAATGACGTTGACTGGTTGCAGCACATGTTCGGACTGCTTTGGAAGAGAGAGCAGGACTTATAGAAGCCAATTGAGAAGAACAGTGCCCTTAGAAGTATCTATAGAAAAGGCATGCCACAGAAACAGAATGTCTATGAGACAGAGTGGAGAGACAGAGATGAGTCATTAATTAACATTACTGCTCTATTTTGAATATAATCTAGAAGCCTGGGAGGGGTAGGTGCCTCCGTAGCCAGGTGGGAAGGCGCAGCAGTGCGTAGCACACACTTCTTGATTAGACCAGGGTTCGAGCCCGTCACCACCAAATACGGAGGATGCGGAAAGGTCAGGGAATGATCACCCCATATCCCGGAGCAATATGGCCTTAGTTGCTAATGCTCCTTAAAAAAAAAAAAAAAAAAAAAAAAAAAAAACCTGGGAGAGGTTTTGGGGGCACTGCCCCAGATGTGCGAACAGTATTCCATGGTAGGGTGGATTTGTGATTTGTACAGAGTGAACAGCTGTTTCAAAGTAATGCCAAGAGCGAAAGAGAAAACCCAGTTTTTTAGATGTAGAAGAAGCAATATTTGTAATGTGCTTATGCCAAGAGAGATTAGAAGTCAGAGTAATCCCCAATAGTGATATATGATCTTGCCTAGAAATCGGAGTGTCATCAAAGATAAGCATAGGAGCAGAATCCTTTTTGGTAGATATAAGACAGGACTGAGTTTTAGAAAGATTGAAATCAACTATTTTTCTTTGATCCACTGGAGAATTACCTGGAGATCAGCATTTGCAAAAGCCCCAGCATCTCGAACAGTTAGGTCTGTGTGACTTGAAAACAGAAACCAGTTTAAATTGTGAACATTAAAATCACCAAGGAAAATTACCTCAGGAAAGTTGGACTGGAGAAAGTCAAGTTTCAAAGAGAGGAAGTCAAAGAGTTCCAAATGATTAGCAGAGTTGGGAGAACGATCGACGCAACAGATGAATTTGACAGAACCTGATAGAGATTTTAAGCAAGAGAAGATCGAAAGAGGAGATTCAAAATTATTAAGTCTCTGACAGGGAATATCACAATGTACATATGGACAAGTACTTTCAAAGTGAAAGGAATCATTTAGGGAATAATTCAGAGAACTGAGATGAGCATTGGTTGAATCAACTGATAACTGAGATTCTGTCAGAAAAAGTATGAGATTTGACAGACTAAGTGGAAATGGACATCATTGAGATTAGAACTGAGCCCACATAGGTTGGTGAAATGAATGGGAAAGTGTTTGGGAGGTTTAGATCTTTTCATAGATAATTTGCTGTATTAGTTTGATAATTCATAGTGTATTCAGTAGTATGAAGAGATGGGGGGGACAGGCTGTATGTAGTAATGAAATTATCGGACATGGCATACACATGGTAAGAATATACCCTGTTTGCCAGATAGTGACTGGACAGGGTCCAAGCAGTGTGTATGTGGGGGGGGGGGACACTGCCTAGGCCATGTCATGTCAAGGACATAACATGTCATGTCAAGTCATGTCATGTCAAGGACATAACATGGCCTCGGCAGTGTTTCCCCCCCCCCCCCCACATACACACTACTTGGACCCTGTCCAGTCACTATCTGGCAAAAGAATAGAGGCAGCGAGATTATACACCAGCTGATCTGGAAGCCTCCTAGATAGTTACCAGTAGGTTCAGTCTGGTGTACTAACTAATGGCTGGCCTGGAAACACCGTTGTAGAACTGGACCCTCAAAATGTAAGGAAGATTGTATCTCACCATGATGTCCACATAACCTCAAAAGACATCAATCATATTGCATGATGGAAGAGTTAGGAGAGGGTTTACCGGAGCTTTGCTCTGGAGACTAAACATCTGTTCCATCACTTCATCTCCAATAAGCAAAGTCACATGGACAAGTATTGCCTGGTAACTCGGTGGGGTGGCATTCCTCTCTGTGGTATGGTGTGGGGGCCACACCTTGGCTCCTGCTTATGCAGGTTTACACCTGGGTGGTCACCCACAGTGTGTTGGATGCCATATTTCAGGACTTGCACATGGGGGTTATACCCAGAATTACTATCATGAAGGTGCAAGCAGAGGATTTGGCTGTCACGGACCGACTGGACTTTGTCAAAATTAATTCCGGAGTATTTCCTATCCTAGATTCATTCAAATGGTAAGCTAAACTTATTAGACATGTGTGTGATAGTGATACATAGCTAATAAGTTTTGGCATGTTATCATTTTTCTTATCTACAACTCATGACATATTTCAATATTAAATGCTATTTAAATTAAATTCCTGCCACTTAACACCATATTAGGACTTCAGCCCTCACCAAGGAATCACTCAATTTTCTCATAAGCAATTTGTACAGAAATGCAACTAGTATTAGAGGACTAGAATGCTCTGTTGGTATAAATTTACTGCTGTCTATGGGAACAGTAATCAAAGCATGGAATGCTGTTATTGGAATCAAAATTGGAAACTTTTTCAGGTTACAGTCAGTCCTCGTTTAACACGTGTTTACACTACACGAATTCGATCATACACGATTTATAAATAGGGGAACGATATCTTATATAACACGAACCAAATTCGCTTATGCACGATATACAAGAAATGGCAGTCGAATGCGGAATCACCCCAACTGAACGCAACACGATGGGAATGAAGAGAAGATTCTGAAAATGTATTTATGATTTTTATATCAGTGAACGGGAAACACATTTAACCATAATAACGTAAAAACCCATGCAATTCCAGCTATCGGTATTATCGCAGATGCAATTAGATCGAGTTTACTACCAGTTTATAACAGATTCCACTAGCAGAAACGCAACTGGAAATTATTTTTATTGTTTTATGGTAGTAATCCCCAGAAATGTGCTTTAGTAAAATGTGAGGTGTTAATAGTGTCTCTATGCCTTTATGGTGTGGTTTATTCAGTTGCTACACGCGCGCAGCTTTATGTGCATCAAGCGTGTCTCCTCATTTTGTAATTGTGCTTTATTCCCTAAAAATTAGTAAAATACTTAAAAGGTGTGAAAAGGAAGCAACCTGGTGAAGACACTGCACATTCAGAGAGAAAAAGAAAAGCAATATCAATAAACAGAGGCGGACTGGGTCAAAAATTCTTACCCAGGAAAATTTGTAGTGGCCTCATTCTAGTGTTTATGGCCAAAATCACACCGGCCTTTGGCTCACCGAGGTTCCCCCGGTAAGGCTTATGGCCAGTCTGCCTCTATCGATAGAGAAAAAATATGAAATTGTGAAACGCTTTGAGCAAAATGAGAGACCGCGTGATATTGCACGTGCTACAGGCCTAAATGAGGCAACGCCGAGAATTAGAAAGATGCATAAAAACAACTTTCATAGCAGGAACAACTCAAAGTGTAATTAAAATCCATTAGATTAATACACAAAGATTTGGAAGAGATGGAACGATTTTCATTTGTTTCGATAGAAAATCAAACAAAAAACAAGTTTGCTTACGATAGACGCAAAAGCATTAGCAATATTTTATTATGTAATAGTCGTAATAAAATACACAAGTATTTTATTACCATTATTTATTGTGTTTGGTAATGATTTGGTTACAAATGTGTGTTCAATCTTGGGTGGTCAGCACCTAACCCTATTTTTCCCATAGGGCCTGTTGTTTATATTGCACGATTTTGCATTGCACGGGGGTTTCTAGGAACACAACTATCGTGCTATATGAGGACTGACTGTACTTAGATTTCCACTAAGTTCTGTTGTAGAAAGTGAAAAGAATGCAATTTCTACAACAGAACTTGTTGTAGAAAGTGAAAAGAATGCAATTGTTTTGGGTGATTAGCTCTAATTCAGTGCTGTCATTTCTGTTTTGGATGTAAATAAGTCAGTTTCATTTGATGATTTCATAGATGTTGGTTGCAATATTAAAATTGGTTGGTTGTGTTTAAATGATACAAGGATAATTTCTCAGATACAAACACAAGAAGAACAAGGTGAAACAGAAGATTATGATGATGACAATATAGAAGTGATTAATTAAAATGCCTGCTTGCAGGATATTGTAAAAGGCAAGTATGGTAAATTATATTTGTTAAAAAAAATATATCAATAATCAGAATTTTCAATAATTCAGTTTTTCTTCTTCCTTCATCTTTGTTTTTGCCTCATAAATCAAGAAGTTATAGGGCTGCTACAACTTTATAATAGTTATAAATTGATTATTCTATAAGTAAGATACAGTGCAAGGAAGGCATTAAAATACTTTTTGAACTAGTTTGGAAGATTGCTTAATTAGTTGAGAAATATCATCCAAATAGAATTATTTGAACAAAAGTTAAGTTGTTGGATGAAATTTATCAGTGCATACAGTCCAGTTTAAGGTTCAAGAAAAGAGGAAATAGATTTTTTTTTTAATATGTTAGATAAAACAAAGAAACTGTTTGCAAATAAGGAATGATATTGATCGATGATTTAAAAAAAAAAAAGCAGGGTAGGGAATGACAATTACATCTGCAGGGATTTTAGGAGAATTTGGAGAAAAAGATAAACCTAACAATAATGGGGGGGGGGGAGCTATTAAAAAACCATGCACTCATAATTACAGTAACAGGAGGGAACCTGATAGAAACAATGAGTATAACTGACTACAGCATAATCATTATAGAAATTGATTTTAAACAACTAGTTGATGATACAAAAGTATACAGAGGATTTCAGATTACAAGGGGCATTCATCTCAATACAAGATGAATGCCCCTTGTAATCTGAAATCCTCTGTATACTTTTGTATCATCAACTAGTTGTTTAAAATCATTTTCTATAATGATTATACCGTAGTCAGTTAGCAACAATGGGCAAGCAAGCAACAATGTCCAAAGTCCATCTTACTCTCGAATGTTTAATTAGCCAGATGGACTTTGGACATTGTTGCTTGCTTTTGAATCAGCACACCTCATTCTCTATAAGATATTATAAATCCATAATATTGTATGTATGATACTGTAAATACATGATGAGGTTGCCAGAGATTCGCGGGAACCACCTAGACCAGTGGTGTCAACCTATGGCCCGCGAATAATTTTTATACGGCCTGCGCGGAAAGTGAAGTAAAACAGTATTTTAGGAGAGTCGCATCACTGCGTGTACAGGCATCCAAGCGTCGTGCTCGACTGTATCAAATGTGTACATGTAGTCCAGTGCAGTCATATGTACACTAAATACAGTTATGTACATATCAATCGACGTATGTATGTATTCAATATAAATTAATAACTTGTTCATTGCACTGAACTGTTATTAATTTGTATTGAATTAAAAAGTCATCCTTAAAAATGTTCTGAAAGAAGAAAGTCTATTTGGAGTGTCGTGTTTTTAATCAAAGGTAGACTGGAGACCATTTCTTCATTGAATACAACGAAAAAGCAGTATGTTTGGTGTGTAAGGATAATGTGTTACATTTTGAAGAATATAATTTAAAACGACACTGTGATTCCAAGCATTAATCTTACAATATAAAGGAGTGCTGCAAAAAAGAAAAGTGTTCAATGTTACCAAACAAATTAAGAAAACAACAAAATACACCAAAAACGTATCAGTCAAGAAATTTACATGCTGTAAGTGCCTGTTATCAAGTGGCACACTTGATTGCTTTTGAAAGTAAACCATTCACTGATTTTGAATTTGTTAAACGTTGTTTGTTAAAAGTTGTGGAAGAAATTTGTCTGGAGAAACGAACAATGATACAAGACATTAGTTTGTCTCAACAAGCAATTATGCGAAGAGTAGAAGATATTGGAAAGAATTTGTTCGAAGAACTTTTGGAAAACATAAAACAAATGAAATATATGAATAGGCCTTTAGTTTCGGGTTCCATATTGTCAATAAGGAATATTGCAACTTTTGAAAACACTATATTTATTATAGAGTAAAATAAGGTACAAATAAGTTAAGATGCAAATACAAAACAGGAACTTTCAGGGCAATGTGTCCATTCTTCACACTGGAAATACATTGAATATAGAATGTCAAGATAGGACTGGGCGTGACCATGCATTAGACAAAGTAGTTGAGTGCACGAGGTGGATGAACGTAATAAACAGTGAATGAATCACTAGGCCAAATCAGACATTTGGTGCTGAGAATATGAGGCACGTACATGAAACGTATGCCAGCATTCGTCGCATTGTAAAACAGTTGCCTCTATGATTGTGTGCATGCACACACCTACTACAGTTGAAGACACTACTATATTTGGCAATGTGCAGAGCTTCAAGCCACCTGTGTTCGCAGTAGTTACATGAGTGGTTAACGGGAATTAGAGGGCTGTATATTTTCAAACCTGCTTGTCCCCACACCTTCTGGTGTTGGTACGTGGATGATATTTTTTGCTATTATACCCCAGGGATTGGAAACACAACTGCTGCAACATCTGAACTCCCTGTAATCCTTCATCCAGTTTACCATCAAACTAGAGACAAGCAACACTCTCTCCTCTCTGGATGTTTTAGTACATCACATGGGCCTGCATTTAAAAACTTCAGTTTATAGAAAACCCATGTTTGCAGACTAGTTTACAAACTACAGGTCTGCACATGCCTTAATCATGTACTTAGTACCGCATGTACCTTACTTGCCCGCACAGGGACCAGCTATAGCTCTACAGATGACAGGCTGTTAGGAATTTTGAAGGTAAAAGCTGAACTTTCAAGATGAGGTTATCCAGCTCATATGCTAGATAAATATGATTTACAAGCCCATGAGCTTGTTGCACAGCCTAATCCACCTCATAACAACAAAATGATCCCAACTGCCTACATTCCCTATTACCGGGGCATTTCAGAACAGCTTTCCAGAATCCTGCGCACCAGAAAATTATGATCATTACTTTCTAGCGTGAAAACACCAATCTCTCTTTCTTGCGTTGCAGTAGTTGTTACATGGGTGAAACTGCTAGTAGGCTGCAAGATTGGGTCTCGGAACAGGAAAGGGCCTCCGGTAATCAGATTCCGAACATTCCACAGTTGCCGAACGTTATTGGTCTGAACAGCGTGACCTCAATCCCCGACGTGATGTGGTGATTGTTGACCTCTCACGTAACTACCATACCGTGAACACAGGTGGCTTTGAAGCTCTGAACATTGCAAATGCAGTAGTGTCTTCAACTGTAATAGAAGGTGTGCGCACACACCCAATCATAGAGGCAACTGTTTTACAATGCGACAAATGCTGGCATACGTCTCATGTATGTGCTTCTCATTCTCAGCACCAAACATCTGATTCTGCCCAGTGACTTGTTCGTTGTTTATAATGTTCATCCACCTCGTGCACTCAACTACTTTGTCTAATGCATGGCCACGTCCAGTCCTATATTGACATTCTATATACAATGTATTTCCAGCTGAAGAAGGGGGCACATCGTCCCGAAAGCTCCTGTTTTGTGTTTGTATCTTAACTTATTTGTACCTTATTTTACTCTATAATAAATAACGTTTTCAGAAGTCGCAGTATTGATGTAAATGATACAGATCAACACCTTATCTTTATATGTGGAATTAATGAAAATGATATGTATACAGTAGCTGATCCTCAGATTGGAATTAACTGTATTGTGGATCAAGAAGTTCTCTGTGGGAATGTATTGAATCTCCAACATTTTATGAATGTGGCTATTTCAAATGTAAATTTTATAATATTACATGGCCTTAATCACCATATATTTCAACAGTTCCTTTTAGAAATTGGATCTGAATACGAAGATGTAATTTTACATATTGCAGTGAAAAGATGGCTTAGTCATCGCAAAATGTTATATCATTTCTTTAAACTGCGACATGAAATTTATATTTTTATGGCAGAAAAAGGAAAACCAATAAAACAACTATCAAATATGGAGTGACTGTTTGATGTTACAATTCTTTCAGACATTTCTAGTTATTTAAATGCTCTTAATTGAAAACTACAAGGGAAAGGAAAATTGGTCTCTGATTTCTATGGTGACATCAAATCATTTCAGAATAAGTTATTTAAATCCCAAATTGAGCAAGACAATTTATTTCACTTTGAATGTTGTATCGAGCTAAAATAGAAACGCATATTTCCAAAAAATCGTTGCTCCTTGTGATTACAGTTACTTTTTTTACGAGTTTGAAAGTCAATTTGTTGATGAAAAAGATAAGCTTGTTTGAGAATTCATTTACTTTTGCAGCTGAAAACTACAATTCCAGTTTGCAACTTTAAATTATTGAACTTCAAGCCTAAACATGGTTCAAAAATAAGTTATTGTTATTTGGTTTTTAGGAGCATTAGCAACTAAGACCATATTGCTCATTTGACCTTTCCGCATCCTCCATATTTGGTGGTGATTTGAACCCCGGTCTAATCAAGAAGCGTGTGATACGCACTGCTGCTCCTTCCCACCTGCCTCAAAAATAAGTATATGGACTGCAAAAATAAACTACTTGAGTTCTGGAAGGCTTTCTCATCTGAAGATTTTCCAATGAAAGAAAATGCCATGAAATGGCTACTTTGTTCGGATCAACATATGTTTGCGAGAAATGTTTTTCAAGCATGAAATCAAAGAAATATTTAAAAAGAAACAGAGTAACAGATGAGTATCATCGTTCCATATTGAGAATTGGCGTCATAAATTTTCAACCAAGTTTTGAACAGTTATCTAAAAATATTCAGCGTCAATCATCTCATTAAATGAACATTTAAAAGTAAAAGTAAGGTACAGTAGAACTTTGATTGTCCATCACCCTATTTACCGTCAGTCTCTGTTAACCATCACTTAACCCCACTACACCGTAATGCATTGTGATATTGGCACCATGTGTCAGTCAATCTTTGTTTACAACTCCCTGTATACAGTTGTGCTTTAACCTCTTTTTTTCATATTTTAATAATTTTTATTTAGTAAACCCATTGATGAAATGACAGAGAAACGTAAGCGAGTAGTATCACAAAAAATTTAAATAATCAGTTGTCTAAGAAAAGGTGAAAGTGCTACAAGTATAGCATCAGTTTATGGAATAGGAAGAACACAGTAAATGATATAGAGCATGACGCAGACAAAATTGAAAACCAATTGTCGAAAATGGAAACCACTGATTGTAATGTTAAAAGTCATAAAACAACGAAGCTTGCTTAAAAATGAACAATTGGATACTGCAATATTTCAATGGTTTGTTCAAAAACTTAGCCAAGGAATTCTGTTGTTGGGACCTATAATAATCGAAAAAACCATTGAGAATAAGTTATTTAAATCCCAAATTGAGCAAGACAATTTATTTCACTTTGAATGTTGTATCGAGCTAAAATATAAACGCATATTTCCAAAAAATCGTTGCTCCTTGTGATTAGTAAACCCATTGATTAGTAAACCCATAGTTATGATTAGTAAACCCATAGTTATGATTAGTAAACACACATAGTTGTGATTAGTAAACCCATAGTAAACCCAATAAAAAACTAGGTGGAGATCCTTCTTTCAAGGCTAGCATCAGATGGTTGGACAAATTTAATTTTCGTCATGGTATTCGACAGTTGTTGATCCAGGGTGAGAAGCTAAGTGCAGCTGGAGCTGTAATTTCGGTTTATTGTGAAAAACTACAGAAGGAAATAGCTGATTTAAGTTTGGTTAAAGACCAAATATACAACTGCAGTGGGACTGGTCTTAATTGGAAGGCACTACCTCAAAAGACACTGGCCTCAATGACTGAACATATCCCACTGGGTTATAAGATGCAAAACGATCGCATCACTATAATGGTATGTGCTAATGCCATCAGTAATCATAAATTGCCTTTGGTTGTTATAGGAAAACCAAAAAAGCTTAGATCATTTAACAATATTAATTTAAATGCTTTGCCAGTTAAAGATTTCTCACAAAACAACATGTGGATGAGCCAAGGTATATTTCATGATTGGTTTCATAAAATATTTGTACCATGTGTAAGGTCACATTTGGCATCAAAAGGTTTACCACAATATGCAATGCTATTGATGGACAATGCTTAGCATTGTCCATCAACTCATCCCATACATGTATGTGATTTAAAAAGTGATGATGGCAAAATATCATACCACTTTCTGCCAACAAACACGACATCTCTCATTCAACCAATGGACCATCGCAAAATGTTCATTCAAAAACTTGTTTCTGCAGAAAATAAATTAGATGTGATAGAGTTTTGGAAAAGCTGCACTATAAAAGATTCCATTTTCAATGTTGCTGATGCCTGGAATGATGTTCCAGTTCAAACAATACAAAGAAGCTGAAATAAGTTGTGGTCAGAAATATATTCAACTGATACAGAAACCATTCCAAAAGAAACTGAAATTTTGCAGTTACGTTTGAATGTTCCTGATTTTAAAAATATTTCGATGGAGGAAGTAAATGATTGGTTGCATATGGACGTCAGATGCGAAATTTTAGACGACGATGAAATTGTGCAGAGTGATGACAATTTCGGATGATTCCGAAACTGGAGAAGAAAAAACTGCTACTGATGGAACAACCAACATAATTAGCCACTGTGAAGCTAAAACTATGTTGTTAAAGTGCATTGAGTGGTTCAAAGTACAAGAAGAAGCAGATGCTACTTTTGCATAAAATTCATAACATTGCCTTCCAAAAGGCTCAAGTGGTAATGAAGCAGAAGAAATTGACTGACTTTTTTAGAAAAGAAATTTAATTAAGTAATATTGTTTTCTTTTAAATTTTTTATGACATTACTAAAAAAAAATATTAAGTCAAAATATATTAAAATAGGTATGTATGTAGATATCTGTACTATGATTTTTTTGATGACCTGGTAAAAAATAAATAATTAAAGTTTAATTAAATTTCATTAGGTTATGTATAATGCTTTTAATGTACACTAGGGGGCTTTGCCTCCTGCTCACTTTACTCGCCCATCCCCGTGCACACTTTTCTATGTAAAATGTAGACATATACGAAGTAAGTCAAATCTTTTCTACATAAAAGACACACCTCTTGAAACTCACTCGTAGATATCTAATCAGGAAATGACCTACGTAATTATTTACCCGTGCGTTTGCAGTGCTCGGCATTCTCAAGGGCGAATAAATATCACGGTTAAACACCAGAACGGTGTACATCCTCCAACATGGCGGCAAGCAAAACATTTGGAAAGCAGTGATTGACAAGTTGACTCCCATATTTTGACAAACAGACAGGAACAAATCAGTGACTGGCAGATGCCACTGTTTTTCCTTCCCATCCTAGGTTGATATGCCTAAGGTGTTTTTCCCCACATTTGCTGGTGCCTCCGTAGCCAGGTGGGAAGGAGCAGCAGTGCGTAGCACACGCTTCTTGATTAAACCGGGGTTCAAGCCCGTCACCACCAAATGCAGAGGATGCGGAAAGGTCAGGGAATGACCACCGCATGACCCGGAGCAATATGGCCTTAGTTGCTAATGCTCCTTAAAAAAAAAAAAAAACCAAACAACCAAACCAACCCACATTTGCTGCTTTTTTAAATCAGGAACTCGTTTTCCCATTTTAAAACAGCAGGATGTACGGATAAACGTTCTACCTAAGTTAAGTCCCCCACCTTGGCGACACAAAACAATCAGAAAAGGGAGGTGCCTTCACCTGTCGATTATCACCGCCTTCTCGCTTTCATCGAACTGCCTGCCGGTGTATACTATACTGGACTTCAGCCAATATCACTATGTAATTATTTACGTGCATTTACATAGGTCACTTAGGAAAAGGCCTTTTGCTTTGGATTCAATAATACACAAGGAATATTATTGCATCCGAAAGAGCAGGACTAAAATATTTACAAAATACGAAACCACAGTATATACAAATACAGTATACAATATTCATTCATATACAAAAAACGTTACAATGGAAGATCAAATGGATAGAGAATCACGTGCACGAGGTTGGTGAATGTTATGGAGACAGTTGTCAATAATTAATTGCATTTGTAGTGACATAATTACCTCACTCTCTTCTCCCATTGGCTTGAATATCACTAGGAGGAAAACTTTTTTAATGTATAAATAGATATTTTGTTATCCATCTATTCGGTGCTGTACCCTGACGGACAATCGAAGTTCTACTGTATATTTTAAAAAACAAAAGTAAGTCATATTTTTATAATTTTATAATAAAGTCAAAAAAATAAATCGCTGGCATGAACATAAATTTGTTCCACATAAAAGTGTTCGGAATTTGCGTTTTTGTATATAGCCTGAATATAAAAAACAGTAACATGAAAATAGAACCTCCTTTTACATGTAACAAGATATGGAAAATGTAACACACTATTTTTCTCAAATCACTCAGTTCGGCGCGTGAAACAAATCTAACTTTGAATATGGTCCCTGTACGAGGAAATGGTTGGACCCCAATGACCTAGACAATAAAATACATATATTTTGTATTTGAATTATTCACAAAATGTACCTTGTGCATCTGTTGGGTACAACAGATATGTATGATGTATTAATAAAATTATTTAATTATAATGACTGTATAATAGATCACCATTTCACATGTAGACTATAAATTTAATCAATTTCCCCTCATATGCTTATGTATTATTTATATGAATTATTGTTATTATTTTTAATCTAGCCTGTCTTATTAGACACAAGTAGCATTCAACCAGATCGTATCTTGCTTATGGACACGTTTTTTCACATTGTTATTTTCCATGGAGAGGTGAGGAGTACTTTATAATAATTCTAACATACAATGTAAGATATCATATCTTAATCTAGTTTTATTTTTAGTCATTCTGTATTCATTATAGCTTCTGTTGTTGCATACATAAACTGTTGATTATATAAAAGTAAGTAACCTTTCAGTTTTTCAAAGTTTAAAATTATTTTCAAAAACTGATAATGCATATGAGGTGTGATCAGAAAGTTCTTGGACTGAATTTATTATAGAAAATGAAATACACAATTCAAAACCTTTCAAATATCATCTATCTGCTGGGAGACTGCAGTTTTTTTAATATAACTTTACAAGTTGCATCCTGTTGAGAAGCAAAATATTCACAAAATGTACACAAAAATCGATATGAAATGGTAAAACTTCACTTGGGGAAGCAATCCATGACCACTCAAAAACATTTGAGCAGTTTTCTTGGTTTAAAGATGGCTGAACTTCTGCACATTCAAGTTATCCATTGTCTTCCCACACTGAAGAATCTTTCTCTCTCTCTCTCCCCCCCCCCCGTAATGCCTTTAATGGTAACAAGTGAATGACATTTCATTACATTGCTGAAGAGTTAACATATTCTATGGCATGTAGGCCAAATGATAATTTTAATGAACGTTCTGGATGCTATCACATTCAGCACTCTGCAAAGTACAGGATTCAATTGCTTCTGCACTATAATCCTCAGATGTGCAGAATGACTTATGTACCTCAAATTGAAAAGGAAAACCACTTATAAAGTGTGATATTGGAATTAAAGGAAGTTCCAAATGAGGGGTGCCCCATGGATGCATCAACATGTTGGTGAAATTACATGTTCAGTCAGGAGTTGAAGGTAATAAATTTAAATTTTATTGGGGGGGGGCACAGTCCTGAAACTTTTCATCACTGTGTGTGTGTGTGTGTGTGTGTGTGTGTGTGTGTGTGTGTGTGTGTGTGTGTGTGTGTGTGTGTGTGTGTAAAGATTCATATATTTCACAGAAGCATTCAATAGAAAATTTTTTCTGGCAGTTGATTTCCTGTGCCAGTACTTGGTGATACTGAATTTATTTCCCAAATGGATTGATTGCTGAAACTCCAGGCCTGACCTGGATCTCACTAAGTATGTATGGATGCACTTTTGACTCATGACTCCATCCCAAAATATATCTTATATGAGTTTTGAAATGCTCTTCTGGAAGATTGGCAAACAAATCTGGATTGGGGAGTTGGGGGGCAAAGAAGATGTGACCATTTCTTACTTCCTGAAATATTTTTTTATTTATTATTATTATTTTTTTTCTTCCTGATATTTTGCACTAAATGCCTCATTATACCAGCATAATGATCTACTTCAACTTGGGCTACTTCTTCTTGTATAATAAATTCTATTTTCCATCCCTAACTGCATTGGAAAGTTTTGGAATTGCCACAGATTGCCAAATATGAATGCTACAAAGGATTGGTAGACATTTGACATTTCTGGAAGCCAAGAACTCCATGAATGGTGATACCATACAAGGATATGTGTTGTTATGATGCACATAATCACCAATTTAGAAATAAGGGAGTTTCTGGTGGTTATGTTTACTCAGCCTGCTAAACAGAAATGTAGTATTGGCCAGTACTGTTGTATTAGGTGGCACAAAGTGCTGGTACATACATCAGTAATTCTAATAATTCAAAGAAAAGTTATAACCATTACTTTATGAGGATAGCATGCTACCTTTTTTTTTTTATTTTGGCATTAGAGTTTGGCTGTTTGCTCTCTGAATTATAGTGATGTTTCATTTGCTCAAGTTTCATTTGCTGTTATAATCTTTGCTAAGAAGTAATACAAATTCAAGAATCATTTTCTTCATCTTCAAGCAAACCTCAACAATTGCATGTTTTTGTTCTAGCTTTGGCAATCTTGGTACTCAACACAGACAATTCATATATAATGGTCATGTACTTTGGTATGAATGCCATCCAAAAATATACTTAGGGTATCAGCAAGATTCCTTACCCTGATCTTTCTACTATAGCATGACGTTGATGTTATCATTTACTACAATTTCTTGAATATCCAGGCAACTGGTCTTTGTTATTGACTTATATCCATATTTAAATTTTTAAGCCAAACTTTATTTTGGCCACCACCACCCCCTTGGTTCCATAAATTCAAGCCTAGTGCCTCCTCCCTTACCCTACAAAAAGCATTATTCAGACTAGCAGTTTGCATGATCCACTAAGGAAGATGATAATAACACAATAAAATTAAAAATATTAACAGTTAATTGCATAATTTATTCAAAATCCAATTAAAACTTTTTAGTTTAGTTAATTCAACAAAATTGATGAACTTGATCCAGTGATTCTAGCTTTTCAAAGTCTGATAGTCATTTAGCAAGAGTCTTAGATACCACATTTAATAACTATCACTGTTCAATAAATTCTTAATGCAATGGATAGGCTATGCCAGTTTCCCACTGTCTGGTTTAAAATCACTTAACAGGAGTCTTAAATCACCTTGTTTAATAATATAGAGTAAATTTATTTGCTTGACAAGAAGTTGGATGACCATAATAAAACTAGCATAAAATATTTATATATAACTACTTACCAAACATGCACAAACCTTCATGTACCACACATCACATTAACTAATTTATAAGAAAATCAATAGCTATTACCAGTAATTAGCTTCTTTTGGCAATTCCAAATTGTAAATGTAAACAAAGTGACCAAAGGAAATAGCTTTTAAAGCATAAGAGAAGTAAAACTTTAAATATGATGTGAATAAGATGTTTTGCCCCAGGCTCTAGCCTGGTCAATCATAAATAAGCAATCAACACACTTGGAGGGGAGCCCCATCTCCTGCAGCACATCCCTGTTGTCCCCTTTAACTAATCCCTCTGCTCTTGGAGGGATGGTATTACCCACTTTGGAAAACAACTGGTTTAAACCTTCTAGCTGTGCTGTATAGTTTAGATTCGCTGTAGCTTGTACAAAGCTTTGTAATATCAAAATTTAAGATTATTATGGTCTAGACAAAAATTTCTTCAAGTATCTTTCAGCTTCTTATATTCATTTGGATGTACTTAACTAAAGGATAGTTGTATATACCAGTAAATTAGAAATATTTTAAAGATGCTCTTTTGAATAGCCTCTGCTGAATGTTTTGTGCTCTGCTGTTAAGTACCGTTTATATGTAGGCTATTGAACTTGCAATATCTTCCTGATAAAAAAAAAAAAAAAAATCCTCTAATTATGGGAGGTTATAAAATTTACTGTTATAATTAGTTTGCTGCTTGTCAGTCTTTTCATATGGGGTTATATGATCAATGTTAAAAGTTGAATAATTATACTTTAATGAATTCTTTAAATTCACACTCGCATGCTGCTTTCTGTTGGTTGATGCATTATTTAGTGGCATAAGGGTTAGCCATTTTCTTGTCTTTTAAAGAAGGCTTAGTTACTTATTACAGTTGTCCCCCACTATAATGCTCTGTATTTTTTGATACCCTTTCTTAGAGTTCCACTCTGTTTCACTGGAATAGTGCTGTTCATTCCAAATGCATTGAGCACAGTTATACCATTAGATGGTGTTTGGGTGCCTAAAAAGCCCATTGAAAAAAAAATTAATGCCTTTCAATTCGATTTTTCAACTGCAAATCACAGTACTGCCTTTAAAGAAATTCTTTGATTTATCAACTTTGAAACAATATTATTTCTAATTAGCTGAAGTTTATTGAAGTGTTGTTTATAATCTTGTTATTACACTCTGCTTGGTAGCACCTTTCAGCAGTCTTGTTTTCAGTTTAGTTTTGGTATGTATTTTTTATATGCATTTATGCACATAAAAAATATGTACCAAAACTAAACTGAAAATAGCTTCTGCTTTTTAAAATGGCCTCAAATAACATGAAGAAGGAAAAGCAGCTATTGAAAAAAAAAATTTTGTTAGAAACTAAATTGGATATTGTAAAAAGACTGGGTTCAGGTGGGCAGTAGATTTACTCTTATTATTTAATGGTTTTGAGCAATTTGAAAATGAAATAAATTTATTTATATACCTAAATTACATCATTTTAAGGTAAGCTTTCTTGCATTATATTGAACATATACTGTATTTATTTTTTATCACATAATTTATGTGAAAGTTTATATTTAAAGTACTAAATGTTTCTGCCTATATTTAATATTGTTATTAATATAGAGAAATGGCACTTTAAAATCAGCCAGAAACTCTAGTTGCACCAACTGGTTAAAATTATTTACATTGTTTTAGAATAAATCCCCACCCTTAATGCTCTGTTTTCATAACACCAGTTAAGAGTACTAAGCAGGGAAACCTGGTTTAATTAAATGAAAAGTGAAGTCTTTATTATAGGTTAGGCAAATGCTTTTGTTATATTGAACAGTTATTTTATTTTATTCCCCCCCCCCTTTTTTTTCTGTATTGAATAGTCTACCTATGGATAGTTTATTTATTTTTGAATTTGCTTTCTTTATTTTACTGTATTAATAATAATTTGATATATATATATATATATATATATATATATATATATATATATATATATCTCAGAGTACTGAATTATTATTAATACAGTAAAATAAAAATAATTATTCTAATGTGGCTGCCAGTTCTCTGGATTTAAAATGGAGAATCTGCCTTTTTACTCTTGATTTGACCCTTCACCATTTAAAAGAGATTCTCTGTCTTTTCTTTTTTGCAAAAAAAGTAAAACTACATTAAAATTGTAATTTTTTAAAAAAAATTGTGAATTTTTGCATATTTTCCTGCAGAATAATAGCATTCTACTTGTGTTGTGCAAAGATAATTAACAATGTCTTTCGGTAAGATGTCAAAGAAATATGAAGTTAAAATTCAGAAGACTTATACAAGGAATCCTCGCTTTACATGGTTAACATATCCTGTGAAGATGCCGTGTTAAGTGAAAAATATGTTAATTGAATATAATAACCAATGTAAACTACTGTAATTCTTCCAACGGGCTTTCAAAATCCTTACTAAATTTTTTTTTAAATAACTGTTTTTACAGCCAGTATAACTATAAAAGAGAACAAAGATTTGAAACAATTCTGTGTATTATGTAGTTCATATACATAATTTACTTCTGTAATAAATATTTGTCCAAAGTAGTTTGCATGCTCTTTTGTTTCCTTTTCTCTGCATATGTCTCACTATAGCAGCTCAAATCATTGTCTATGTTTTGGCAGATTTGTATGCTGCGATTGAGGTTAGGGTCAAAATTCATAAGTTGGTGTTTTAAAATTTCAGCAGTACAAAACAATTCTTGGAATTACTTTAAAGTGATCTCCTTCATTGCTGGCCGACCGGGCTAGCCGAGTGGGTAAAGTACCTGCCCGGCAACCCAAAGGTCGCGGGTTCGATTCCCGCCTCGGGCTTGGATCAAAGTACTGCAAAAACCTTGGGAGGTGCAATATGGCCACAGAAGCCGATGCGCCAACAAACTACCAAATCAAAAAAAAAAAAAAAACCTTCATTGCTGCATTTTCATCCTTGTTGCAGTCATTATCTCCGTGTGCACGTTGCTAATCAATATTAAAGAGGTCATTGTCGCTCAGTTCTTCGGAATGTGAGTCTAATAACTCCAGAACATTTGTGGTATCTACTTCATTAAAGCCTAGTTCTTGTCCGATGTTTGCTATTTCTTCAACAACAAGTTACTTGCTGACTAAAGCCTACGAAATCATTTGCACAATAAGGCAGAAGATTTTTCCACACAGCTCTCATGTTGCTCAGTCACTTGATGCCATGACTCATGAATATTTTCAATCACATTTTTAAAGCTATAATTTTTCCAGAACTCCACAAGTATAATCAGCTTGTTACCCTTGGTGGCTTGAATTGCCTGTTCAAAAGTATCTTTTCAGATAATAGACTTTAAAAGTTGCAACGATCCCTTGATCCATAAGCTGTAAAATTGATGTCTATTCTGTGGTAAAAATATTACCTTCACATTTTCACATAAGTCACCTACTGCAGGGAGATGGCCAGGGGCATTATCCAAAAGCAACAAAGCCTTAAAACTAAGATAATTTTCTTCAAAATACTTCTTGACTGATGGACAGAAATAAGTGTTGACCAGTCTTCAGAGACAGGCTTAGTCACCTATACTTTCTTATTGGCAATCCAAATGACTGGCAGTGCTTGCTGGCTGTACCCTCTGAGTGCTATAGGATTTTGAGCATGGTTTACCACGCTCAAAATCCTATTTCAATCCTATTTGAAATCTCCTTCAGCATTACCACCCATTAAAATTGTTATTCGATCTCTTGACAATTTATAACCAGGTACAGATTTTTCTTCTTTGGCAAGAAAAGTTTTGGAAGGCATTCATTTCTAAAATAATGCTGTTTTCATTTCTAAAATAATGCTGTTTCGTGCACATTGAAAATTTTCTTGTTGTCATAGCTGCTGCCTATAAATTTTTTGAAAAACTTCTTCATGATCTGCACTTACAGATTCACCTTGAATTCTAACATTGTGTAATCCAGTTCCTTTTTTTTTTTTTTTTTTTTAATGATCAACCCAGCCTGAACTACCAACAAAACCTTCACCTTCTGATTCGTTGTCTTCTTTCAACGTGGAGAAAAGGCTTAAAGCTTTCATTTTATTGCCACAAGTGCTAAGCAGGATTCGTTTTTTATTGCAGTCTTATATCCAAATTGACAAGAGTCACTCCATTTCAATAATTTTATCACTTTGATTTCTAGTGGACTGCACAGCCATTGAAGTTGACACCACTTGACCTTTGTTCTTATATTCATTAGCTTGTTTCAAAATTATTTGCATCATTCATTCCAAAAGCACAGCCGATTTCGGTCTTCTTATCACCGTTTAATTATTTCAAGTTTTTGTTCTAAAGTTATAACCTTTCGTTTCTTTTTAGTACAGGCACTCTATTTCATTTTTCCTTTTATCCATAGTTAAGGGTTAAAAATAAATTAATTTTTAATATAAAAATGCTTGTGATAATAACAGAGCAGAGAATTAACATGTGGTATACAACAGTGGGCAGGAGCAGCAGTGCGTAGCACACACACTTCTTGATTAGACCGGGGTTCGAGCCCGTGAACACCAAATACGGAGGATGCGGAAAGGTCAAGGAATGACCACCGCATATCCCCGGAGCAATATGGCCTTAGTTGCTAATGCTCCTAAAAACTAAACAACAACAACAACAGTGGGCAAACAGCTCACTGACAGCTCACTTGGCAGATCGACACGTACAGAAGGCAAATGCATTCGCTCATTCTGTCTCCATGGAAACCTGCGCAGAGGTGGCATATGAAGTTTGTGTGTGTCATTTGAATAATTTTCTAGCAATTATTGTGCAGCTATCTGGAAAACAATTGTGTTAAATAAATTTTTGTAGCAATTTATAAACCATGCTAATTCAAAAATCGGAATTGTGTTAATCGGAAATGATTCTGTATTCAGGATTTTTCATGTAATGCAAATCTGTAAAAGGTAACATATTTGTCTTGTGTACTATTTGTAAATGCAGTTGTTGAATTTTAGGTGTTGGTAAATGTAGTGTAATCAGACAAGTGCAAACAAATAAGTATAAGATAGCATGCAGTGCATAAAAAGAAATGCAGAAATAGAGGTAGTATTTCATGGTGGTAATGAAGTCATAGGGAGCTGAATGCAACTTTTGTCATAGGTCGTAATTGTCTTCAGAGTTGTGCTGATTGTGCAGGCATGTTGTTCAGAAATGTTTCCTAATAATGAAATAGCAAAAAAATTATTATGGAATAACAAAAAAAAAATTTTTTTTTTTTGGTGAAAATATGGAGATAGGGAAAGAAAAGGTGGTAATGCCTCTGGTTTATTCCAAGCTATATTCCACTATGGTGATGTTTTATAATAAAAACATAAAATCAAAAACAGCTTACTTACAATGCCAGTGTTGGAAGCCAATTATATAGGGTACAACTTTGAACAACATAAATGCATTTGGGATCTTTCAAACTTCTGACACTTTGTAGTCACGATGCATCTATCATGATAGGCCTGAAAACTGGAGTAGCATGTGTATTAAAAAAGAAGATTGAGCACTTAGTAATAATAGCCTATCTTTGTCATCTTATTAATTTATGATGAAAAGGAAACTGCATGTCTTCCTATAAAAGTGAGTGAATATTTGGTAGCGTAGACATTTACTATTGTCTAGAAAGAAGTGTTAAATGGAAAGATAAATTTAATCAGTTCCACTGAAGTAAAAAAGATTTTTAAGTGAGTAGGGTGACTGTCATTGGCTAGGCTGATGGAACAGTGACTGCCTTTAAAATGCTATTTAAAGAAGAGGCTAGAAGTAGTAAGAAAAGTTATCTGAGGATCTTTTCAGAGTTACCAAATTGAAAGGTACAACAATTATTATTTGGTTTTTAGGAGCATTAGCAACTAAGGTCATATTGCTCCGGGGATATGCAGTGGTTATTTCCTGACCTTTCCGCATCCTCCGTATTTGGTGGGCACAGGCTCGAACCCTGGTCTAATCAAGAAGCGTGTGCTACGCACTGCTGCTCCTGCCCACCTGGCTACGGAGGCGCCAAGGTACAAACAAACCCTAACAATCACTGGATTTGATTTGGCTGTGGATGACACTGACTCGCATCCATATCTGGTTTGTGGTCTGAAACCAGTTTTGAAAGAACACAAATTAGTGACCTCCCTAAGAAAAAGAACTTCTGAATTGCAAACTTCTGGTGAAAGCAATCCCTCAAGCCAAGTGTGCTGGTAATTCTGAGCACATTATCCTCACTATACAAAAAGTGTTCATATTCCTCTCTTCTGGCTTCAATAAAGCAATTTGCTTGTTTCTTTTAAATGTTATGTCAACATTTTAAAATCTGAACATAGCTGTTCAATTGACTGCAACTTGGGTCATTACTCCTAGATATGTTGAAGAATGTGATGCATAAATTTTTTTAATAACAGTTTTCAAATTTTTCATTTTGGAAATTGATTATCCTAGCAGACTGAACCAGAAAAATGATTTTGACTTAGTTGTTGTACTGAAGAATGTTAAACAAGAGGAGACGGTTCTGTTCTTTTGCTCACTGAGAAGTACTTTATTGCTGCATGTGAACACATGGTACACAAGTTCCCATTGAAAAATTATGTTCTTATAAATGACAAGGTAATACAAATTTCAGTGATTGACAGTACATCATTTTCATTGAAATTTTTTGTGAACATGTTTCCAGTACTTCTAGGTTGTTAAAGGTAAAGAAACAGATGGGGCAGTAGCTATCATGAAGTAAGTACGAATTAATGTAAATTTGTCCTTCTGTCCTTCGCCAGGAAACTGATAGGTGTACAAGAAAGCGTTAAATATAAAAAAATTATCCCAAGTCATTCTCAGCATTTTAATAATCCCTCATTGTAGTGCTTGAGTGGGAAAGAATACTCAACTATGTGAAAATAAAGAGTTCTGATCTCCTTCTAATGAAGGTTTGGAAATGCTCTTAACAGCCAGTCTGAATAACAGTGCCATTGTTATAAACAAAACTGATTCAGCATTTCTAGGGTTGACACTGACTTGTATCTAAATGCAGTAGTATCTTGAAGCAGTCAATGAGTTGATGTTTAATAAAAAATCCACACAGAAATCTACAGATAGAAAAATTTAGTGTTTTGTCAGTGAAATTTAATTTCTAGTGCAATATGGACTTTACAGAAATTTCCAGCTTTTTGAAAATCAAAAGTTGGGCAAATGTGTTCTGATACTTATTAGCAAATGAACATTGCATTTTATCATAAATTGAACTTTATTTACTCAAGTTTTTTGTTCCGTTGCTATTATAAAAATTTCATTTTACTTATTAAAAAAAAAAACCACTAAAGTGTATCAAAATTCCTTTTTCTTTAAAAGTTGAAAGGTTACTTTATTCTGCTATTTGTTTATTCTTAAGACTATTGCCCAGTGGAGAAAATCAGGTTATCAGAATTCTCCTGAACATGAGAATTTCCGACAGCTTCTACAAGCACCAATAGATGATGCTCAGGAGATACTTCAAGCCCGTTTTCCCATGCCACGTTATATTGATTGTGATCAAGGTGGATCTCAAGTATGTATAGAGAGAGAGAGGGAGAGAGTGTGTGATGTTGGAACAGATATATAGTTATTCCACTTGTAGTTTGAACTATTTTTTCATTGGATTCATTTTATAAATTGTTTAGAAATGTAAATCCTATATAAGTTTAAGCCTTGGGTTTCTACATATTGTCCCATTGTTTAATTAAAGATTTTGACACTCTCTAATCCAGTGGTTTTCAACCGGGGTGCCATGGCACCTTAGGGTGCTGCAACAACACATTCCAGGGGTGCCACGTAATTTGGGTTTAAGTTACTTAAACTCATTATTTTTTAAAATTTGTTTTAAAGGTGTACAGTATCTTTTTAATTTTGTGGTGATCTATAATTTATGTTTACTTAGTACCTCTATATAAAGAATAAAATTATTATATACTGTATATATATAATTTGTATTATGAAATGTAATTTTTATAATTATATTATTGTAATAACTCATATAACATATATATTTTTTAATATTTTACACACACACACACACACACAGAGAGAGAGAGAGAGAGAATCGGATCTAACGAGCAGAAAATTGAGTAGGGGTGCCGCAAAATAAAATAAATTAAATAAGGATGCTGTTATTAAAAAAAGGTTGAAAACCACTGCTCTAATCTATTCTGTGATGTTAATTTTTAGGGTGAATATAAAACAAAAACAAGCATTTGTTCATAACATACCTTTTGCTTTACATTAGAAGTAACACCCATGCTATTTCTTTGCAATTACCCCTTCTCAATGTACATCTTCCACTGATTCACCAATACTGTGATGCAATTTGCATGGCACTGGTGGATGATGAAGAAATAATTTTTTTTATTGGTTTCCGAACCATTTTTGCACTGCACATTGTCCCTTGTGGTTAGTGTGAGAACGAGTTCCACTCCCAAAGCAGGTGATCATAATTTGGTTTAAAGTCTGGTAAGTATGAGTTTCATAAAGATCCTCAGTGCCATTGTACATAAATTGTAGGGCTGGCACAATGTCTGCTAATAAAATAAGGTTGGAAAAACTCGGCCTGTCATTTGTGAAATCAAGTTCATGAACTTGCATCCATTGCTGTTAGAATAATATTTCGCAAATTGAGGAACAACCGAAGTCTTTCCATAATGACATTGCTCTTGTTATGGCACTATCTTTATAAATAACTCCACTGCTGTAAATAAGCAGCACTACTCCTAAAGGATGTGTAAGGCTACTTATCTGAAATGCAGGGCCAGTCCACTGTCACTCCCTTCCCAGTTGGCCATCACATCAGTAGAAGGTGGAAGAAAAGAATGACACCTGACAATCTAGTGATGATTAAACTAGTAACATTAAACATCACAAAAGGGGAACATGTAAATTATTAAAATAAAAAAGTATAGAGCTTTTCTAATCACTTATTAACTTAGATGTTTATACAACATATGAGATCATTTACCTTGTGCATTAAATCTTCACTGGATTGCCATGTGCAGAATCGATTAGGGCCCACGGTCTCCAACTGCTAAAGAGAAAGTGTAAGAAAAGACTGGAGATGGGAGTAAGTATAGTATTACTTATGAAGATTATCCTAAAAGTAAGGTAAGAAAGCTAACTGTGACAATTCTACTTCTTACATAGTGGTGAGTACTAGTGGAAGTGAACTGGCAAACCTCATTCTTACCTGAAAACCCCATTGCAGTTCATGTGCACTGATGCATGTGGATGCACTGTTCAGTGAAATGACTGTCAAAACATAGTCAAAGTAGAAACTCCACTTTTTTTTTTAATTTAAAAATATATGTGACCTGCAGTTTAATGTAGAGGTATATGACATTAGTGTAATGACTAAGAAGCAGGTGTATTTCTGATACACTGCAGGGTAGTTTTGGTATTTGGCTGAGTCAATAACTGTTAGCAAGAAAAGTATTGCAGAAAGTAAAAGTGAAAAAACTTTTTTTAATGTAGACTAGTGAGTGGGCTTTGTCCCCTGCTCACTTTGCTCTCCAATCCCCGTGCACACTTTTCTACATAATATATAGAGGTATGGTGGAGTAAGTTAAATCTTTTCTATGTAAAAGACACCTATCGAAATGCACTAATCGATATCTAATCTAATATATATAAGGAAATAGAAAGTGTAAGAAAAAACTATAAAAAGAAAAATTGTGTGAATGTTGAGTGAATGAAAGTTATTATTAATTGCATGTTCTGTCTTAGTCTCTTCGCTGGACAGACTGATGGCCATGCAGGCCCTCAGGGGCCTCATGGTTATCCAAGCTCACACCATGATATAGCTTTTCCTAGCTGGCATGGTGTGGGATGCTGACACTGTCCATTAGGGTAACCCCCAGGCCAGTGTGGGACAGAGCTTCAAAAAGCATGCTCCACCATAGGAATCTCCTTCCTTATGTTCTCTTATTCCTACCACCTGGGGTGGTTGTCTCCTTCCCCCACCCTGGGTGGGTCCCTACCCCCTTTTGCATGTGCCTTTTGCCTTTTGAAAGTGGGTAGTGGGGTAGGTTTCCCTACCCCACTACCCACTTTCAACTCCCACCCTCTGGGCCAGAATGGGTGTCTGTACCAGGAGTTCCCTTACTGTCTACCCTTTCAAATCAGGCAAGTGCCTCAACTATTGTCCCCTCTGTTCTCTACTCTTTTTATCCCACCCTTTCCTGTCTCCTTTCCTATTTATTTTTTTTTTTTTCTTTGGGTTCTCCTTGGGTGCCTAGGCTACACCAAGGTTCACCCCGCCAGATCTTTTTTCGCTCCTAATGTGTCCTGGCCCACCTCCGCAGGGCAGTGATGGAAACTGGGGATGTTAGTGGCTCTCCATGGTTAAATGGAGAGCCACTAACATCCTAAATGGTTACCAAATGAACTAATGAGACTCGTGACAGAGAAGAAAAATGCATGGGATGCATATAAATTATCAAGCGACTCAGAAGCCTATGGCAGATATAAGCTAGTCTGTAATCAGGTCACAAAGGAGGTTAGTTGATGGTTCAACTGTTGATGATCCTGCTCAGATAGCAAACAAACTGAATGAATATTTTGCATCTACATTCACACATGAGGAGTTAAGGTTTGAAAATGGCAGAAGGTTATCAAATTGTAGCAGGGTGCTTAATGATTTTGTAATAACTGAGAGCAAAGTGGAGGAGAAATTGTTGAAGTTAAACATAAGAAAGGCACCTGTGGTGAATGGGATCTATCCAGTTATATTAAAGGAGGTGGTAAAGCAACTAAGCAAACCCTTAGCCATAATTATGAGAGCATCCTTGGACTCAGGGGAGGTCCCCACGGACTGGAGATGTGCAAATGTATCACCAATTCACAAAGGGGGATCGAAGGGTGACACGAGTAATTACAGCCCAGTTAGTTTAACTTCTGTTCCTGGTAAAATAATGGAGTCACTGGTTAAAGATGCATTGCAGGATCATCTAGACAAGACTACAGCAGTAATTCAGACACAGCATGGATTTGTTAAGGGAAAGTCTTGTCTGACAAATTTGATAGGATATTATGATGTGGTTACAAAGGAACTGGATGCAAAAAATAATTTGGATTTCAGGAAAGCTTTTGACACTGTTGCGCATGGAAGACTATTGTACAAATTGGAGCAGAATGGTATTAAGGGTAAGTTGCTACAATGGATAAAAGGATGGCTGAGTGGGAGAAGACAGAGGGTGGTAATCAATGTTTGCTGCTCTTTGTGGACTAATGTTATTAGTGGAGTCCCACAGGGTTTGGTGTTGGGTCCACTGTTGTTTTGTATATTTATCAATGATGTTAATGAAGGTATATCAGGCTTAGTGTCGAAGTTTGCAGATGATACAAAGGTTAGCAGGGTTGTTAATGACAGTAATGGCAGTGTGCTACTGCAGCAGGATCTAGAAAATTTGAGCAGTTTAACATTGACAAATGCGAAGTACTACATATGGGTAGAAGTAACCCCACAGAAGCGTACCAACTGTGTGATACTACACTTAAGGTGGTAGAAAATGAAAAAGACCTGGGAGTAATTGTGCAGTCAGATGTGAAGTTTTCTGAGCAATGCAGACAGGCTACCAGGACAGGTCATGGTGTTTTGTCAATGATATATAGGAATTTTGCTAGCAGGGAAAAGGAGGTGGTTGTCTTTCTGTATAAGGCAATGGTCAGACCACGCCTTGAGTACTGCGTACAGGTCTGGAGGCCTCATTTTAGGAAGGGTGTAGATTTGCTTGAGCGTGTACAGAGAAGGGCAACAAGATTGGTGAGGGGAATGAAGGGATCCTCTTACCAAGAGAGGCTTAAGTTCTGCAAATTGCAGTAGCTGGAGACTAGCCACCTGCGTGGTGATCTGATTGAGGTGTATAAGGCCTTGAATGGGTTGAGCACGCTGAATTCTGATGAGATCCTTCCACTTGTTCAGATTACGAAAATGCCTTTAGCCATTGTGTGGTTAATTGTTGGAACAAACTTCCATGTGGAAGTTGATAGGTTAAATAAATTTAAGGAGGAACTGGACAGTCATTTGGAGGGAATGGTGTGATTTTTTTTTTTTGGCTGATGCTGCATAAGCTCATACACTTGCTTTCTTGCATCACATGCCACAACTACTACTAGTACTACTTCACAAAACACAGCTAACATATACCCTGGCTTTATGCAGAGTATTGTATTCTACACAGAGTTGGGAGAGACCCCCGGTGCCACCAGACAATAAAAACTGTCACTATGATCAATATCTAATCAGAAAATGACCTATGTAATTATTTACCTGCATTTACATCGGTCACTTAGGAAAAGGCCTTTTCCTTCGTGTTTCATAATGCATGAGGAATATCGTTGCATCCCAACGAACAGGACTAATATATTTCAATGAAATATTTACAAACTGTACAAATATTTAAAATATTTACAAAATACTAAATTACTCTATGAATATAAAATATTCATTAATAAACAGAAAATGTTACAATGGAACATCAAATGTGAGACAGGGAAGCACGTGCACAAGGTTGGTGAATGTTATGGAGGCAGTTGTCAATAATTAATTTCATTCGTAGTGATGTAATTGCCTCGCCCTCTTCCCCCATTGGCTTGAATAAATATCACCAGCAGGAAAACGTTTTTAATATATAGAGAGAGATTCCTAGTAAAGATATGTGATTTTGTGTGGAAATCAGAGTTCTGTTGAGGATGAGCATGGGAGCAGCAGATTCTTTTTTGTGCAAAATAAGGCAGGAATGCATTTTAGGATTGAAGCTAACTAAATTTCTTCTCCTTACTGGAGAATTACCTGGAGTCTCTTCTTGAATCCTGTTTTCTCTGAACGTAGAACTGCGTGTCTTTATGTATCAAGTACCCCTTTAATTACTCTGTTCTCGAAGTACAGTACCTTGCATTTGGTAGCATTAAACTTTAGCTGTCATTTGCCAGACCATACTTGCAATCTGTCTAAATCCTTTGAAGTAGCATAGCCTGGTTCCAGTTGTTAACATTTAGAACTAACCTTTAAGTTATCGGTAAACATTTATGGCCTTCCCTATATTCCCTCAATATCATTTAGAATTCTACTCAGTCCACTTTGAAGAATACTCATTTATGATCATCATCATCTGTCTCCTGTTATTCTGACCTGCTCTAATTTATAAAATAACTTCTCATGAGAAACAGTACCAGAAGCTTTACTGAAATTCAGATGTATAATGTCATAGATGTTTCTTGAATCCAGCTGCTTTTATAACCTTGGCATGTAATTTACCAGATTTGTCAAGTAAGGTATCCTCCTCACAAGACTCTCGAGACCCATTTAAGATACCATTCTTGTTGAAATGGTTTTGTATTCTATATTTAACCACAGGCTAAGAAATTGGTCCTTGAGGTTGTCACTTTCTCTCAGATATGCCAGACAAGATGTAGTTGCTACCTGGGAGACTAAAACGCTTATGGAACTGATATTCAGTGGCACTCAAGTCAAGTGGACCCAATTTTGGCATCCGGATGGTCTGTGACAGCCAAATCCTCTGCTTGCACTGTCACGATGGTGGGACTGCTAGTAATCCTGGGTATAACCCCCATGCATAAGCACATTGTGGGTGACCACCCAGGTGTGAACCAACGTAAGCAGGGGTCGAGGTGTGGCACCCACACCACATGGAGGAATGCCGCCGCTCTGTGTTATCAGGCAATACTAGATGGTAGATGACTCTCATCAACTGGTGCAATGCCACCACTTTGCTTATTGGGGGCGCGAAGTGGTGAAATCCATGTTTAGTCTCCAGAGCTAAGTTCCGGTCAACCCTCCCCCATCCCTTCCATCATGCAGTATGACTGATGACTTTTGAGATTATCATGGACATCATGGCGAGATCCAATCTTCCTTACATTTCAAGGGTACAGCTCTAAAACGGCGTTCACAGGCCGGCCACTAGTTAGTACACTGGACTGAACCTATTGGTTTTCTTTAGAAGGCTTCCGGATCAGTTAGTGTATAATCTAGCTACCTCTACTCTGCCAGATAGTGACTGGAGGGAGTCCGAATAGTGTGTATGCGTGGTGGGGGGCATTGTCGAGGCCACGTTATTATCATTATCATTATTGACCATATGGTGCAAGGATGCCTGAGGCTTTTGCTGCACCAGGCAAAAAAAAATTCTGAGTTACCCAGAGAGAGAGAGAGAGAGAGAGAGAGAGAGAGAGAGAGAGAGAGAGAGAGAGAGAATGGTGAAATCAAACTCAAGGATCTGGGTATATTCTTACCATGTGTATGCCATATCCAAAAATTTTGTTACTTCATACAGCATGTTCCCCCCCCCCCCCCACACACACTTTTTCTTACTATTGAATACACCATGAATTGTCAAACTAATAGAGTAAGATTATCTGCATAAAGATCTAAACCTCCCAAATACTTCCTAGTTCGTTTCCCAAATATATGTGGTCTTAGTTCTAATCCAACGATGTCCATTTCCACTTGCAGTCTGCCACACCACATGTACTTTTTCTTACCGAATCTCAGTTATCGGTTGATTCCACCACTGCGCATCTCAGTTGCCCAAGTTATTCACTGTATGATTCTTTTCACTTCAAAGGTGGGACTTGTGCATGTGTCCGTTCCAATATTCCATGTCAGAGACTTGGTAATTTGGAATCTCCTCTTTTAGATCATCCCTGGCTTAAAATCTCTACCTCATTCTGTCAAATTGATATGCTGTCTCTACTGTTCTCCCAACACCACTAATCACTTGAGCTCTTTGACTTTCTCCAGTCCAACTTTCCTAACAGTGAGGTAATTTTCCTTGGTGATTTTAACGTTCACAACTCCAGCTAGCTTACATTTTCTAGTCACAATGACACAGCTGGTAGAGATGCTGAGGCTTTTGCAATTACTAATGACCTTGCACAGATTGTACGTTTACCTACACGAATACTGGACATTACTAACCATACAGCCAACACGCTTGATCTTTTTCTCACAAACAACCCTTCTAAGTACACAGTCAAAGTGAGAGGTCCTTTAGGAACTTCAGTCACAACTTGGTGATTGTCTCTTCTCCAATGGGGCCTTTATCTCATTGCTATTCCCAACCTCATGTTGTTTGGCATTACAAGAATGCAAAATGGAATGACCTGTGAGATTTCTTTTCTTCTTTTCCTTGGTCTGATTACTGTTTAAAAACTTCTGATATTAACATTTGCTCAGATCATATCAGTGAAATTATTCTTGTAGGAATGGAATCCTTTATCTAAACCTTGGTTTTCCAATAAATGTGCTAAGGCTGTTTCAAGAGAAGAATGTTGCATATCGTAATTGGGTTGTTTCCAATTTTTCAGTTCATTTTCTGCCTACACCAAAGTTTGCAACAGTTGTAAAGCAGTTATTAATCAGTCCAAAGTAGATTTTGAACAGACTAAGAATAGAAAACTTGCTTCTTGCCCTAATGGTAGCTGAGCATTCTGGTCTCTTGCCAAAGCTGTTGGCTGCAACTTTTGCCCATCTGTGCTCCCACCTCTGTCAAAACCAGATGGTTCTGTTGTCACTTCAGCCAAAGATAAAGCTGACCTGCTAGCATCCCATTTTTTTTCCAACTCATGTATTAATGATCTTGGTAAATCACCTCCCACCATTCCTAATACGCTCCATTCAATGCCTCCTGTGATCTTCCGTCAAAGGAATGTCAGGATTTTGACGAATCTTGATGCTAAGAAATCTCCAGGCCCTGGTTGTATTTCTCCAATTGTTCTCAAAACCTGTGCTCCTGAATTTACTCCTGTTTTTTTCCGCCTTTTTTCACTTTCTTATTCCAAAGGTGTTTTTCCTTCTGCTTGGAAACTTGCTCATAACCAGCCAGTTCCTATAAAGGGCGACAAATCCATCCCATCCAATTATTGTCCCATTGCAATTACTTCTACTCTTTCTAAAGTAATGGAGAAATCAATTAACTACCAACTCTTAAACTACCTAGAAACCTTCCGTGTGATCAACGATTGCCAGTATGGATTCTGTTAGTGTCGATCCACTGGTGATATTCTGGCTTATGTTACCCATTTTTGAACAAATTCAATGGAAAAGTTTGGTGAAACACAAGCAGTTGCTCTTGACACCTCAAAAGCTTTCAATCGTGTTTGGCATAAAGGTCTTCTAAACAAGCTTCCATCTTATGGTTTGCCAACTGTTTTTTTTGATTGGTTATCGAGTTTTCTCTCTGATCACTCACTGAGGGTGATAGTAGATGGCTCTCTGTCTTGTTTCTTCTCCACTAATGCTGGTGTCCCCCAAGGTTGTTCTTTCCTCCACTCTTTTCCTCTTGTATATTAATGACCTTCTTCCATTTACTGGAAATTCTATCCATAGTTTTGCCAATAATAGCACTTAGCATCCACTTTCCATTACGAGAAACCTTGCCCTGCTGAATCAGCTTCAACTTCTCAAATATCCACTACCAATTCCTTAAATGCCGATCTCCAGTTAATTCTCCAGTGGGGCAAAGACAATTTGTTGATTTCAATCCTTCTAAAACTCAGTCTTGTCTTTTCTATCTCGCAAGAGGGATTCTTCTGCTCCTATCTTTGGTGACACTCTGATTTCTAGGCAAGTTAGTATATCTTTTTTGGGGATTACCCTGACTTCTAATCTCTCTGGGAACAAGCACATTACAAATATTGCTTCCTCTGCGTCTAAAAAACTTGGTTTTCTCTTTTGCTCTCAGCATTATTTTTCTTCCAAACAGCTGTTCAATCTTTACAAATTGCAAATTCACACTACCATGGAATATTGTTCCCACATCTGGGTTGGTGCCTCCAAGATGACCTGGATCCTATAGAGAACTGTTGGCATTGTGTGGAATCTGCAGTTGGCAGAAAGAAACCAAAGACCCCGTTGTGAATTTCAGGAAGCCATAATTCATGTTTGGAACTACGAACTATCAGTTGATTATATTCGGAAATTGACTTTGTCAATGCCTTGACAGTGTGCTGCCGTCATCAGGGCCAAGGGCGGTTCAACTAAATATTAGCTTGCACCTGGTGAACTTTTCATTTTGTTTTCCTTTTATAATGATAAACTGAAGCAAATTGAGAGCGTCTGATAATATTTTAGCCATAAATGTCGTTTTACCAAAACTGTTGTATAAAGGTTGCAAATGCTCATTTTGGAATATTTTGAGAGCACCTGTCAAATATTACTTAGCTTTGCCTTAACTGTTAATAAATATCTTTTGTTTATATTTCTGTTTGTGATGCTAGTCATTAATGTAACATACCATCGCAAAAAAAGGGTTAGAAATGTGAAATTCCTAGGTGATGCACTTTCTTTGAACACCAGTGTATACGAAGATTTTTCTTAACTGACCTAACTGTGACATTATATAGCCAATTTGTCATTATTTCCAATGTTGCTGTAACCAAGTTTGAATTTGCATTTATGTAGTGCTTAGAATGGTATTGGCCATGGTAATAAAATATTAGGAGAAATATAGTGTATGCTATAAACTCATTCTGAGGAGCCACTTGATTCTTGTAACTACTTTTATAAAATCGTTTGCGTGCGTGGATTAAGTACTTGTGATACAAAATCTTTCTCATATTTTTTTTAATGTTTGTTTGGATCCTCCTGTGTTAAATTCTGTACAGGCACTCCCAAATTTTTGCCGACCGATGCAAACTTTAAAAAATTGTGAAAACGTATTTTGCATCCCATAGTAATAAATGGAGGTATCGTGGAAATATCGTAATGTGAACCCATTGGGGGTTTTTTTTAACCCCCAATAACACATTGGGGTTTTTTTTTTTTTTTTTTGGTAATTCGTTCCAAGACCTCTGAAGTTGAAATTTTCGCTATATAACTAAGCTATTTATCTCTAAAAGGTCACTTTTATAATGGAAACTGTGCTACACTTTCATCATTATCATATGTTCTGTTATAAAAATCAATTTTAAGCACTTTTGTGATATTTTTCTAAAACACAATTCTGGAGGTCAATACCATAAAACAATAAAAACAATTTGCACTTTCCAGTTTATTGGGCTTTTCTGTTAGTGCAATCTATAAATGGGTAGTAAACTCGATCCTATTACATTTGCGATAATACTGATAACTGGAATTCTGTGGGTTTTTACATTATGGTATTAATGTGAAATAAGTTTCCCATCACTGAAATCTTCAATCATATAAAAACATAAATAAATTTTCAGAATCTTCTCTTCATTCCTGTTTACTTATTACAATGATGAAGGGAAGGCACCAACAGAAAGTGCAAGTGCTGGCAATGCTAGGAAATGAAGCAAAATTGATTTAGGAAATGAAGATGATTAATTAAGAATATGAAGCAGGACAAAGTTTGTCGTCTATTACACGGAATTAGTTTTCGCTGCTTCAACAGTGAATACTATTTTAAGGGACAATGCACGTATAAAAGAACATGTTAAAGGATCAACACATTTAAGATCAACGGTGATCACAAAACAGCATTCAGGTGCTATATCGAAGATGGAAAAGCTATCAATAATATGGCTAGAAAATCAGATTCAGAAGCAAGTGCTCCTGAGTCCAGTGACCATTCAAGCAAAATCAAGAAGTATTTATGAAGAAATTAAGGATAAGTACAGTGAATCCCAAACTAAGTTCGTGGCAAGCAACGGGTAGTTTAATAGGTTCAAGCATCGTGCTGGTTTCCAAAACATCAAAGTATGCAATGAAGTTGCCAGTGCCGCTTCTGCAGCTGCTGAGAAATTTTGCAATGTGTTGATAAAAACCCCTTCTAAATCTGCACAGCCCTCAACTTCCACAACCATGTGCTTATCAGCTGGAGAGTTAATTCTGGCAATGATGCTCGAAAGATAAAACTTGCTGGCATTGCCTATCTTCTCTTTCTTTTTGTAATTTTATAATTTCGAAATTTTTGTAATATTGTACTCTTTTGTAATTTTTTCCTGCGTGTGTGATAAAAAAATTGAATAAATAATTCTATTTACGTGTTTGTCGAACATTTCTTTTTTGCTTCAATCAAATTAAGTGTGCATAGTTGCAAGTGTTGCATAAGCATTTAGGGAAATTCCGACTTGCATAGAGTTCCACGGAACGCAATCCTTACACAAGTCGGGGAGCGGCTGTACATGTATATTTTAGAAAAGTATTGAATTTTGCACTTAAAATAAATTTTTCTGTATCCTAAAAACATGTTTTAAACTTTGGCTTAGCATTGTCTGTCCTGCCAATAATTGTAGTTGATATTTAAACTGAAAACACTGATAAATTTTTTAATTATTAAACTGTTATAATTTTATGCATCATTAATGATCTCTGTTTTATTTCTTTACAGGCAAGATTTTTATTATCCAAAGTTAATCCATCAATAACGCACAACACTTATAGCTGGGGTCAGGTGGGTGTTAATCATATTTAATATTGCATTTAATAATATAGTTGAAATTAAGATTTGAATGGTTTCAGTCCTCTGTGTTTTCTATAAATATGAGATGCAAAACAGGTTTCCAGACTGGCCACATGGAGTGCCAACCACACATAGTATAAGCAGTGCACCATTAGATGCTTCTGAACTAATTCATTGTGAATTAGTTTGATTTTTTGCCAATAGAACATTTTGCTTTTGTACAGTTGGTGTGTTTTTGTTGAACCAGTGTTGTGTGAAATTGAAAGCACACTTGAATTTTTGTAGCCAAGTAAGATGACAGACATTAACAAATAGTGAATTTGCATAAAAATTTATCATAAACTTGGAAAAACAGCTTCAGAGACTTATGAAATGCTTAAAAAAGCATTTGGTAATGATGGTATGGGTAGAACACAAACTTTTCAATGGCATTCACATTTCCAAAGTTGCCAAACTTCGGTTGAGGATTTTCAATGTTCATGGTACAGTCAGTCCTCATATAGCATGATAGTTGTGTTCCTAGAAACCCTCGTGCAATGCAAAATCGTGCAATATAAACAACAGGCCCTATGGGAAAAATAGGGTTAGGTGCCGACCACCCAAGATTGAACACACACATTTATAACCAAAACATTACCAAACACAATAAATAATCGTAATAAAATACTTAGGTATTTTATTATTTTATTATAGCATTATAAAATATTGCTAATGCTTTTGCTTCTATCGTAAGCAAACTCGTTTTTTGTTTGATTTTCTATCCAAACAGATGACAGTCGTTCCATCTCTTCCAATTCTTTGTGTCTTAATCTAATGGATTTTAATTACACTTTGAGTTGTTCCTGCTATGAAAGTTGTTTTTATTTTCTCTGCATTCTTTGTAATTCTCGGCATTGCCTCATTTAGGTCTGTATCACATGGTCTTTCATTTCGCTCAAAGCGTTTCACAATTTCATATTTTTTCTCTATCGACAGAGGTGGACTGGCCATAAGCCTTACCGGGGAACCCCGGTGGACCGGAGGCCGGTGTGATTTTGGCCATAAACCATAGTATGAGGCCACTATAAATTTTCCCGGGTAAGAATTTTTGACCCAGTCTGCCTCTGTTTATCGATATTGCTTTTCTTTTTCTCTCTGAATCTGCAGTGTCTTCACTAGGATGCTTCCTTTCCACACCTTTTAAGTAAAAATTATTTTACTCATTTTTAGGGAATAAAGCACATTTACAAAACGAGGAGGCACGCTTGATATACATAAACAAAGCTACTGCCATGTAGCAACTGAATAAACAACACTGTAAAGGCAGAGATACACTATTAACACTTCACATTTTACTAAAGCACATTTCTAGGGGTTACTACCATAAAACAAAAACAATTTCCAGTTGCGTTTCTGCTAGTGGAATCTGTTACAAACTGGTAGTAAACTTGATCTAATTGCATTTGTGAGTATACCGATAGCTGGAATTGTGTTGGTTTTTTCATTATTATGGTGAAATGTGTTTCCCCTTGTAAACACATGATGTAAAACACAAATACATTTTCAGAATCTTCTCTTCATTCCTATTGTGTTGCGTTCAGTTGAGATGATTCCGCGTTCGACTGCCATTTCTTGTAAACACAAAGGCGAATCGTGCATAAGCGAATTCGCTTCGTGTTATATAAGATATCGTTCCCCTGTTTATAAATCATGTATGATCGAATTCGTGTAGTGTAAACATGTGTTATACGAGGATTGACTGTATCTATTATTAAACTGGACTGATGAAAATGTTGAAAAAATGCATTAAGTTATCCATGAGGACAGACGGTGTGTGATTAATGATACTTATGACATTCTAGGCCTAACTGAAAATTTTAACATGAAATAGCTTGCCATAAAATTTGTGCACCATTTGCTCAGTGAGAAACAAACAGAACCAGCTTTCTGCATGCAGGACCCTGAAAGCAAAAGGACAGAAACTTCCTTCCTAAGGAAGGAAGTTTCTGTCCTTTTGAAATGAAAGCTTTAGACCCTGAAACAAAGCAGCATTGCCCCAGTGGAAAAGTCCATCTCCACGTACAAAAATGGCAAACCAGGTAAGATAAAACATCAAGAGCATGAGGAATTGTTCATCAGGAGTTACTTCCACTGGGCCAAACTGTAAATCACCAGTTCTACATCAGGTTCCTAAAGTGTTTGAGGGAGGATGTCAGGAGAAATTGCCCAGATAGTGGTTCACTCAGGATTGGCTTCTATATTGTGACAATGCACCCTCCACATGACTTTGTCGGCTCAGCAGTTTTTAGCCAAGAACAAATGGATGGTCCCACACTCTCCTTATTCTCCCAATCTGTGCCCTGTGACTTCATTCCAATTCTTCAAAATGAAAATCCAGTTAAAAGGACAATAATTAAAAGACATTGTCGAAATTCAGTTTGGAGAAAAGGTTGGAGAACTTCATGCAACAGGAGTTCCAAAGATGCTTCAAAGAATTGGAGAGGCACTGGGATTGATGTAAACCCTGTAGGGGACTGCTTTGCAGGGAGTAATGCCAAAATATAACTAATATAAGTCTAAATTAATTTTATTGCTCCAGTCCAGAAACTTTTGGCTTGCATCTTGTATGGGGGGTTTCATGCTTAAATGAACACCTCCTTATACTTAATTGGCATTTTTACAATAACCACATTTAACCACAGATGAAAATTAACAGTGAAATACAAATAATGTATGAACGTGTGTTCCCAAAGCTTGAGAAGAGGAATTAGGTAGATACTAAAAGAGTGGAGCATTTGGGTAGAAAGATTTTTTTTTTTTTAATTGGTAAAATGGTACAAATATGTTAGTTATAAAATGTCTGCAAGGCACTGATGTTGGTAGTGAAGAAAGGCTTGGTTCATCATATAGCCATTCTCTCTCACTGATTCACAGTAATGAAAATTAAAGGAGGCCCAATCATTTCAATGTTGCCAGTGTCATTCACATTTGTGGTATGCAGCAGGATGATATGCTTTTTAGTTGCCAAAGTCTTTTCTTGCCAGTTTCTGATGCCTGTCATTGTGTGGTGTGTTAATCTACCATAAACTGCACATTAATTGTCAAACCTCATAGCAGAATATCAACATTATCAACAACAATGATACTGCAATTCGTTCAAAAATTATTACATATGGCCTTCTAACTGATGGCTATGAGTTGAATTTTTTTTTTTTGGTTGCAGGAAATCTTTGTGAACACACCCTATTAGATAACTTTGACTCAGGTAAGTGGTGCACCTATGTCTCATCTTGTCAGTATTCACTGCATAAATGCATTTTCCTCCATTCCAACTCAAACTAGTATGAGTGTTTTGTATCTATGGCAATACATTGCACCTTCTAGTCAAAAATTAACATCTTTGACATCCGTCCTGCTGACACCTCTTTAAATAGCAAGTGACTATCGAAAAAAACTTTTCCATATTTCTAACACTTATGCATATTTTGAATGCTGTATCATGTGCCATGATGTATACCTGCTTTCCAAAATCTGTTCTTTGGCATGTTAAATGTTTGTGCCAGTTATGGCGATCAGCTAAACATAAATGTCAAAGTTTGTGGCTACTTTGCAGGCTTCTGAAAACTTGTTGTTCAGTCATTCACAATTGTATGACGGGATCTCTTCATACCTAGCACACAGCCGCATAGAATTTCAGTGGGTTCCACATTGTGTTTTACAGAAATTTGAAAATACAGTACTGAACTTTATGATATGTTCTATATTTGGAGTGACAGAATCCAAGACCATTTTGTATTGTCTGCTGAGCCGCTGGGAACACACTCACATAACAGTAAGTGAGAGTAGAGTTACATTGGTCCATCCTGAAAATCTGCCCTTATATATACAAAAGAGATTTTCTCAGTAATAGATATTTAAGAATTCAGTTTGGTTATATTATTGATGTATAATTGTTAACAGGATATTACAAAAAATACCCTTTTAAACTTAGATTTTATTTTGAGGCATCTATATACTGCAGAATGGTAATTTTATATATTAAAGTGAAGAAAATCTCTCAAAGTTGTACTCTGTATACCACAGTGTTCAGTATGGGATCCCATTTCACTCTCCAAATGTCCAAGAAATATTCCAACACCTGTCACAGTTTGATGAGTGTTTCTTCATAGCTGTAGAAAATATAAGAGGAACATGAGCCTGAACTTTTGCATAACCCATTTATATATACAAGGGGTGATCATTTAATTTGCGGATTGGTGCAAGATTTTATGCTTACTGTGCAAACTTTCCATAACTTCCACTAGAGGCACTCTCCCTGATTGCTACTGAGCAGACCCTGTGTATGCATGCTGGTACTTTTCTAGCTATGTTGCATGAAGAGTTTTTTTTTTTTTTTCCTTTAGCCACATCTTACTGACGATTGTTTTGAAGCAAGTATCATGTTTGACATACAGATTGAACAGCAATATGTGATTTGTTATTGTGTCAGATGCTACTTAAATGCATCAGAAACAATTAAAGAGATGAATGAAGCATATGGTAATGAGTGTCTTGGTAGGACAGACATATTCCAATGTGAAGTGGTTTCTCCATCAAGACAGTGCCAGGCCCCATACGGCTAATATTGTGCAGACAGTGATCACTGCCATAGGTTCAGAGGTTGTGCCTCATCCCCCTTTTTCACCGGACTTAGCCCCATGTGATTTCTTCCTGTTTCCACATCTGAAGAAAGCTCTGAAAGGCAAATGTTTCACGTGCAACACAACGATACTTGTAAATCGCCATAATGGGGCCACTTCACAGTCTTTCATTAAATGGCTTGCAAGAAGCATTTAATGCATGGGTACAACAGTGGTGAAAGTGTGTAAAGTTCAAGGGAGAGTGTTTCAAGAAGGAGAAATCCACAGAAAATTCAGATGGTGATAATTAAGATCTTGCACCAGTACACAGATCAAATGATCCCCCCCCCCTTGTATAATGAAGCAGAGCAAGATCCAGTGATTATTTTGGGAAAGGCCATATCAAATCTTCCCTATATCAACTCCAGAAATAGGAAGCCTTCTCATTTGACATGTTTGTAATTTTGAAATACTTCCTTGTGGATATGTGAATGATCACTGTCCTATTGAAACACACTGAAGGAGATCTTCCTGATTTCCACAGAAAAATAACACCAGTAATTGTGCATTCTGCAAAAGGAATAAACTGTACATCTTTCATACCGAAACAGTAAAAAAGGAGCTGACCGTTTTGGTTGTGTGTAATGTGTTTCATGTGGGCAGGTAATTTTCCTGCTCCACACTATATTTGTCAATTCACTTTTATTGATAAGTGATGTGTTGCTTCATCTCTCAAGCACTTCAGTATTGTTGGACAGACAACTTTTGTAGTCAAGACCCGCTAATTTTTATAAAGACAGAAAAATGCTAACGGGAGGCTTGTCCATTGTTGAAAAAAAGCACAGTGTTTACCCTGTATGCACGAAAGATGTCTTGTTTTATGTGAAAACATCTATGGCAGCAATAGTAACAGGTATAAATATCTCTGGAAAAAATATCCCATTTTCTAATTATTATTATTATTATTATTATTATTATACTTAACACATATTACTGACAATAATCACAGATTAAAATTTGTAAAAAATCATAAAAATTATAATCAAACGTTTAAGTATTATAATTATCTTAATATACTTAAATAATCTTAATAGTAGTACTTAAATGCTAAATCCATTATTTGGTTAACTCTTGTCTGCAGTGTGTGTTGTTGTAGAACGGATTGATTGTACGGTCGAATTCTGTGATTGGGTGATTATTGTGAAGGTGTTTTCTTTCTGATTGTTTTATGTTGAGGAGGGGGGGGTGCTTATCTGAGATAGGGTGTTTTCCTCCTCATCCTGCTGTTTTAAAATCGGTAAACAAGTTCGCAATTTATAAACAGTGTCAAGTTGGGGGGGGGATACACACTCTAGGCATATCAACCTAGGAGGACAGCGGGCAGGGAAAGCAGTATCAAATTTTGCAATTTTTTTTTCACTATTTAATATTAGAAGTAACCATTAGATTACTAGGAGGATTAGATTACAGTGTCTTCCAAAATTTGAATTTTTAAAAATGTTCAAATCACCATTGCATCCATAAGCACCAACATCTATTGCAGTGAAACAATAGTTTGTATTGATTTCCACATAACAGTATTGAATTTTAAGATTTTTTTCACTATTTAATATTAGAAGTAACTGTTAGTCGAAATATGGACTTGTACACAAGATTTGGAGTTTTACCTACTTAAATAATCTTATTATAATAATTATAACAAGAAAATGGGATATTTTTACCGGAGATATTTTTTCTGTGATTCAACAGCACCAGAGTAAACCGTTTCAAAATTTTTGAACGATTTGATTGAAATTTACTTATGCTACCTAGAAGGTCGATCAAATTGGTTTTCAAGGTTTTGATCGATGTTGATCAAAACCTTGAAAAGCAGATTTTATTAAAGTCTGCATTTTATTCTTGCATAATATTACTACCCGCTGCTTACTCTACCAAATCAACGTTAGAGTAAATCACTAGAGTAAAATCATTAACAATCGATTCCGTCATTTCTGTTGCAAGAAAATTTCATTACCAATCGATTTTATTCTAGTACCCCATAGATGTTTTCACATCAAAAACAACAATGGATAGGCCTCCCATACATTGAAACGTACCAACAACCTTTGAAAAAAATTAGTAAACCTAGCCTTCAGCAGATCCAAGAAACTAGAAACAAGAACCTTTAAAAAGTGCAACCAACAATAAAAAGACAATAGATTTTAAACAACAAACAAACATAGTTTATGCAATTCCTTGCACACCAGACTGCGATTGCATATATATAGGCAGCACGAGAACATCATTACATACAAGAATCCAAAATCACAAAAGCAGTTTAAAAGTAGCCTCAAATAATAAAGAAAAAATATACCAGACAAGAAAATTTTGTTGTGAACTAGTAGCTCATCACTTAGACACAGGACATCACCCATCTTTTGAAAAAAAACCATAATAATAGACAAACAAGACACAAAATTTAAGTTAGAAACCGTGAGACTCTGGCAATAAGATCAACACCAGTAATCAATAAACATACATACAAATAGACAAATAATAATTTCTGATAAATGGGACTTAAAACAAACATCCTATAGGTTCAAATTTAATAACAAAACATACCCCCCCCACCATCCAGGTCATATCTATCTCTCTTTCTCCCTCTCTCTCTCAAAAAAAAAAAAAAAAAAAAACCTTTAAACTGTTCTAAATTTTTCAAATTCCCAAGCTATTAAGTGTAATATAAGGGGATGGGAATTTTCCTTCGATCCTACTTCTCTTGCTTTCACCTACTCAAACACCCTTTCGAAATACGGCAATGGAATGTGCCCGGGCTATAAATACGGCCTTTGACACGTTCTCTTCCCTTTGAAGATGGTATAAACAAAAAGCCCCAATCAAACTTCAGGTATTCATCTCCCGTTATACTTCTAATGTCACACTTCTATTATTTCCCCATGCATGGATTTAGGATCAAAGCTTGCTTTTATTCCTTTGTCGTCTTACTGGGTTTATTTCATTTCAATACTATTCTAATTACATCTTAACGGATGCAGTCATTCCTGGATAAATCTCAGGTAAGAGAATTTCTTTCTAAAATTTAATATTCCAAAAATACTTCTTAATAGCTTACACTATCTATTTGGTTAAATTCACACCATTTATTCTAAATTCAAAATGAGAAAATCTCTACAAAAGAAAAATCACAAAAAGTTAGTATTTGTCCGACTTTACAAAAATTAGTGGGTCTCAACTACACAAGTTCTCTCCAACATGTCTAATAAAGTTTTGATACTTTAGGATTCCTATAATTTTTTACACTACATCAGGCACTTCAGTATTGTGAGTCACTTCATAAAATTTTAGGGGGTTCTTATCTGAGATACTTGAGTATTGGAATTTTGTTGTTTCACTGAGAGCTCTTTTCCTTAAGATCTTTCACACAGTTGACTGACGGACACTGACTTGCTTTTTTGTTGATTTGTGTGGACTGCAAAGAAACTTGCTGAAACACTCCATTTTTTTCTTCACTAACATAACTTTCTCTCATTCCATAAGTAAATCAGAAAGCAAATTGGCATGTCTTGAATGTGCTTTGCACACACACACACACACACACACACACACACACACACACACACACACACACACACACTGAATGGATATGGCTGATTTAGTGTCCTGGAACAAAAGTACACAGTGAACTTACTCCACCAGTATGCCATTACAATTGCTGTTACCATTTGATTGTTGCCACAGCACAGAATTAGGAATACAGTGTTGTGTGGATATAAGGTGAATCAGTTTACTGAAAACACTTTGAGAAATTTCCTTCGCTTTGATTAAGTTGTGTGAAAATCTTTTGTAATAATCCTATCACACTCTACTGATTTAAAAAAAAAAAGGTAACATTTGTTTCATTTTAAAAAGTTTGTCTATTTTGATTTCTGTTTTATTTTATTTATTTATTTAATTTTATTTTTTTTTGTGTATATTCACAGGCAGCACCACCACCAACATATCCTACGGTAGTATTTTAAAACTATTTTCTTAAATGGTGGAGGGATAATATTTTATTTTTCTAAAAATGAAAATGAAAAATAATTATTTCATCTCTTAATTTATCGAATAAGAAATATATTACATTACACAGTGGCTATAAGCACTAATAAACAACAGAAAGTAATTATAGAATTTAAAATTGCAAATTGTAGGATTTCATAATGGTTTCTCTCCAGTTCACTTCAAATTGTATGGATTTTTCTTACAGTAATTACTGTAAGTTTTTCTTAGTTTCTTACAGTAGCTGCTACAGATACTATCAGATTTTTTCAGTTATGATTTAATCATCAGTTTCATTTTTAATTAAAATATAGTTTTTCAGAGAAATCATTGAAATTTTTTTTACAGGAATCCTTTACTGACAGATTTTATTTTTGACAAAAAAATACAATTATGATTCAAAAAATATTGCCAGTTCATATTGAATCTGTGCTGCTTTGGCTGTTGTACCTGCTGTTAATAAAACCAGTACATTCTTTCTTATCAGCAGTCAGATTTTTCTGATCGTTTTATCTGCAGCTGTCATTGGAATAATATTTTGTTCTTAATTCATCGTTCTCCCTCCTTTCCCCAAATGCCACCACAAGTGTCAAAGAATGAGTTTGTGATCACTGCCTATTAATTGTGTACATCAGTGTGGTTAGCGATTATGCAAAGAAAGGATATTTTCTGAAGTGAAGCTGGATAGAAACCACCATAAAATCTCTGTTTGCATTTTTAATCAAAAATTTGCAGATTTAAATTCTCTATCAATATTTAGTTCCTGATTACACCATTTTAATTAATGTTTTATTTTGAAAATAATTTAATGATTACCTTATCATTGATATTTTATATGAACTGACCATTCATTACAATGAAGAAAATTGCAGCATTGTAATACTATACAATCACATTTTTGTAATACTATACAATCACATTTTTGTAATACTATACAATCACATACAATCACCCTTTGCTGTCATTTGCACTGCCTATCAGTCTTCCATGACAGTATAGTGGATTTACCACTTGTCATTAATTATAATACCATATGGGATGAGATATTCCAAGTTTTTCAGCCCACAAAATGTGCAAACTGGCCTGGGCCCACACTTGTACACCTTATGAATTAGCTTACCATATGAACTGGTACTCTGACCAAAGTAGTCAGTTCACCAAAAATCCCCAACAACACCTATCAGAGAAGACCACTAACATTACTGATATTCTATCTCGTCATAGAACTATTTCAGATACCCTTTACAGGTCCTTGTTATACTCAAAGCACCTATCCTTTGTAGAAAGTAAGTTTACAAGTAATGTAGGTTGAAGTTATTTATTACAATCCATAATATTAACAGTGTAAAGTAATCATATTACTTTACCCTCCCACAATTAGATCTGAGTATGGATTGAGACACTTGTCATATTGTGGAAATGTTTTTTTTTTAATTAGCCATTGCTTCACAGGGTATATCTACCATACTTGATGTACAGATATATATGCAATAAAATACATGACACTTGAGAGAATTTTTTTACCCGAAATTTTAATAACATAAACTTGCTGAGATGAATTTTATGGAAATGTTGATACCAAAAATTGTTCATTTCTGTACTATGGATTACAAGCTGTGAAATTACTGATTCTTCAAAAAGGATAAATATATCCAAGTATGTGTGCTGAGCACATTCAAAGAAGTGTTCTTTATCAAATGTGAGACAGGGATGCTTCCATTTACAGAAACCAAGGAGTACAGTTCAATCAACAGTTCTTTAATCTGTTCAAGGATAAAATCATGTCAAAGTCAACAGGGGCCATATCCAAATACAGGAACCCTCAGAAAAAGGACTTCATTAACTGAGACCGATTCTTAAAACCTCCCACAGAATGGAGCCACCAACACAAAAAAAATCATAGAGCAGACAATTCTCAGCTATAGCTATAACCTCTGAAGTAGATCCAGAACGTTCCTTCAACTTTTGGATGTTATATTATCATAGTTTAAATTTTTATATCACTGGCTTTGGGCAAAAGTATTGCAATGAGATTATTCTTACCCTCTACCTGCTTTTGTTCCCATTAACTAGTTCCCTGGTTAGTGTTATCTGGTTTCAAGAATGTCTAATCCTTTAATATTATTTCAGCATTTAGAGTTGTTTAGTGTGGTACAGTTTGTCTCTCATATGATCAAATTATAGACTTCTCCTGGCAAGAACATAAGTTTTATTTGATAATTTGTTCTTTGTGAAGAACTTGGTGATTTTGTGACTTGTAATCCATATTATAAATAATTAACAATTTTTAGTGTTACATTTATATAAATTTCATCCATACAGGTTTTAGTTATTAAAATTCCAATCTCTCAAAGCTAGGTAAATATTTTTCCTGAGTGTCTGTCATATATTATACTACATATGTATCTGTGTCAGAGTAGATATGGTTTCTAAAGTAATGGCTAGTTCAAAAAATAAAAATATAATAAATTCTAATCCTTTAATTTTCAACCAAAAATTATTTTGATTTAGTTAAAAACTGAGTTCATGTTATGTAGTGTCATGTGTTAACTTCTGTTTGTACATAATTTTTTAGAAACCAAAATCCAAGCCTGATTTCAGCATAGAAATCCAAAATATAGCCAATTTTATTTAGTTATTAGGACCGTTTCAGCCTAACTCTATTAATACAAATGAATTAGTTAAATATTTCACATGGTAAAGTGTTTTTTTTTTTTTTTAAACTTTCTTACTTATTTTAGATAAATTATTATAATAAAGAAGCTTAACTACACAAGTGGAGTAGTGCTGATGGCTTCAAAGTAAGGTATTCTAACAGTCCTGTATGTAGTTGGCAGAGGTATCTGTTAGTCTAGCAGAAGAAAAACAAAGTGGTTCCACATGATTAATGAGTTTAAGAAAAGCCCATTTAAAACTGCCAAATTATGTAAAATTTAAATGACATATAGTCTGAATAACAGCAGTGCAAAAAAAAAAAGTTTGAATAGGCTGCAAAGCTTAAATGATATTTAGAAAATGAAATGTGTATTTTGTAACTGGTAAAAGTCAAGAAGTTGACTTACATTTTTTATATAACTGCTGAAGAGTTACTACCACTGCTGTTTTCATTGTCATATGTAATGCTTTTTTGTAAGGAAAAGTTTGAATTATTTTGATGTAATGTATTTAACGAAATGCTTTTCTGAATTAGTGCTTATGGTTATACTGTTGAACAAAAGCTAGGAACAAACTCAAATGAATTCTATTTTTAAATATAAATAAAAATAGAATAAAAAATTGAATGAAGATGGTGAGCTTCTCCTACCTTCAATTCATCCCCCACGCACACACACACACACACTGTATCTCCCCTTTTTTCTTTTGCTCATCAAAAGTTTGCCTTCCATCTTCCAAGACCTTCCAGTTATTCATTGTTTCTGAAACAAAACACTCTTTGCCTGCCCCTGTAAGCAAAGTTGCAAACAGTCTGCCCCCTTGGCATGGGCATCTGTACGTGGTAAGGGGGACGTCCAGTAATACTGATCTGTACTGGATCCCAGTGTCCATATCTTGGTTTCAGGGGAACATCATTGAAATCCAGCAAGTGCAGCCATGCATCATGACCCGTGGAAACTCGGGAAGGGGGAGATCCTGGTGGGTTGGGGTCCAGCTCTAATACACAACTTTTACAAAGCAGGAGTTTCCAGACCGGCCTAACCGGGATCAATCAGCAGGTGGTTCTTACTACTAAAGTTGACTGCATTACAATAAGTCTCCTTCCCTTTGATCCTGGGACAGGGTCAAAACTTATTGGGAAATATGAGTATGATACTCTAAGCAAAACTTGGCTATCCATTCACATATGCAGTACCTGCTAATTTTCAAGTGGGAATCCTGTTATAGGGCTCCACTATGGGTGAGGTACTTAGGGCATCAGAAATTATTTTACTCCTATGAGTAATTTAAATCTTTCTTCTTCTGAAGCCCTAAGAACTGAGAATACACTATCATCAGTGAACAGTTTTTCTCATTCTCTATTCCACCAGAGAAAGCAGGCAATCGGCAAATTGCCCTCCCTCTTCATCGAGAAAGGATTAGAAGGGTTGGCAGGATCTCCAAAATCCACGAAAAGGCTATGTTCTGGAGACATTGTAGTTGAAGCTGCAAATCCAAAACATGCCCAGTGGTGTATAGTTGGGAAAGGATATTATTTGGTTTCTACAGTAAATTATATAATAATATTAAAACAATACTATTATACCACGTGACATTAATCAGTTCCGTATAAGTTTAACAAAACAGATTTTGTTAAACTTATAGGGAATACAAGCTCAGTTGCTACACTACATCACCCATATATTGCTTATATAGTATCATGTAATCAGTCGACAGTGAGTAGATTTCTTTCCAAACTCAAGGATACTGGTTCTGCTGATAGGAAAAAAGGAACCAGAGGCAAATAAGTCTCTAAGCTGACTCTCTTTAAAAATTCCAGCTGTGAATTACAGGCTCCGAAAAAGCAACGTGTTTGCCATTTTATTTACCTGATTGTTATTTTTTATTGTACTTTATACGTAGCCTTAGAGTTCTGGTTATGCTGGTTATTTTTATTTTTAATTTAGATAAGAGTTTTTGTAGATTAATACTTAATATACGTAAAACCGTTGTTTGGTTCGAATCTTGCAGCCATTGTTTTTGTATAGGGTGGTAGGGAATTCAGATTTTTAATTGTGGTAACTAGGTAGCTCTAACGTAAAAATATATAGTGTAATATGCATCACTGCATTTAGGATTCTATTAGATAGTGCAGTATTGACAATTAATTAATTAAATTTATTGATCTTATTAATTTAAAATATCATGCCCCAGACTAGAGCAGCAAAGCAATGGGCACAAAGTGGCAGGAGTGCTGTGACTCTGGGGAGAACTGAGGGGGGGGCGATTCTCCAACACATCATAGCCTAGAAAAATGTGCAACTTGTGAAATGTTTGCTGAACTCTCTGGAACAGAACATGATCTAGCCAAGGAGGATGTCTTTGTGTGTACCAGGTGCAGAGAGTATCTAGAAATTAGGCGTCAACTCAGCATTCTAATGGGTGTCTATGAGAGCTTGGGGTGTAGGGTATAAGAAATTAATATGAGGGGCCCATCAAGCTCTCAGCTGCCCAACCCACTGCCAGAGCTCACTCTTGGGCATCAGGCAACATAGCAGCAATCTCCAAGGCAGGATGCGCTGGTCCCACAGGAGTTAGTCATTGTTGGTGACTCTATTGTCAGGGAGACAGGGTGTAAAAAAGATAGATGGAATAGGACCAGGGTATGTCTGCCAGGGACAAAAGTTGATGACGTTGTAAAGCATATATCATCTTTTAAGGGCACAAAGAGTGATATTGTTGTATACGTTGGCACCAATAACATTAAGAATAGGAGATCTGCAGATTTACTTAACAAGTACAGGTCAGTGTTGCAAAAAAAAAAAAGTCGTGAGTTAGGGTTAAATTTGAAAGTGTCTGCAATTCTGCCCAGACACGATAGGAGGGAGTACATGATGAGATCCTTGTCAATCATTTCGGCCCTGGAAGGAATGTGCAAGGCTCAAGGGGTAGCATTTTTTTTCGGTGTGGTCTGTGCTTGTTAACAGGAGAGACTGCTTCTACAGGGATGGAATACGCTTAAATAGAAAGGGTGCAAGAATATTTGCTGATGCTATCGAGGCAGTGTTAGGTGGGTTGGAAAATGGGGGGATTCACAGACTAAAAGATTAAAAGTAGCTGCAGGCAGAGGTGAGGGTGATTCTTGCACTACTTCTATTAGAACAAGCAGCGGCATGGACCAAGGGGTGCTGGGGGTTTCAGGGACTGATGACAGTCATTGTGAAACAGGTGGGTATATCGGATGTGTTAGGGTGCTCTCACGTAGAACGCAGGTGACTGCTTACTTTGAACCAGCAGCGACACACAGCTGAAGCTTCTCACTGGGTATGAACACATAAATAAATAAATAAATTTTCTGTTTATACTCCGGGACGACCAAACGGTCAGAGGAGTTTTACAAGATAGACTGAATACAAGAAACAGCACCGTATTCAGCAGTCTTGTATTCAGTCTATCTTGTAAAACGGTCAGAGGAGTTTTACAAGATAGACTGAATACAAGAAACAGTACCGTATTCAGCTGACCACTAGGCTACGGCGACATAGAAAGCAGTGACCGGTGCAACTTCTCACTGGGGTAGGTTTTACGGGCACTACTGTATTGCGGAATGATAATCCCTTTAGCTCTCGGGTAAACTGCTACCGTAAAATTTCCGATTATCTCTTCCTGCAATTCAGCGGGTGTCCCGTAATTTTCAGATGAAACTTATCAAAAGATAAATAATTAGGGGAAAAGAGAGGGAGCTGGTTGTTTACTAATGCCCATCGCAAGACATTTTCGTGCGATGGGCATTTTATTCCCTTCCTCTTTCAATTATTTCAACAATTCGTTGAAATAATTGAGAGGAAGGAAATAAAATTTTTGCAAGCAAAGAATTTAAAATTTATCAACGAAAAAAAACCCTGTTAAAGTTGCGAAGTGTTCAGAAGCTATATATAAATAAGCGTTATGTATTGATGGCAGTTGAGGAGAATAGAAAAGAAATTAGAAAAGAGGAAGAAGTATAGTTACAAATCGAAAAAGTAAAAAACATTATAATAAAAGACAAAAAGATAATACATTTTGAACTTAAGATATAATATACATAAGTATATTGTCCCATGCCGAACAAACCTGGCATCTCGTCCAGTGTCAGCCGCCAGCCAGAATTGTACAAAAAATGATAATCTTTCTTTTTAAAGACTAATCTTCACCCTATACGTGGTTACCAGACTTCCTCATTTCCGAGGACATGTCCTAGTTTTTAGGGCGTCCTCGGACGTCCCGCGGATTTTACACTTGTGTCTCCTAGTTTTTTTTATAAATATATTAAAAAAAAATCACATCTTAAAACGAATTTTCATTAAATATTCTGTGCTTTTGCACCTTCGGTCAATACCAACAGAATAAATAAAATTAATGCGCTGATTGCATTAAGTGCTGTATTACCTCAAAATTACATAAGTCAAATTATGACTTCGCTACATCTCTCTCGAACTCAACATTTTAAAATCACTTACTTTGTAATCCAAACTTACTGAGAATTATTGGCAATAACGATAAATACCATATTGTAATTTTTAAGACAAAAAAAAATAATAAGATGACTACGCTTTGATTTTCCACCTTTTTATATACAATATATTTCTTCAATACATATATAGGGGAAAGATTCTTCCCATACCCATATATAAATATATATGACATTTGCACCTGAGTGTGCAGAGCAGCAGCAGCAGCAGCAAAGGATATAAAAGTTTATATATGTGAGATAGAATTAATAAATTACACAAAATGCCAAAACTAATAGGAGAAGGATAGCATAAATCGGAGATGTTGAAGCCGTGAGAAGGAATGTGAATATCCTAATGAAATAATGAATTTAGCAAAAATTATAGGCTGAATTGAATAGCCAATTAGACAGAAGTGATTAAGTTAATATACGGAGTAATAGCCAGCATGAAATAGGGGTGGGTAATTTTGGTCCGAGAAAGGGGTAGAGAAATTATAAAATTATAAACTGATGTTAGCTAACATCAAATTATTTTTAGTAGAGAAATATATAAAAGAGGTAGAGAAATTAAAATCTGATGTTCTAACATCAGATTTTAATTTTATAATTTCTCTTCCCCTTTCTAGGACCAAAATTGCTCACCCATATTTGATGCTGGCTATTAATAATTTAATCATTATATATTAATTTAATTATTTTTAAATATGATTAAATTAATCATATTTAAAAATGATATTAATTTAATTAATTAATATCATTTTTAAATATTAATTATATTAATTTAATCATTTTTGCTTTACAGCTCCCTTCTCTCTAATTGGCTATTCAATTCAGCCTATAATTTTGCTTAATTCATTAGGATATTCACAGTTTATCTTCCTCATGCCTTCAGCGTCTCCAATTTCTGCTACCCTTCTCCTATTAATTTTGGCATTTTGTGTAATTTATACGCATCCAGCTTCACACTTCTTAACAGACTTATTAATTCTACCTCAAATATATATATTTAATATAAAATAGATTTATATATATATATATACTTATGTAACGTGCTGCGTACATAAATCCTTGTTGAAATAAATGTTTGGTGTCGACAACCAGCGAGCTTAAATAAAAATTCTTTTAAGCAAGCAGGGGGTTTAGCACAACCAGCACTAACTAATTCCGATACGTTTTTGCAGACACCCCTGTCTACGTGTGACTTGGAGGAGAGGGTAGGGGTGATTCACTTTTTCCGTGGATTAATTTTGGATGATTACCAGTGGTTTTTAGGTACAGAATAGTAATAGAATTCATACATTTTCTTTTAAGAAAGCAGAATAGAAATCGTAGACATTTATGATTTCTATTGCTAAATACGATGGATTTTTCAAAATAATTAAGTTTCATTTAATGTTAACTGCAGAGGGAAAACCTAGAGAAAACCTAGATAGGCCATGATTTAAAATATAATGCATATGCATATTTTACGCACCGTGCAGGCTGCAATTTGTTGTACAAAGGAAAACAGTAAGAAACTTAAAAAAAAGAAAAAGACATTTATTTATAAAACATTCAATGTGATTTTTTTAGAAACAGAATAAGTATAAATTTAAAAAGTGAAGTAATGAAAAGTTTATTTTACAAATTCCAAAACCATTTCTTCGTTGTCATACTGATTAACTTTTGCATTTTTTTTTCTTTCAAGATTTGAAAACAATAAGGAACTGATGGGTATACCCAAATCCCTTATACATTATAGTAGACAAATTTTGAATATCATAATTTATGTAACGAATTGGATGATTATAATGGGCAATTTTTAAATATATCAGAACCAATCAAGAAATATTGTTTCAAATTTGAATAATAAATAGTATTAATATTTTTTCTTGCTAACATTTCTCCATAGTATTCCTTTTTATAGACAACGTGTACCCAGTTGACACTTTTGTTCCATATTGTGCATTCTACATAAATCCATAAATGTCTGAAATCAAAATTTCAGCTTAAAACTTCTGGATTACAGGTTGGTTCTCTTTTATGTCACCATGAATTCTTGCGTTTTACAGCAACAGTAGTGCTAACAGTTGCCTAGGGGCCAGAGGTGCGAGAAACGCGTACCCAGTTGAGTGATATCTGTGCTTCCTGGGAATCAGCAAACTTAATTTGTTGAGGTAAGCTGGGGGATTAACACAAGAAGCGATGCCGCTGTCCACACGCTGTTACTGTATGCACTCCCATTGACTTACATTATTCATTTAGGCTACCTGTAGCTGCTGGTCCCAAGTAAGCGGTCACCTGCATTCTACATGAGAGCACCCTTAGGGTTACTAAGAATAAGAATAGGTGCATGTATACCAATGCTAGAAGTATAGTAAATAATTTGATGAATTTGAAATGTTGGTCAAGAGATCAAAGGCAAATATTGTTGGGATATCAAAGAAGTGGTGTCACACAGATATTAGGAATGCAGAATTGGAATTTGAGGAGTACAATGTGTACAGAAAGGATAGGAAGGGAGGCAGTGTTATGCTGTTAATTAAGAAAAACATAAAATCAAAAGAAGTGCATCCAGTTGATATAGATGAACAGTCAGTTTGGTGTGACATGAGCACTGCAAAAGCAAAAATAAGAGTAGGAGTGTGTTATAGGCCTAATGACTCAAAACAGTACAATGAACAGTTGTACAGAGAAATAGAGTGGGCTAGTAAATCAGAATGTCTTATAATGGGGGATTTTAACTTCCCAGATATTGACTGGAACTTGTGGGTTGGTCACTCGCACACTAGTAAGACTTTTGTGGATTTATTGGATGATTGTTTTCTGCAGCACCATGTTCGAGAGGCAACCATAGAGGGTAATACTCTTGATCTAGTTATTAGCAGTGATCGTTCATGTATTAAGAATTTGAAGATAAAGGACCCATTAGGTGGCAGTGTACTGACGTGGGATTTACTTAAAGATATAATTACCTTAAGGGGTAAAGGAAAGGGTTTTTGCTTCTGTAAAGGTGACTACAGTGGTCTCAGACAGTTTTTAAATTCCGTACAGTGGGATCAACTGATGATGTTACCAACAGAAAATTCAAAGTGGGAAGCATTCAAGGAATTAATCATGGACGCTACTAAAAGTTTCATACATATGAAGACATATTGTTCAAGGTTTAGGCCTAAATGGTTATCAAATGAACTAATGAGACTCGTGACAGAGAAGAAAAATGCATGTGATGCATATAAATTATCAGGCGACACAGAGGCCTATGGCAGATATAAGCTAGTCTGTAATCAGATCACAAAGGAGGTTAGGCAAGCAAAGGCAGATTACGAGAAATCTTTGGCAAAGGATGCTAAGAAAAACAGCAAGGATTTCTTTACTTATATAAACTCTAAAAGGAAGGGGATGAATCTGATTGGTCCACTTGATATTGATGGTTCGACTGTTGATGATCCTGCTCAGATAGCAAACAAACTGAATGAGTATTTTGCATCTACATTCACACATGAGGAGTTATCAAGATTTGAAAATGCCAGAAGGTTATCAAATTGTAGCAGGGTGCTTAATGATTTTGTAATAACTGAGAGCAAAGTGGAGGAGAAATTGTTGAAGTTAAACATAAGAAAGGCACCTGGGGTGGATGGGATCTGTCCAGTTATATTAAAGGAGGCAGAAAAGCAACTAAGCAAACCCTTAGCCATAATCATGAGAGCATCCTTGTACTCAGGGAAGGTCACCACAGACTGTAGATGTGCAAATGTATCCCCAATTCACAAAGGGGGGGGATCGAAGGGTGACACGAGTAATTACAGACCAATTAGTTTAATTTCTGTTCCTGGTAAAATAATGGAGTCACTGGTTAAAGATGCATTGCAGGATCATCTAGACAAGACTGCAGCAATAATTCAGGCACAGCATGGGTTTGTAAAGGGAAAGTCTTGTCTGACAAATTTGATTGGATATTATGATGTAGTTACAAAGGAACTGGATGCAAAAAAATAATTTTGATATCATATACTTGGATTTCAGGAAAGCTTTTGACACTGTTGCACATAGAAGACTACTGTACAAATTGGAGCAGAATGGTATTAAGGGTAAGTTTCTACAATAGATAAAAGGATGGCTGAGTGGAAGAAGACAGGATGGTAATCAATGGATGCTGCTCTTTGTGGACTAATGTTATTAGGGTTTGGTGTTGGATCCACTGTTGTTTTGTTTATTTATCGATTCTGCGAACTTCGACACATGCTCAGTGTCGAAGTTCGCAGATGATACAAAGGTTGGCAGGGTTGTTGATGATAGTAATGGCAGTATATACTACTGCAACAGGATCTAGAAAATTTGAGCAGTTTAACATTGACAAATGCAAAGTACTGCATATGGGTAGAAGTAACCCAAGAGAAACGTACCAACTGTGTGGTACTACACTTAAGGTGGTAGAAAATGAAAAAGACCTGGGAGTAATTGTGCAGTCAGATATGAAGTTTTCTGAGCAATGCAGACAGGCTGCTAAGGCAGGTCATGGAGTTTTGTCAATGATATATAGGAATTTTGCTAGCAGGGAAAAGGAGGTGATTGTCCCTCTGTATAAGGCAATAGTCAGGCCATGCCTTGAGTACTGCGTACAAGTCTGGAGGCCTCATTTTAGGAAGGATGTAAATTTGCTTTGAGCGTGTACAGAGAAGGGCAATAAGATTTTTGAGGGGACTGAAGGGATCCTCTTACCAAGAGAGGCTTAAGTTCTGCAAATTGCAGCTGCTGAAGACTAGGCATCTTGCGAGGTTATCTGATTGAGGGGTATAAGGCCTTGAATGGGTTGAGCACGCTGAATTCTGATGGGAGTCTTCCACTTGTTTAGATTACGAACCTAAGGGGGCATAAATTCAAATTGAGAAACGACAGATGTAGAATAGATGTGTGGAAATTTGCCTTTAGCCAGCAGGTGGTTAATTGCTGGAACAAACTTCCATCTGTCGTTGTGGAAGTTAATAGGTTAAATAAATTTAAGGAGGAATTAGACAAACATTTAGAGGGAATTGTTTTGTATTTTTTTTTTTTTTTTTTTTTTTTTTTTTTCTTGGCTGATTCTGCATAAGCTTACACTTGCTTTCTTGCATTGCATGCCACCGCTACTATTACCTTCTAACAAATTAGTGTACAAATTGAGCTTCTATTCTATATGAGTTTAATAAAACCTAATTTGTTGATAATTTCTCATGGTAATAAATGTCATTTCTTCTTATTATATATATATATACACGTATATACAAATTCAATAGATATAGCATAAAATGGTAAATACCACGTGATAAATGAAATGTCATTCATTTATCACGACAGATTAAAATTTAAAAACAATATTTGCAGTGAATATCTGCAACATACAAAGGACCCCATCAGCCTTTATATAAAGCAAAGATAATAATAATCATAATAATTCCATATTTACAAAATACAAAATCTAAAATACCAAATTTCATCAGTTATTATTGAATAAGGCTTACGTTGAAAGGCATGTCATCATGGGGCTAGCTTGTTTCAATGTATGCCATCAATAACAACCAAAACTATCTGTTTCTGCTAGTTATATGCGAGCCTAACCAAATTTATGTTATACTAAATATAGTATAAATCATAAGTTAAGTTGAAATTTGAGTTGATATAAGTTCATTTAATAATAAGTTATCTGAAATTAACAGCAGACTGACAAAAATAACAGATAGGAAAAACTAAAATAATTAATTTTAACATTATTATTTAACATTATAACATAACCCATAAAAAAATTATAACCAAGTGTTTCTGTTACTTAAGAAAAATATACAAGTGTATCTTTACTTGTGAAGAGCGCAGCGAACATAAAATTCTTGGGACTCATATTCGATAAAAAATTGACCTTTTTGGATCACATTCGCCAACTCCGCACAAAGTGCACGCGTGGGCTTAATATTCTCCGCTCGCTCTCCTCTACATCTTGGGGAGCAGACAGATGCACCCTACTACGGCTGTATCGTGCACTTGTGCGATCCAAATTAGATTATGGGTCCCAAGTATATACTTCAGCCAGAGACAGTGCCCTTCGATGGCTGGACCCTGTCCATCATCAGGCTCTACGTATCGCTACTGGAGCATTTCGAACATCTCCTGTCCAGAGCTTATACGTCGAAGCAAACGAACCACCGTTATCGCTTCGTCGTAAGCAGTTGTCTCTAAAGTACGCCTTAAAACTGAAATCCCTGCCAGACCATCCTACGTGGCCATTCGTTTTTGAGCCACGATGGGAAAATTTGTACAACACCCGTAAGACTGCCAATCGTCCTCTTGGTATTCGTCTCCAAGGGCTACTCAAAGAACTTGATATGAAGGTAGACAAGGTTGCCCAAACACCAAAGCAACCCTTTCCACCCTGGCATGCTCGTGTCCCGGCGTGTGACTTGTCCCTTAGAAATTGGGGAAAGTCGGACACTCCATCTTCGGTCTACCTGCAGCTTTATTCAGCACACCGAGCTGCATATTCCGACTTCGCGCCAGTCTACACAGACGGTTCGAAGTCGGAATTATATGTGGGATCTGCTGCTGTCTTTACAGATAGCACTACATCGGAGCAGATTCCCTCTGAATGCAGCATATTTACTGCAGAGCTGCACGCAATTGAGTTAGCCTTGGATCACATTAGTAAATGCCAATACCAACGGTTCATTTTATATTCTGATTCTCTCAGCGTGTTACAGGCTTTAATATCTGTGAGATATAATCCTCATCCAGTTCTGTCTAGTATTCAGCAGAAGATTCACGTTCTCCATGAACGCGAATATGACATCCGCTTCTGCTGGATTCCCAGCCACATTGGGATTAGGGGAAATGATTTGGCTGACGCCGCAGCCAAATCAGCAATTCCCAATAATAACCGTTGCCTGCTAGTCCCCTATACAGACTACAGGCAAATAGTACATCAAAAGGTTCATTCCCAATGGCAGGAATCGTGGAATAAACAGACTGGAAATAAATTATATCGTATAAAGCCTGTAATTGAACCGTGGCAGTCTAGTCTGCGCAGGAATCGTAAGGAGGAAGTTGTTCTTGCCCGGACCCGCATAGGACACAGTCATTTAACTCACTGGTTTTTGCTGAGGGCTGGTGACCCTCCTATGTGTGTGTCCTGTGGCACAGTTTTAACGATTAGACACCTTTTAATTGACTGTCCAGATTTTAGCAATATCCGTCTTACCGCTTTTAATCATCTGACTGAGCCGTATACACTCAGTCAGATTTTATCTGACAATGACAACGTGTCGGCTGTTTTTAGCTATTTTAAATTAATAAAAGTTTTTAATTATATTTAATTTATGTTATTGTTACGTTTTTATTGATTTATTTTTTATATCATTGTTATTATATATATGGACATGGTGGCCTTACTAATTAGGTCACCGAGAATTTAAAAAAAAAAAAAAAAAAATTTTAAATATTACCTAGTCTTGGCGCACCATAGCCGTAGTTGCTAGTGCGCCAAAAAAATCCAAATAAACCAAACCAAACTTGTGAAGAGCAAAGCAAAGGTATAAACCAATATTGAGGTGAAAGGAAAAGGCTGCAAGGATAGAAATAGTACCTCAATCTCTCTCAAATACTCTAATAGATTTTGAGGCATAAGATATTAGAGTTAGATAGTATACAGATAAGGAAAAAGAAAATGAATGTAAACTACTTTGGAAAATTACCAGGGGGTGTAAAGCCCTGTCCCTTAGCAGGGTTCCTGATATTTCAGTGTGTAAAGAAGCATGTACTTATAATAATTATTAAACGTGAATTTATGCATCTGAAATGAAATTAAAATTAAAAGTCATAATAATTAAAATTGCCTGTATCAAGTACTGATTAACAATCTTAAAGAACAAAGCAATCCTTACCACTGCATCAGAACTTGAAAAAAATGTGGATAAACCCTAGCTGCTACAGGAAATGAAAGAAATATCAAAGCTCCCTCTACAACCAATCAAGATAACGGTTCCCTCTTCCTCCAATTAAAAACAATGGACATCAGCGACCTCTGAACATAACTCAAATGCCAGAATATTAATGCTTAAAATTACCAATATCTATTTATGGAAATTTGTTTTATTTTTGACAAAAAAAAAAAATTTTTTTTAAGAAACAGAAACCAATTGAGAAATTGAAACATAAGTAACAGAAACCAATGGTGAAAAAGAAACTGAAACCAGTACCATAAAAAGTTATGAAAAACACTAGATATTAATACAAAATATAAATTTACAAACAATTAAAAATTAATTCCTTCCGCGAGAACTATGGGTATACATCTTTTTCAGAGTGTAAGATACAGATCAACAGTTCCATGGGAAGTGCCTAATATGTACATATATACACATAAGCTAAAAAGAAGACATCTGATTAGTATATCCCTAACTTTATAATCACTGTATAAGGGTTAATACTTTTATGCCATATTTTCATAGCTATAAGGCACCTCCGTAGCCAGGTGGGCAGGAGCAGCAGTGCGTAGCACATGCTTCTTGATCTAGACCGGGGTTCGAGCCCGTGACCACCAAATACAGAGAATGCAGAAAGGTCAGAGAATGACCACCGCATATCCACGGAGCAATATGGCCTTAGTTGCTAATGCTCCTAAAAACCCAACAACAACATTATAGCTATAAAAACAGCTCTACATAGATACTTAAGTATAAATTTAAGAGGAAAATCATTTCTCCTAAGCATTATTAATAAATGCTTTTAGTGAAACTAAAATATTTTTGAGACTATTGCATATTCTAATTAATCTTAATCCTTGTGATATAGTAATATTATTATGAATCCTATGGGAGATGTTTGAATGTCAATGTGTAGTTCCAATGCCAATACTTTAATTTGTATTTTCTGATTTGTAATATCCATTTCTATATCTAGAAATGTGGCTGCTAACATACTCTGTTTATTAGTACACTTAAGCTGTAATTCAGTAGGATAAAAAATAGCAATATTCTGTAAAAAGTTAGGCTCATTAATAGCAATAAGGTTATCTATAAAGTATTGTACTTTTACTAAATTTACTTTCATAGTGATGCATTAGCTCCAAGGTGGTCTGGAATATGAAGGGAAGATATACATCTCAACTTTCATCAATCCTAGAGTATAATGGATGCACCACTGCAGAGCTAACAGCAATAGCTAATGCTCTTGGGGAAATATTTTCTAATATCTCTGCGATATCGTCTTATTCCCCAGTCTTGAAACATAAAAATTAAAAACAGGCACTCAATTTCACATCAAAGGGCCTTTATCCCTGCAATAGACCATTCACTATACATGAGCTGAACAGAGCTCTAATCCTTTCTAAGGCAAGTGCTCTTGTACCAGATTGGATTCATTACGAAATGATTAAGCAACTTTCTTTAAAAATACCTGTGGATCATGTGCTTTTTTCTTATGCCAGAGTCTTTAGTGAAGAGCAGCTTCTGGATGCCTGGTGCAAGGCAACCATTCTTGCTAAACCAGGAAAGGATCCTAAAATTCCTACCAACTTTTGACCTGTTTAACTAGCTGTTTGTTCATTGCTCGTCTTGTATAGTATTTAGAATCAAACAACTTTCTCTCCAGCATGCAGTGTGGCTTACAAAAAAACAAGTCCACTCTGGACCATTTAATTAAACTGCCAATGTCAATCCAGGATGCTTTCCTGAAACGAGAATATTTGGTGTGTTCTTTGATACAGAAAAAGCGTATGATCCATCTTGGAGATTTGACATTTTAAAAGACCTACATAGCCTCGGCGTTAGAGGAATCCTCTCCATTTTTATTAAAAACTGTTTGGCCAATCATTCTTTCCAAGTGTAGAATCCACACACTCTCGTCCCTTTTGCCAAGAGGAGGGAGTAAGTACCACAGGAATCCGTATTAAGTGTTATGCTTTTCATCATCAGAGTAAATTCCATCACAGAACAACATCCTCCAACTGTAAATAACACCCTCTGTTAATGATTTTAGCATCAGGTTATCTGCATTGCTACTAAAGCATTTCGAACATCTCCTGTCCAAATGTCCTTTTTTGTTTGCAGTGTAATCCACAGGAAGTTTCCTTACGTTTTTGAAACACCGAGGTTTTAACGATTTCTGATAAAAAAAAAAGTTGTTTTTTTTTTAATTATCAGTTCTTGTCATATTTGTGCATACGAATACTGTCAAGCGAGCCTTTGATTTTTTTCCACCAACACATTTTTCCCCTTTGAATTTAAATGTATTGTCAGGTGTCAAATTATAAAACAGTCATATTTCGTTGGCATTGTAGATGTCTTCATCATTGAAATCTTTCCTGATTTCTGCCCAAACATGGTCAATCCATTCATTTGCCATTATTGGATCTGCAGATTGAGATTCTCCACATACAAAATCCTCGCGTCCAAATTGTTTAGCAAATTTTTCTGCTTGAGCCTTCAAGATCAGACCATCTATTGAAAATCCAGTACTTCTTTGTGTAGTGAACCATTGAAGTAATGCTTCGACATCTGTAACCTTGCACTTTCTAAATTTTTTTTTTTTTTTTTCTGTTATGTTCTTTTCCAGTGCCGACATGTAAACATCTTTATCCTTCCACCATGTCGATACACTTGAAGAGGACAAATAAAACTTTTTACACACTTCATTTTTTGCACCACATTCTAACTCATGAATAATTTCCACTTTTTCACAAATCGAGAGAGACACTGTTTTTCTAACTGATTTTACTTTAAGAATGATAAAGTGATCTGCGTACAAAGTTCTTAGAAGTCAAGAAATCCATTCAACGTTCTTAGAAACCACGTCCAGTTTCCAAAATTCTTAGAAGTCCCGTAATAAATTTATGGTTCAGTGAATACAAGACAATCTGTAAATATGGTAATGTGACAAACAGAATGCCAATGCAGTATTGTATAGCCCCCCTGTCCCCAGAGGACAAGGTCATAAACTGGCTGCGAATCCGATGCAGGTAGTCATAAAGCTAAGTCGCCCTTTTCATTTTCGTCTATTCAAAGAATGTGGTTTTTCCGACTACCCAAGCAATTAAGAATGTTTGCATAGTTACCAAAATTTGTTTGGTATATCCGTGTAGTATGCTCGTTATAACTATGAGCAATTGTATGGGAATATGCATAAATTAAAATCATTATGGCTTTTTGCTTATTACAGCCGTGCTTGTTATAACCAAGTTCGACTGTGTATATATATATATATATATATTTTTTTTTTATTTATTTATTTATTTATGTTGGTTTTGTGTTTATTCCTTAGCTTTTGAAAAGTAGTCTATTAAGATACAGGGTAGAATCTTAATAGTGAATTACTAAAGGAATAGCAGTGAATTACTCATAACAGGACTGTTATGAGTAATTCACTGCTAATGAAACTTTATTGGAACTGATGTATTAGCATATATCAGTTTCAATAAACTTGGGTGTGCATTTGTTTGTGTACATATTTTTACACTGAATATTATTGAAATAGAGGATTTAAATACAATTTAAGTGACATATTAGCCACTTTAATGAGAAGACTACAAGGTCTCAAGTTCCATTCAAAACTTGTTTATAGCAGATGAGTTCATCATTTAGTTCTGTGTAATATATACATTAGTTCGCTACACTGTATATTGCACACATTACATTTTGCTTGTAGCCATAAGTAACTGGCATATGAACCATAAGCAAGTTTTGAATAAATCTGGGATTGCATAGCCAGGGGCAAATCCAGGCACAGCTAATAGGGCTTGAGCCCTTGGCCCCCTTAAGTTCGTGTTATTAATTCCCTATCTGACATTCAAGTTTTAAATGATTAAAGTAAAGTGTATTTAGTGTCAAATGGCACCAGGGGTTTCCCCCATCTCCGCAATGCTTTCATTGTAGGTGTACCAGTTCACTGGGAAGACCAGAGATTTAAAAGGGGTGGGATATTGTATGAGTGTAGTGTTATATATTGTTCTTCTGGCCATTTAACCACTAAACCCCTTCTGGAGCCCAACGTTGCCCACACTCGGCCCCGTGGAGGCAGGTCCCGCCACCTAGTTTCCTGAGATTTCAGTGGCCCTTCATAGGCCCTTCCTGCCATGCCTATGAAAAAAAAAATAGGGGGTGACGGACACTAGAATCAAGTTAGGCCGAAAGGGGTTTTACACATGCAGTGAGTATTTGGACACTTAAAAATTATTCATTGTGTGGGGTGTTTGCTGGCGATATATGCAGAGTAGGGAGGGAGACTGAAGACTGGGGGGGGAGACAGGTGTGGGAATGATAGAAGGCGACCCCGAGGCAGAACAGTGGGGCATGCATGTGCCCTACCAGGAGAAGAAAATAGGGGGTGGCAGGGAGAGGAGGGGACAGGAGTACTGTCACCTCCCGCCCCCTGCCATGGAAGGGAATGAAAGTGTGTTGGGCTAGAGCCCAGCACAAGGTTGCCAATAGGGCATGTGGCAGCAATTGTTCAGTTCAGTTGTGATATTTGGGTTTCTAGTTCACTTGGTTAGCTTATGTTTCGTTTTCTCAAAGATTATTTCAGTCAGTTTCAGGATCAAGTCTGTTTATCTCAGTTCTAGATTTGAACCCTGTGTCCCAGGGTGCTGTCGGAGGGTTGGAGTTTGCACTCCATCCAACATCATTTGGGGATATCCTCTGTGCACTCTTGTATAGTGGGTTTTCACTCTCGCTTGTTCTTGGTCCATTTAATAGGGTATGTTTTCCTCATCAATTTGGGTTTTCTCCTGTTCCTTTCAGTTTTGGTCAGGTAAAGTCAATGTCCTGGTTTGTCGGTTGTTGTGGAAGGCAAGTTCAGTTCTTCTTCAGCTGTAGGCATTTTGCGCATATCAGCTGAATAGTGTGTGTGTGTGTGTGTGTGTGTGTGTCCAGGAGATGATGTTCTTGGTTCTTTGGTGGTGGCAGCAGAGCTACAGTCTTAGTCAAGTCGTGGGAGGTCTAAGGATGTCAGCCTAGCATCCAAGTTATGAGGTGTTTATTATCTTGTTTTAATTAGTCTGGTCCATGAAGCGCAAGTAGTGTTCTTCTGGAGAAAAGGTTCTGGGCAAATCTCAGAAGTGCCCTGTATTCTTCTTCCTCAGTGTCTAGGAGATATAGCTCCTGGACCTTCTGCTTTGATTTTTGAATGAGGCTGGTGTAGCGGTTCCTTGCATTCCTATAGCTTTCCTTCAGTGCAGCAACCTCGGCTGCGTTAGGATCTTTGAAACTGCTTCCGTCTTGTGATTACTTCTGTTCTCAGCTGTTGGATTTTAGGTGTCCACCAAGGGACAGCACCAGGCCTCGGATTCTTTCTTTTTATTGCCGCTTCAGAAGCTGCTGTGATTATCCTTGTGACTTCTCTTTGTAGATCATTGGGTTCCCTCAGTTGGGGTTGTTGTCGAAGATGTTCATTTGTAGTGGCAGTCAAGTGTTCCTTGAAGAGTTCTCAATCAGTTTTTTTAGTTGCAAACATATTAGTGGCCTGTTTGATTAGCGGTGATCTGGTTATGGTTCGGAGGATCTGGTATGTAATCACTCTGTGGTCAGGCATCCTGCACCTCCCAGTCAGAGAAGTAGCCAGCGATGTTGTTGGTTGCTAGGGTGACATCTATAGTTGCCTCCCACAGAGTGTTGGTAGCTGATTTGGTCTGTTGATTGGTACTAGAGGGGAGGTTGCCAGGAAGTCCTCAAGGAGCTGTCCGTTTCTTGTTCCCTGGTGGTCTGGTGTGGTGCTGTGCCAAGTTGGTGACCGCCAGTTTACATTGGCACCAGTGAGAATCCTCTGGTTGGGCAATGTGTCGAGTAGTGTCTGTAGGTACCGGGTTGCAAAGAATATTTCCTCTCCCGGCCTGCAGTATAGGGAGACCATGTAGAGAGGCCCCAAGGCTGTAAGTAGGTAGATGCAAGCTGCCCAGGGCGTATCTTCGTTGCTGTTACATTTGGATTGCGCACCAGCACAGTTGCCCATGGGGGTGTCGTCTTCCACCTGGATGACCTTGTATGTCACTGGATATCCTCTCACACGTTTTAAGTGTGTGTGTGTGTGTGTGTGTGTGTGTGTGTGTGTGTGTGTGTGTGTGTGTGTGTGTGTGTGTGTGTGTGTAAGGCTCCTGGAGGATTATGATGTCAGCAGTTCATCCGCCTTAATTCTGAGTTGTTCTGCAACTGCTTTTGATTGTTGGGCATTCTGTTGGAGTATCTTGAGCTTTGTAGAATTAAACGGTTTAGGGTGTGTCGATTCTGTTCTTGTATTGACTCTTTATTCTCAGGTATGTTGAGCAGTTAGGGTATCTTATTGAGTGTGAGTGGTCCATCTTGTTAAGCTTGCAGTTGGAGCACTGTGGGTCTTTATCTTTGTTAGGACATGAGTTGTATTCATGTTCCCTCTCTGCACAATGGCTGCATGTGGCAGTTATCTGAGCACATGTATGCGAAGTGTGGCCGAACCTGCAGTATTTATAGCACTTTGGCACGGCCACAAATTCATGGTAGTGGTGGCTTCCTCATTCAATATACAATCTGGATTGATGTTTTAAAACTTGCCAGGCCCTTGGGGGCTAACTTCACTATCCAATTATTGCTTGTTCCTTTTTTTTTTTTACTTTGGTTGGACCAGCCTGTGGGGCTCCAGTTCTTCTGCAATTCCTTGAAGGTTTCTGGAAATAATTTCCTCCATGAGTTGTGTAATGTCCTTGCTAACATCGAAAATTTTTATTAATGAGCTCTTTCTTTTCTATGGTTCCGCAGTTAACCCTAATGTAGAAATCTTGGGGTTGGAGGTAATATTTTTTTTATGTCCTCTTCGGTCTCTGTGTCGTTGATAATTCCTATGGTCCTTGTCTTGCATTTTTACATATCTACCATGCATTAGTATTAGCCGTACAGTGCAAGGAAGCCACAGACTTTTGCCACTTGCAAAAAAAAAAGAAGCAGATAAGAAAGAAAAAGCATTGTGCTGCTCAAAAAAAGCCATCACCATTGAGGAAATCAAAATCATCCATGATGGTCACTGAGCCTAGTGATATTGTACTACCTAGTGAGATCCTCCACTGTTAGCTGACTTTTATGCTTAATCTCTCACTCACTCACTCCATAAAGTGAACTTAAATTTTCCACCAGACTACTTGTTACTGCTTCATGTTTTGCCATTGTTCACATCCTTGTAAATTTCTGCAGAAAACTGCCCATGGTACATGCTGAGGTGAACAGCCCACTATACATGTTATGGTGATAGCACCCACAGCTTTCATTCTTTATTCATATCCCTTTCAAAATCTGTTAAATCATGTAGTTTACCATATTAATCATTGCTCTTTCAGTGTGACTAAGTCTGCCAATTGCCTCCTGTGTAGTGCTATCACATTTTGTTATTCAAAATGGCAGAAATGTTTAAAGGACAGGTGAATTAGATAATGCGGATAAACAGTTCTGTAAAACATTTTTTCTGGCAATTTTATCACCATTCAAATGCTTCCCACCATCACATTCCCTTGAACAGAACAAGGTACTGACAAACACTAAATTCAAAATTTCTAATGTTTTTATTAATATTATATTTTGATTTGCTAATCTCAAATGTAAGATAAAAAAGCCCCCTCCCAATGATTCTTAACTTAAAACTGCAATGCTGAAAGTGGACTTGCTAACTTTATTTAAATTATATAAACAATAAGTAAACAAACAGAAAATTTTGACAAATTTGGAATAATGACAGTACTTAAAAAAATTTTTTTTTTTTTTTTTGCAGGAGGTAGGGGGTGCACCTGTGCTAACTGATGACGTCAGTCTCCAGGTTTTCATGGATCATTTGAAGAAGCTTGCTGTCTCCAGTTCAGCTTAAATCATGGAATTTAGTTGTTCTACCAGTTATCTTACGGATCTGTGTTGAATTTCTCTCTCTCTCTCTCTCTTCCCCCCCTCCCTTCCATCCTTCCCCTGGAAGCTATTCTGTGAAAGAAAGCATTTCAGTGGTAACTATTGAATGTTTTCCACCACAGAATAAATAAACTGGCATCACTTATTTCATTTATTATACATATAACCTTTCAGAGACAGTTTCATAGTGATTATTTGATGGTTTTAATATATTTGATGACAAGTTTAAGAATTATTCTGTGTGATACTCAATACAAAAACATCACAAAAAGTATAATTTTCTTAAAAAGAGCTGTCAAGAATTCTTGACTGCAACAGTTTATATTTCTTATTGTTATTCAAATATTTCTTGATTTACTGTTTAAAATCTTCATTTGAAATACAACACCTAAACAATCTGATAAAGATACATCACATATCACTAGTGTGCAAAAGGTGAGAATGAAATATAAAATTGATAAATATCTTAAATTATGTAATTAAGCCTATTACATGTAAAATATAGTTATGTGTACAAATGAAAATAACTGTTTATAATTCTAAAATGTGTTTGCACAAAGTGTATTAGCCATTAGTCTTTCTATTGTTAAAATCAGTTTTTAAGAATATGTAAAAAAAAAAAAAAAAATAAATAAATAAAAATTGTACCTTACATTGTCTTTTGATTTGCCAGTCAGTAACTATCTTTGACTTTATCAGTAACTACCGTATTTCCCCATGTATAAGATGCACCTTAATTTTGAGTCCCGAAATTTGAAAAAAAATGTATTACATAAAGTTATTAAACTCAAGTTTTATTCATCATAAAATTCATACAACTCATCACTGTCAAAACTCCCATCCATAGGTTGTCCTCATCTGTGTCTGACGAATCACTGTCTTCATATATTGCCTTGTCCTCAGTTCCATCTATGGCATTTGAAATGCCACACTTCTTATATATGACTTGACAACGACTCACTCTTGATGTTATCCCAGGATCTTTTCACCCAGGTACAAACTTCTCCCTTAGTTGGTTTCTTCACTCTTCCTGCTGGTGTCAAATTGTCCCCAGAAGACTTCATCCATTGGTTCCATTCGTCTCTCATGGCAGCTTTGAAGGGTTTGTTAATGCTGACATCAAGTGGTTGGAGCTGGGATGTCAAGCCTCCAGGTATGATGGCAAGTTTTGTTTTTTGCTCTGCAGCAATCTTCTTTGTATTTTTTGTTATGTGTGCCCGAACTGATCAAGCACCAATAGGGCAGGTTTGCATAAGAGCCCACCTGGTCTCCTGCTCCAAACTTTCTCAAACCAGATCTTCATCCCATCCTGATCCATCCAACCCTTGTCATGAACGTGGACAATCACTCCTCGAGGAATGTCTTCTTTTGGGATTTGTTTTGTGTTTGAAAATCAGCATAGGAGGCAGCTTGGTCCTGTCGACACAACAAGCTAGAACAACTGTATAATGGCTCTTTTTGTGTCCACTTGTCTTCACAGTTACAGTTTTCACCCCCTTCTTATCAACAGTTCTGTTACTTGGGACATCAAATTGAAGAGGGACTTTTTCCATATTTGCAATCTGTCCCAACTCAAACTGATTGTCTTCCGACATTGAATTACAAAACGATGGAATTCAAGGACCTTCTGCTCATAGCTTTCAGGCATCTTTTGGGCAAGTCTGCTGCATGTACGCATGCTTAGTCCATTCCGTTTCATGAACCTGAAGCACCAATTGTGTCCTCCTTTGAAATCAGTAACTACTTTTTCATCAGCAATTTTTCTTGCCTCATGCTGAACCATCTTTGTGGACACAGGAATTCCAATTGCCCTTTGCTCCTCAATCCATATCTTCAATTCTCTCTTTAAATCAGGCCATTTTGCTGACTTGCCTCTAATGGCCTTCTTCTGCCGTGGCATTTTCAGTAGGGTTTCTTCTTCCCGTAGCCAGTCTCAGATTGTTTTCTCAGTTGGAAGAGGACCAAACTTACGTTCAACAACACGATTTCCATTCACTTTTGCAAACTGGATCACTTTTAACTAGGCGCCTCCGTAGCCAGGTGGGAAGGAGCAGCAGTGCATAGCACACGCTTCTTGATTAGAGCGGGGTTCGAGCCCGTCGCCACCAAATACGGAGGATGCGGAAAGGTCAGGGAATGACCACCGCATATCCCGGAGCAATATGGCCTTAGTTGCTAATGCTCCTAAAAACCAAATAACAACAACAACACTTTTAACTTTAATTCAGCACTGTACAAAAATCTTTTCTTAGCCATTTCTGGGCAGAACATAACCTAATATACCGGTAACAAGTGCGAAACAATGAGCGCAAAGACAACAGGTGCGAAAAAGCGGGAAATGTAAGTAAAAAAAATCTACAGCCACTGTATAAGACACACCCAGTTTTTAGACCCCAAATTTTTCAAAAAAAGGTGTGTCTTATACATGGGGAAATACGGTATCTTTTTTTTTTTTTTTTTTTTTTTTTTTACAGGAATTTACAAGACATCCTTACCAAGCCTAATCATTATGCAGTTGACTGCATAATGGTTAGGCTGCATCTTGAGTACTGCATACAGTTCTGGAAGCCTCATTTTAGTAGGGATATAGACCTACTGGAACAAGTGCAGAGAAGGGCAACAAGATTGAATTGCAGTGTCTGGAGACCAGGCACCTGCAAGGTGATTTGATTGAGGCATTTAAGGCTTTGAATGGCTCCTCCATAGCCAGGTGGGCAGGAGCAGCAGTGTGTAGTGCACGTTTCTTGATTAGACCGGGGTTAGAGCCCGTGACCACCAAATACAGAGGATGCAGAAAGGTCAGGAAATGACCACTGCATATTTGCGGAGCAATATGACCTTAGTTGCTAATGCTCCTAAAAACCAAATAACAAACAAACATAACAAGGCTTTGAATGGATTGAGCAAGCTTAATTCTGATGGCATTTTTTCTCTTGCTCAGACTACACACAAGAGAGGGCATAAATTCAACTGTGTGTGGAAGTTTGCCTTCAGCCAGCAGGTGGTTAATTATTGGAACAATCTTCCACATGTTTTGTCAAGTTCTTCCTTTGAATAAATTCAAGGAATAAACTATTGGAAGGGATGGGCAGGTGATATAGGAAGGTTTTTTTTTTTTTTTTTCTGCCGATGCTTTATAACAGAGGTGGCCAACAGGTCGAGCGCGATCTACCAGTTGATCGCGGCTTTAATTTTGGTTAATCATGACGAATTTTAAATATATATAAAAAACATCCCCAGGGGCTCACATCTGGTGAGTATGGGTTTGGCACACCCAGGGTCCTGAGCTGGATATCATCATTCTATTCTTCTCTTTCTTGGTGATTCCTTTCTACTTTTCTCTCTCTCTCTCTCTCTCATTAAACTCCACGCAACCGCTAAGCTTGTCTAGTGAAAATTCGCGCAGTAACATTGTGGAGAGCATGTGTATGTGTTGAATTGTTATTTAGCTCACTTAATATTAAAAACTGGACAGTACTTATACATTAATTTGATTTGATTTACAATGAATACTACAAAAAAGAGTAAAACGTATCATTTTCATCAAGAGTGGGAACTAGAATACTTTTTTTTTAAATGATAAAAGAAAAATGTTGTTTGATTTGCAGTGCTTCGGTAGCTATACCCAAAAAAAGGAAATTTAGAAAGGCACTTCAGCGCACTGCAATATAAATACCAATCGGATTTTCCACCTAATAGTGACCTTAGAAAAAATAAATTATAATACTTAAATCCAGATTATTTGCACAACAAAATTTCTTCATGACACCTAATTTACAATCTAAAGCAGTAACTGTAGCATCATTTAAATTGAGTCATCTTCTTGCAAAAAAATGCAAACCATTTCCTGATAGTCAATTCATCAAGGACACGTTTTTAGAAATAACAGATTTTCTTTTTGAAAATTATAAGAACAAAAATGAAAGTAAAAGTGCTATTCACTGTGACGTGACGCATTGAAAAACGGAGTAAAAATGTGAGCGAACAATTGCGTGCTTATATTGCTAAATGTGTGTCCTTTTCTTTACAGCTGGATGAATCTATAGACGCCAGTGATACAGCTCAATTGCTCATTTTCATTCGTATGGTTTTCGATGGTTTTGCCACTAGAGAAGAACTGCTGGGTATGGTTTCATTAAAAGGAAGAACTAGAGGTCTTGATATATTTAACTCATTCAAAAATTTTAATGAAAAAAATAAATTGCCACTATTTAAGCTCGTATCAATAACAACAGCTGGAGCTAAAGCAATGAAAAAGGATGATGAATTCCCAGATTTTTTGAGTTAGCACTGTATCATCCACCAACAAGCGTTAGCCAGCAAAAGATTAAATACTAAAAGTGTTATGGACATCGCTTTTAAAATCGTGAGTTCCATCAGAGGACAATCTCTTCAAAGGAGACTTTTCAAAATGCAACTCTATAAAAATGAATCTGATCTGATATTACACACAGATGTGAGGTGGCTGAGTCGGGGTAAGTTTCTACAGAGAATTCGAAATTTGCTGAATGAAAAATTAAAATATTTGTTGATCAAACTTTTTTGGGGGATGATTATCAGCAGCTACAAGATACAGAGTGGTTGTGTGATCTGGTTTTTTGGCAGATTTTACCAGTAAATTAAGTGATCTGAATTTGGAATTACAAGGAACAAATAAAAATGTGGGTGACATGATCAGTAGTATTTCTGCATACAAATATCAATTTTTGGCAATCGCTAAGGATCTAAAAGAAAAAAATTCGACCATTTTGCAATTATGCAAGATCATTTGCAAAAATATCCTGTTTTTTAATTTAATAATGAGAAATATGTTTCTGAAATTGAGAAATTGAGGATGATTTTGAAACCAGATTCAGTGATTTTAGAACAGTTGAAAACATTGGTCAATATATTTCTTATCTATTTAATGTCGACTTAGATACAAAACAAATTTCAGAAAAATCGCTGAGATTTTCACATGGAGAAAATATTACTTGAAAATGAAATTATTACATTGCGAAACGGTTCTTTCTAAAAGCCAGATCGTTGGAAAAAGATGTTTGGAAATATGTTTGCCGAGAAAAGTACCCAATTGTAAAAAAATGCAGTGAACTTTAAATTCCTGTTTTGATTCCACATATCTATGTGAATCGGCCTTTTCTTATTTGAAACAAAGATGAAGAATCACTCTACTCTTACAGTCTTGCATACAAAAGATTCTTTATGGTTGGCCTTATCACAGTATATCCCCATTTTGAAAGCTTGCCTGATGACATTAAGACATAAACTTCACATAAATTAAAAATTTAAATACATATGAATTTAAAATAAGAATTCTGAATTGTATTTCATTTTAAAATTTATAAACAACATTTTTCAATATGTGTTGATTAACTTTTTTAACCATGCGCAATGAAATTCTTGAAATGGTAGATCGTGGCACATATTAAAGAAAAAAAAGTAGATCGCATCACAGATTGTTGGCCAATCCTGCTTTATAAGCTTTCTTGCATCATTTGCCACTACTAGTATGTGATGTCATGCACTAAACAGTGCATGACATCATGTGCTAAATGGTGCAAATAGCATTCCCATCTAGAGTGAATTTAGCTTTACAACCAGTTGATTGCATAATATGCATTAAATGGCTATGTATGTTCATTGTATTTGAATTGTCATGACAATTTAACCCCTTCATGGAATATCCTGAAATATCTCGTTTTTAGTTTTAAAAGTTATTTGGAACTACACAAAATATCTCAGGATACAATAATATCCGAAGCAAACAATAATACCTCCAAATTTAGGATTGAAACGTATTTTCTCGGGCATTTATCTGGCTAATTTTGCATTAGCCAAATAAATCCTGAGATTTCTCAGGATTTTCTTACATCTGGCAGCAGACAACTGGCTTTCATTTTACTTATTGTATAGCAATGTTAGAACAGTAGCACATGTTCCTATGTGTCGCCAGTAAGCAAAATAAAATTTGCCATCCTAAATGCTGAATACTGGTAAGCATTAACCAATTAGAAAACTATATCAAAAAATATTTGAGCACCCTCTTAAAATCTGCTGCCCTTAAGCCTTACCTCGCCTATCCACTTGCGGCGGCCGTGTGTCAGAATGTAGTTAGTTCACAATTACTGCTTGTGGTCAGAGGTCACTGCTTATGCGTTCCACTTGATTTTTTAAATTTATTTATATAATGAGCAGTGAAGAGTGTTTTTCTGTTCCTTTCTTTTAGCTCAAGTGCTAATTTATTAAAAAAAATCTGTATAATTTGCAGACTTTTTTGGCATACATGAGATAACTCAGGATAGCCCAAATTACTCCCATGTATTTTCTACTAAAAAAAAATTTATAAAAAAACACAAAAAACTATACAATGGGTATTCACATGATGCATACTTTTAATCTGTAAAATAAAAAAGTCGTCGACCGTTATGGCACATTTTCAGGGAAAAAAATGTTCCGGAAGGAGTTAAACAATGAATCAGGTAATTTTGAAATTTGTTTTATAATAATATAATTGTTTGGGACAAACTATAAATGCTAAGTATCAATACACAGGAGAAAGCAATCAAAAAACATCATTTCTAAATACAAACAAAATGGCAAAACTTCCAGAAATCAGAAATTAATTTCACCAAAAAACAAAAAAATAAATAAATTAAATAAAAATAAAACTGCCGTATGAGAACTTTAGAAAACAGTTGCACATGCTCATATCTGCTAATCCTTCTGATTTAGTTGTAAGTTTTCCATTAATCTGCTTTTTTTTTTTTTTTTTTAACTGACCTACCAGATTTAATAATACAGTAGAACATCAGTTATCAGGAATAATTGTCAGACCTCTTCCAAATAGCAAAATGTTGCAGATAATCGGACGTAAGGTAAAAGAAAAAGACTTTAATAGTATAAAAAATAATAATTATTTAATTAAAAAATATATAATAATAACTTATACATAAAAATTTGCACATTATGTATGTATCTTCAAATAAGTATTTTACTGCAAATTTTATGCGGAAAAAATTTAAGGTAATTTTAAAATAATGTTTGATCATTTGTTACAACTTTTTTTTTTGCTGCGAAATCTCTCAAGTTCTTTAATAATATCAATTTGATTATATCGCATTTCTCCTGGTTTTCTGCCCACTTCAGTGCTGTTTCTTTTCGTTGGCATTTTACCATAAAAAAAAATAATAATAAAAAAAAATAAAAAAACTGAGAAAAGGAATAAATCACAGTTTCAGGCCGATATTATTCTTACCGAATCTGGAGCTAAACTAAACAATATGAAATGAACAAAATACGTCATGGAGAATTGGGTTCACAAAAGCGAATGACTGAATTCTTTCACTCATGGTTGCCAAGAAAACCCATTAGTCCTAATCCAACATTTCACCAGATATATGACATAAAAAAAACAGACAGGAATACTCTTGTAACATAATAAATATTTGTCTCAAATACTACCTTTAATAAAAAAAAAAAAAAAAAAAGAGGAGGAAAAAAATCAGCCCTTCAAATTATTTCAGTTAACCGACATTCTACTGTATTCATTAAAGGTGAACATTAGATGGCTCTACATGTTCACTTTAGTTTCAGGATAATAGTGGCACAAGATACATGAATATTCAGTCTCAAGGAATAAAAAAAAAAAATTTTCATTTTAATGTTTAGAGAAAATGTTATTTCTCACTTAAAGTGTATATCACCACAAAATGCCTTGCCATTATAACAGGCAAGATTTAAAGTAAACAGCTGTTATGGTTAATAAAACAATTTTCCATTTATACTTTGAACAGCCAAAGCCAGAAGAGTTTACAACTTTCTTCTGTTTTATTGTATGGAACAAAGGGTTGCTCTTACGAAGAAAGGCTTAAGGTTTGCAAATTACAGTGTCTGGTGAACATGCACCTGCGAGGTGATATGATTGAGATGTATAAGGCCTTGAATGGTTTGAGCAAGCTCAGTGCTGAGGAGATTCTTCCTCTTGCCCAGATTAATTGCCTGAGGGGACATAAATTCAAATTGAGGAAAGACAGTTGTAGAATAGATGTGCGGAAATTTGCCTTTAGCCAGCGTGTGGTTGATTGCTGGAACAAACTTCCATCAGTCTTTGTAGAAGTTAGAAGTTGACAGCTTAAATAAATTCAAGACAGAATTAGACAAACAATTGGAGAAAATGGATGGATGGGTGAAATGGGAAGGTTTTTTTCTTTTTTGGCTGATGATGTATAAGCTTTCTTTCTTGCATTATATGCCTCTACTAATGCTAATGCAATTTGTAGATTTGTGTCTGTGTATTTACTCTTCACATATAATGGCAAGTAAGAAAAGTATTTGTATTCAATAATTTTGAGACCTACATACAGGTAGATCCCCTGTATTTTGAAGTCAGATAAAGAAAGTGGATTTGCAATTTATATTGCGTTGACATTAATATATTGCAGCATGTGAAAACTGATGCCACTCACCACATTAAGTGCATAAAACATTCCATGACATAGTTGTCAAGAAGGAAAACAAAATACAATTTTTTTTTTTTTTTTTTTTTTGTTTCTGGACTGTTAATTATAATTAAGTTTACATACTTCTTTTTGGCTGATGCTGTATGAGCTGTGCTTCCTTTTATCACCAATAATAATTCCAATATTTTATTTTTTAATAAAGATTTAAATTGAATATCTTGATTTTTTTTTTTTTTTTTTTTTTTTTAATCATTAATAACTCGGTTAGTTTGTTCTGCGTTGTTTGTTGCTAAAAGAAGGTTGGGTTACTTTAAATATGTAGGTATTTCGTTATTTTAAGAGAATCTATGAAAGAAGATTTAGGATATCTTGAATTTGTTGGGTAATATGACTGCATTGTGATAGCTGAATACATTAGTATGGCGTGCTGTGGTCAACCTTCAACGAGCTCATGGAAACAAAGATTTTGAATAGCCAATACTCTGTAATTGAACAGAGCCATGTGGGTGAAAACCAAGCAAAGAACTTAAAATACAGTTATTGCATGATATTTGTTCATTAGTTAAAAAGTGTGGGAACACTGTTTGGACAGTGCTAGAATGACGTTTTGGAGCATTCTAGCTAATTCGATCTTTTTAAAAAGTATTCCAGTTTTTGATATATAAAATTTGGCAGGAATGCACATTTTTTTTTAGATCTTATGTCATAAATTTTAATTTGTGATTCAGTTTCTCTTATTCTTAAACAAGCAGGTGTGTATTTATTTTTTTCAGTCAGATAAGTCATTCAAAAGTTGCATTATACTATATCTAATGTCACTGGTGGGGAACTTTATCAGGTCTTGACTGTGTGCTGACATTTTCAGGAACATGAGGTAAGTGTATTATTCAAATTCTGTTGAATTATAAATAGAATTAAAGCTTATTTTAAGTAAAATTTTTATTTCTTATAAATAGCATTGTATTTGGTTAATATAGTTTCTTATTAGTAGTATAATTTAATTATTATTAGAATTTTTGCTAAGAATCTTAACTCCTAATATAGAAATTAGTTAAAATGGGAATTTTAATTCCTTTTCTTAAAAAGAAAATTGTGGCTTATTCAAAGTAGTTGTTGCAAATATTACAGTTACTATTAATAGTGGCAAATTATGCAAGAAAGTAAGCTTATATGGCATCAGCCAAAAGAGGGGCCATATCACCTGTCCATCTCTTCTTACAGTTTGTGTAGTTCTTGAATTTATTCAAACTACCCACCTGTACAACACTAGATGGGAGGTTGTTCCAGCAATCAACTGCCTGCTAGGTGAAGGCAAATTTCTGAATATCTACCCTGCACGAACCATTACAGTTTGAATTTGTGCCACCTTATGTGTGGTCTGAGCAAGAAGAATGCCATCAGCATTGATGCATTCAAAGCCTTAAACACCTCAGTCAGATCTTCTCATGGGTGCCTAGTCCCAAGGCACAAGTTTGCAGAACTGAAGCACTTCCTGGTAAGAGTACCCTTTTGTTTCTCCCACTAATTTTGTTGCTCCCTGTCTCCACCATTCAACAGTTCCACAGCCTTCCTAAAGTGAGTCCTCCAGACCTGTATGCAGTATACCAGTGGTTCTCAACCTTTTGCTTCTTGCGTCCCACTTACCACCTCAAGAATCAGTATATTTCACATTTATAAGTATTTAAGTAGTATTATAATGATTGGTAGCCATTTTTAAGGATTTAATACTTATAATAATAACTTAAAATAATGTTGTTGCATGAACTATTAATGAGAAACCTCGGGTTGTGCCTCATTGATAAGAATATCAATTCTTGGCATAATGCAAGAAATGGCAAGTCGAAGTCTAGGCTCAAGTTTGAGATTGTTTCTTTCCTTAGTTTTTACAGTTGTTGTGGCAGAGAAACCCATCCCACATATGTTAAAGGAAACGGTGCAAGTTTCTTAACAGCTTTCTCACTATTGTATGTATTCTTGTTTAATTTTAAGCAGAATGTTTTCGAAGGCAAACTCTTAAATAAAGCTTTCAACATTGGATCACTTGCTAATTCGATGAGACTACCTTGCTCTGAAGGTGACAGCTTATTTGTTTCATATTCAAAATGAATGAATGAATGGATCTAGTACCCACAAAACACTAATTCTAGGATTGTTTTGTAATGGAAAATACTTATTGAACTGGGTTTCCATTTTATCTAAATGCTCAGAACAAGCTTGGCAATATTGTTAATTTTAGACCCTCTTTTGTTGATAACTTCCAAAAAACAATGAAACATATCAAATACTTCATCTCCATCCTATTTTCCCAAACAGTTATAATTACTTTTTAAATGCTTCTGTCATAGTTGTAAAGTGGAAAATAGAAGCCTTTGGACCTTGTAATAGCAAATTTGGTTCATTAAGAAGTGAAAAAATATCTGCCAAATATGCCAATTTTGAAATCCAATTTCTGTTATCAACTCTGCTAGCCTTTTTCTCTGGAACCAAGAAACTCCTAATTTCCTCTCCAAGCTACAAAGACAAGATGTGACAACCATCTAACTTCTGTATGTAACAATAGAGTGACATGTTCTGTATTCATCTCATTACAAAAAACATTAAATACTCAGCTATTTAGCACATTTCATGAAATTCACTTTGATGGAATTGAATTCACTACTTCAATACAGTTAGACAACACGAGACAGTCTGGAACCATTACTTTATCAGCAAGTTGTGCACAATATATCATGCAAAGTGTGGCTTGAAAATCTTCATGTGCAATTTCACAAACTTTTGCAGTGATTCCAGAGTGTGAGCCTATCATTGCAGCAGCACCATCTGTACAAAGGCCAATTATGCATTTCCAATCCAGGCAATTATTTGAAAAGTAATCATTTATAACATGGAATATTTTTCAGCTTGTTGTTTTTGTTGGCATAATACACACAATTAAAACAGCCTCAATTATTTCCTCTTCATAGCATATTCCATTAAAATGGCACTGTTTGAAATATGCAAGGATTCATCTAATTAAAGGGAAAAAAGCTTCGATTTTTCCAGATGGGAAATGAGTTGAGCTTCAATATCACTAGACTTGCTTTCAATAACCCTAACTGTATTGTTTGAAAGTTAGATTGTAGCAATCTTATTTATAGCTTCAGTGCCAAAAACATCTCGGCAGGCATCATTGCTAGTTTTATCAATTTTTCCCCAATTGTGTATGGCTTTTTACATACAGCAATTCATTAAGACTAAAAAGGATCCTCGAAGGGCTTTTGAAAAAACAAACATATTTTTTTTTGTTCAGTTTTCATTGCTGAATCTTGTTGGAAATACTCAATAGAATTATCTTTTAGGATTGGGTGTCTTCCCTCTAAATGTATCTTCCAATTTTGAGCCTTCATTCCTTTATTGCTTAATGTTTCTCCACAAACGACACATGGAACAGGTGCATCATCAGTTCTTCTCTTTGAAAATCCATACTGAATGTGTCTTTCATTGTACTTTAAGACTTATTCATCCAAAGAAAATATTTAGAGCTACTCTAAATTATTAAATACTTTGTCTTCTTTTGGTTTATTTTTTAAGGAATACCAATAGATATAATATTACTTCATATTTTATAGTATAGCTTTAAAGATATTTATGAGTGAATAACTGTTAATAAATAAATATTATTTGCTTACCTTTCCCAAACTATTACAATTGGAGAATAATGCATTTATGACATACTGGGACAAAAAAATGCAACGCATGAACATATGTACTACTTCAATTCCAGGCAAAACGAAAATGTTCGCTAAGATCTCTCGCATTACTAAATGAGAATGCAGCAGAGAGCGGGGAGGGAAAGAGCACAAGAGGCTGTATATATATTTCTGATGATGCTTAAGCATTTTGGACAGTTAAAAGACAAGGCACAATTTTTTTATTTTTTTTTTCCATTGTTTTCCTTAGGTAGGAGGACAGTGAGTGGAGTAATCGAGAAGGGTTGGATTCCTGAGGAAATTTGGTTGTGCCCCTGCTGTTCAAGTCTGGAGATTTCATGAGCCATCAATGGCATTTGCAGAAAGACTGATGAAATTTCTGGAATGGAAAATGAAATTCCTGTCAGTCTGTTACCACCTCAGAGAACTTCATATCATTCTGAAAAATTACCCTCAGGTTTACCATCATTATCCACTATCCTGAATGTGGTACCACACTGCTGGTGTGTTAATCTTGGGATTACTGCTGCTCATGTGAAGTACCCTTGCATTTGTTGATATTAAAGAAGTTTGTCTAGATCGTATTGTTGCACTAGAATATCCTGATTATTGTGATTAACCACCCTTCATATCTGCAAACTTACACATTAGGCCAGATATGCATTAATCAGTATCATTAATAAATATAGAAAAAACAACAATGGTCCCAGTACAACCCTGGGGGGGGCAGTGATCATTGATAATCAGTCTCTATCTTCTGCCAGTCAACCATCCCTTTATCTGTAGTAGTAACTTGCCCTTAATGCTATACTGCTCCAGTTTCACAGTAGTCTTTTTATGTGCAGCAGTATTAAAAACTTTTCTGAAATCTAAATATATGATGTCAAAATTATTTTTTGCATCCAGTTTCTTTGTTAATGTGTCATAGTATCCAATGATATTGTCAGGCAAGGTCACTTTCCCCTTAACAAATACATGCTGCGACTGCAGTATAAGTGCTTTCTTGTCTACATAGTCCTTTATTACATGATTTTAAACCTATTTACGCAGTTGTTTCTATTCTGATTCTTTCCACTGTTTGGCAAGACATTCATAACATGCAAATCTGGCTTTAAAAAGTGCAGATACAGCAAAAATGATTACCTGCTCTTGGAGATTTTCTTCCACATTTGCTACAAGCTGCTCCCAATTCCAGTGTTTGTTTTTTCCATATTCCTTCAGTCTTAATTTTAGTAACTTTAGATACTATCAATTTTTTATCCCATCATCACTACTTTCGAAAAACTAAATCACTTAAACGTAAAATTACAGGATTGCCTATTGAAAACAGAACTGTCATTTCAGAACATTTGCCTTTCACTGTATGCAATTCACCTTGGACTAATGCCCAATAACTTTCCCCATCTACTCTGTGTGTAGCCTTCAAATACCTGTACATAGTGAGAGGACCTCCCAGTAGTGCTGTTCCTTCATATTAGCATCATAGAATCCAACACCCACAGCCTGGATTTCAGATACCATAGAATCCAACATGTTTGCCATCTCTGCAACTTGTGGAGACCTGGTGGTTGAGGGGACCAGCTTCAACACACTACTAGCTGCTCCAAGGAATACAATTAAACTCATTTCAAACATCTTTTTGCAAACACTTCCAGATGCAATTATTGCTTTCCAGTCATTTTCTTTGGCTCTCTGATGTGATGTGTGGGGAACCTGTGCATTGAATCATGAAGAAAAATTCAAGAATTTTAATAATATAAATCATCCTTCTGAGTTCCCAAAAGGTCTTTATTAAACCATACCATCATTGCAGCAGAGAGACTCAGAATGGAAGTATTATATCTATTCCCTAGACCATAAAGGGGTCTAAAAAAGTTTGGCTGGTTTTCCAAAATTGGTCAGATAACTAAGGTCTAGAAATCTCTTAAGACAAGGGGGGGGGGGATGACAGGCACTCAAAGCTGAAGGAGCTGCTCTGAGTGCCTGTCCTTTTTTTTTTTTTTTATTATTATTTATGGAACACCTTAAATTAAACGCATTTCAAACTACCCATTTCCACAATATCATATACAAGTTTGTTCCAACAGTCAATTACTCAAGCTGAATGCAAATTTTCATATATCTACACTGTGTAGATATAGTTTCATATATCGCCACTTTATTAGGTACACCCCTGCTGTGCACACAAATGGTTTGTCCCACAACGTTGCAAGTCACGTGACCACAGTTGCAGAACAACCTTTCTAGTATCAGTGAAGTGTACAAACTGTAGCAAGAATGGGGAAAAGGAGTGATCTAACGGACTTTGAACGTGGAATGGTAGTAGTTGCAAGACATGCTAGACAAAGCATCTCCGAAACGGCAGTTCTCCTGAACTTTTCAAGCACCACAGTTTCAAGGGTGTATCAAGAATAGTGCAATGAACAGAAAACATCCTCTCAACGGTGCTCCTGTGGAAAAAAAATCACTCGTGATGAGAGAGTCAGAGGAGGAGGAGGATGGCTAGAATTGTGCGAGCAAGCAGACGGGCCACAATGTTGCACATCACGTCAGAATACAACCGTGGTGAACACAACAAAATATCGCAACAGAGCACTAGCTGCACTTTGTTGCGAGTGGGCTACGACAGCCACATCACTTAACTTTGTCATCGATGAAGAACAAGAGAGCACGCCTACTGTGGGCACAGCAACACCAGCACTGGACTATCGAGGATTGGAAAACAGTTGCTTGGTCTGGCGAATTGAAGTTCCTGTTGCATCATGTTGATGGACGGCTCAGTATTTGGCGAAAACAACACGAATCCCTGGACCCGTCATGTCTGACGACTACTGTGCAAGCTGGTGGGAGCAGTGTTATGGTGTGGGGAATGTTTTCTTGGCACACGTTGGGTCCATTGATACCCATAGGCTTGCATCTGAATGTCACATCGTACCTAAACTTCGTTGCTGACCAAGTGCATCCGTTCGTGTTGACAGTTTATCCTCAGTCAGATGGTTACTTCCAGCAGGATAATGCACCAGTGCACAAATCCCGAATCACTATGGAATGGTTCCAGGAACATGACAATGACTTTTCTTTGCTGCAGGCCTATACCTCCGTCGAATCTCAAGGAACTTCGTGACACACTTGTGTCTGCAAGGTACTCCAGTCCTGCACGTTTTCAGCATCTTGTTCAATCCATGCCTAGATGAATTTAGGCTGTTTTGAAGGCTAAAGGAGGCTCAACATGCTACTAGGTAGGTGTACCTAATAAAGTGGCAGCACAGTGTATCTTGCAACCATTTTTTTTACTTTATTTGACCCTTCTCCACCTACTTCACAGAGTTTCTCCATCTTTTTGCAGAAACTACATTAAAATTGGATTTTTGATAAAGTTTGTAAAATTCTGCTTATTTTCATTAAAGAACAGACTGTCAAGTGTGCCGTGGTTTACATTGTAAAATAATGTAAAATACATTGTAAAATAATGCACGGCCTTGTTCACAGTGCACAATTGCTTGTTAACAATGTCTTTAGTAATATGCCAAAAAAATACAAAGTAAAATTTCACAATACATATAAACAAGATTTACCACCCATTGTAAAATCTGAAAAGGTAACACATTTGCCTTTTGTACCACAATAGGCCGTCATTGTAAAAATAAGCAAAAATTTGTGGGAAATGTGATATAATTAGGCATTTGCAAATAAGTAACCATTAATAACAGCTTGCAGTGCATGGAAGGAAATATAAAAACAGATTTCACATTTTGTGATAATGTTATCAAACAAAAAAAAAAACAGCAACAGGCATTTGTTAGTGAAATTTTACATATATTGGGAAAAAAGTAGTGGTGATTGCTCTGGAAATGGGAAACTTTCAATTGCTACGATGGCAGTAATCAAAGTGATTCCACGCTATATCCCACTGGGTGACATTTTGTTTATAAAAAAAAAACAAAAAAAAACGGGATTCATTCAAACACTGTCTTAGTGTTAATAATTTACCTGTTATGGTAGGCCTAAAAACTGGAATAGCAAAAGTATTAAAGACAGGATTGAGCACTTGGTGATAATAGGCTGTCCTTGTGATCTTATTAATTTGTGTGCTGAAAAGGGAGCTGCATGCTTTCCTGTAAAAGTGGATAAATACTTAGTAGAAATTTACTACTATCTAGAAAGCAGTGCTAAAAGGAAAGATAGATTTTTAAATAATTTTGACTGATGCATGCCACTGAAGTAAAAAACCTTTCATTTTCGAAATTACAGTAAACCCCCCGCTATTCGCGGTCACTGATTTAATATAAAATGAAACCTAAAAAAAATGTGAATTTTAAAGCGCCGTGAACATTTTCCGCCATAAAAAAACATGGGCGTGGCTAAAATTATCTTTCCCGGTCAAAACAGCGCTCAGTGGGTGGGGGGAGAAGGGTGACAAAATCGCGAGCGTGGATGTTTCTCGCTAATCCTTGTTTAGTATGTGTTATACGCTTGTCATGGAAGGTTTCGTAGTTTGCTTTTAATTTATATGTTTATAAACTGAATAAATTTATCAATTTATAAATTGATATGCTTACAAAAGTGATAAATCTACCATTTTGCAGTGTAAAACAGACTTTTTCGAGTGTGTTAATGGAAGAAAGTGACTTTATTGTGGACAAGTTCTTTCTAACCCGTACAAAAATATGGCTACGAATAACAAGGGAAATGTGAAAGATCAAAGGTGATAACATTAGCGAATAAAATTGGGTTATTAGATAAAATTTCTAATGGTGAATGTGTCTCCTAAGTGGCAAAACATTATAAAATCAATGAGTCAACGGTACGATCAATCAAGAAATCGGAAGAAAAAATCCGCCGTAGTGTCCGTGAAAACGCGCTAATTGCTTCAAAAATTTGCTCTGTAACTCGTGATGTTAAATTAGAAAAAATGGAAAAAGCTTAAAATCTGTGGACAGAAGACCGAACTCAAAATAAAATTCCGTTAAGTTCACTCATCATTTGTGAAAAGGCAAAACTCCTTTATCAACACTTTAGCGAAACTGGTGATAGCACTGGTGGGATAAGTTTTTTAGCTAGCAAAGACGTTGGTTTGAAAGATTTGTTTGAAATTTCTAATAAATATTACATTTAATATTAAATTGTTTCTTATTTTCATTTCGATGCCATATGCTTTCATTTCACTATGTGCTGTTTATGTACATAGTCATATTATGAAGGTACATATAATACATACATAGACAAAATTTTAGACTAGTTTTTCTTATATATTTCATACTTTGGAACGGAACCCCTTTATTACTATGGGAGCCATAACTCAGTATTCGCGGCATCTCTCAGGAACGTAACCTCCGCGAATAGCGGGGGTTTGCTGTAATTACCATAAAAAACCAGAATGATTCTGAACTTAGTCATTAACATTTCTATTACCAAATGTGGAGAATCTAAAACAAGAAGGTGGTTCTGTTCTTTTGGTCACTGAAGAAATACTTTGTGGCTGCATGCAACTACATGGTGGACAGTTTCTCACTGAAAAAATATATTCTTATAAATGCAGAGGTAGCACAAATTTCATCAGTTGGCAGTATATCATTTTCAATTTGAAATTTTTCGTGGACAAGTTTCCAGTACGCCTTGTGTCATTAAAGAAAAAAAATTAGATTAATCAATAAGTAAGGAGAAAGAATTGATTTACAGTAATGCTTGGTTGGGGAACTGACAGGTGCTCGAGGGAGCTTGAAATATAACAAATTATCAAGTCATTCTTGGCATCTTAACAATTCCTCATAGCGCTAAGTGTGAGAGAATATTCAGCCAGGTTAGAAAAACAAAATCTGACTTCAGATTTTTTTTTATTACTATCCATACGGTGCAAGAAAGCCTGAGGCTTATTTTGCACTAGCCAAAAAAAAAATTCCTGAGTTACCCTGAGAGAGAAAGAAGTAGAAAGGAATCACCAAGAAAGAGAAGAATGATGATATACAGCTCAGGGTGTGCCAAGGCCATTGTCACAAAGATATGTTAACAATGACTAGAAATCTCTTAAGACAAAGGAAAAAAAAAAAAAAAAACTTTGACTCAACATTTCTGAAGAGGGAAAAATCTGTAACAGTATTTCTTGAAGCAATCAAAATCAGTTGATGTTTAATAGCATATACAAACAGAAATTCACAGACAGAAAAATGTTAGATAAGTTAATGTGTGAAAACATACTGTACTGGCAAAAAAAATCTTATGACTGTATTTTAATACAAAATGTGTATTTTGCCAGTGAAATTTAATTCCTAGTGCAGTGTGGATGTTAAATTCTCCTGTTTTTAACACTATTTTGGCCTGCAAAAGCATGCTGTTTTCCTCCTGCTTACAAATGCCTGATTTCCAGCTTTTTGAAAATCTGAGTTAACAGTTATGCCATTGCAGGCTGTCTACTGAATTCACAAAAGCCAGCCAAAAAACTGATTCAACTGACACTTCTGTATTGTTACTGCCTAATTCACCACCTCTACCAAAAGAGAATTATAAAGAAAAGTCAATCATGCTATGTCAATCATCATTCTCTCAAGAAAAAACTGATGTAGAGGCAGACAAGATTACTGATTCTCAAGCCTTGAAACTTTTGTGGAAGAAATGGACACATTTCTGTAATTAGCTTGTGTAAGACCCCTCCCCGCAAAAAAGAAAAGAAAAAAATCAGTCCTCATCACTTTGGAATTCAACAAATTTACTAAGTCCAAACAATAACCAAATTCATACAGTGAAATACTGACAACAAGCCATCCTTCATAGGCATAAGCCAGTTTGTATTTGTAAGTTGAGACACTTAAAGTCAAGACAACCGGACTAGCCAGGTGGGTAAAGTGCCTGCCTGACAACCCAAAGGTCATAGGTTCAAATCCTGCCTCAGGCTTGGATCAGAGTAAAATGCAAAAACTTTGGGAGGTGCATTATGGCTACAGAAGCCGATGTGCCAACAACAAAAAAAAAAAAAAAAAAAAACTTAGTCAAATGAGAATCCTACTTTGCATAAAGTTAGCCTGAATCTAGTTTTCAAATATTCAAGCTGAAATTAGAATGTCTGAAAACCAGAACATCCTTCCCGTAATCTTTGGGACCTTGCAATTAACCCAGTATTTGGGTTTTTGCAGTTTTTTGACAGTAACAACTCTCATGTACTTTAACAATCTCATTATGCCACTACATTTTCCTTTCCTTTTTTTATTATGGGGATCTCGGCAGACATAATAACCTCTGTTGTAATGTAGACACAGTGAAAGGACCATATAGAGTTGAGTAGGAATGAACTTGCTCACAGTGGAATCACAACTCCTTCCAAAATACTCCTGACTACCAATGTAGAGGCAATTGCCATTCACCTTCGTAGAGTTCCTGTTAACAATCTGTTCTATACAGTAAGCAGCAGTTATAGTGATTACGTTTGCAAATTGAATTTTGATTCTAATAAGCGAAAATTGACAAATATCATCCACAGGCTATAAAAATAAATTTAACTTTATTACCAATTAAATGATGTGTGAAAATTGGAAGAATATTATCCATAGGTTATCAAAATAAAAATAAATTTATACTTACATATTAGCTTAATTAATATACATATTAATTAAACTTAACTCTTTGTAATATGATTATAATTTCAAATAGTCACTTATTTTAGATTGCTGTAAATTATCACTACAAAGTCTATAGATTTTTCAATATTATATAACAGTATATTCACGATCACTTGCACCAGTTTCTTCCAACACTCTCCTCAGGGTGGCTATAGCTTCACGAGTTTGCTGTTTTGTAACTGGAATTCTTTTGGGTTCATCTTCATTTTCCTACTCCTTGGCAAAATTAACAGACTGGACAATTTCTTCTGTTAAAACTGTGGTAACTACCCTTTTATAACAGATTGTGCAAACAAAAAGGCCCAATAAACTGAAAACTGCAAATTGTTTTTATTGTGTTATGGTTGTGACCTCCAGAAATATAGCTTAGAAAAATATCACAGAGGCATTCAAAATTGATTCTTATAACCGAAGATATTCTAATAAACGATGAAAGTGTAGTGAAAGTATGTTATAATTTTCTGTTTAGTAGTCCAAATCTGTTGAAGTGGATAGTATGACAAAGTCTGCAATACAAGAATTCTCACTAGATTATCACTGCTTCCTTAATGCCATGATTTTGGAGGAAGTGGTATTAGCAGGTCTTCATTATGTGGGACAGAACTGCAGATATGTTGGGATATTTGATGGTGTGCTTGCTTTTTCTGGACATACCTGATATTTTTGCAGAAATAGCTGCAAAAATAGTATATGTTCTTCCCACACCATAGAACAGCAAAATACACAATTTTCTCAGTTAGCCACATCCTCAGATTTGTAGTGCATGTAATACAGCACATGTATGTGGAACCAAAGATTTGTCCTGATCACCAATCTTGCAACCAGAGTACAAAGAATGTGTACATTTAATATTACTCTAGATCTTCTTCCTCTGAGTTTTTGTTATAAACCATCCATACACATTGAGGTGATTCGAACACTTCCTTTGCTTCTGCTTAAATATTTTAACAATGTTAGGATCATTTGACTATAAAGTGCTGAGAAAAGTACAGAAGAAACAAACAGTATGCAATAGATATGCAAATAAACTACACTCATTCACATTGCAACTATCTTACTGAAAGAGAGGTGTGAGGCAGACAAGGTTGAACATGTTAACCTTCCGTGATATTACTGCCATCTATGAGAACAAGCAAACATTTGTAGATAATACAACAGATAAGTGTCAATCTACTTCCCTAAATGTTAGTAAAATGTGGGTAAATACAAAAACCTGTATATGTAAAAATTGTGGTATGATGTGAAATTTTAAGATTTATTTTAAAAATCTACACATAAAAAATGACTGTAAACATTAGCAGAGGTAAAAACCATGTTGGACAGTGCTAAAGTAATTGTGCAAGATCAAACTCTGTCAAATGAAAGCCACATAAAAAGTAGTCCCATTTAGATTTCCCAAATTGCCAGGTGCAAGTAGACATCAAATGTGATTGCAAATAACCAATCTAAGAAGAATAATGAGGAGCATCAGCTTAAAAAAATAGTTTGAAATTTATCTTTCCTTTAACTTATAAAATAAATAAATATATATGGGAGGGTTGCAAAGTTTTTAGCCCAATACAGATCGCAAAGGTTTTCATGAAAGACAATATTGCCAATCTCTGTATTATGACTTCTTGTGTGTTCACAGAAATTTTCAGGTACTGTATTCTTCTCCTTTACAGAGGGCATTGAAGTGTGAAGGGTAAATGAAGATGGTGACTGTTGAAGAGAATCAAGCACTGCGGTCATTGATTACCTTCATTTAAAGGGAATGTTGGTGAAAGAAATTCATGAAGACATGCAGCAAACATTAGGGGATTCTTGTCCCTCATACATCACGATCAAGAACCAGGTTGCAGAATTTAGGTGTGAATGAGACAGTGTTGAAGATGCATCCCACAGGTGGTGGCCTATTACCATTTCAACACTTGCAAATGTGGATGCCATTTGTGACCATGGAACACTAAATTATTGACTTGAATAAAATTGCTTCTGTTAGAAATATTTTTATTGAATCTTGCACTTTTCATTGTTAACTAAAAGGTAATGCGATTCATTACCAACAACATTTTAGGCCTAATTTATATTGAGAAAAAACTATATCTAAAGAACGTATCTAAAGAGATTCTTGTCAATATAGTGTATTTCTTCCTATATTTAATTTCAAATAAAAATAATATGGAAAGACTTATGTAATTTTTGTTTTCTAAATAGAACCTTCTATACTATGCATGCAAAAAAAAAAAAAAAAAAAAAAAAGTACAAATAAGTAAAGAAAAAAACAGTTGAGTGAATAATGGCTGGAAATTAAAAGAATCCTACCATAGTGGCACTATTGCAACCTACTACTGTAATTAAGCGGGATGACTGTGCAAGGGTGAATGTAGATATCTCGTAAAAGAAAGATAAAGAGAACCATAGGCATGATTTCATCTGGCAGAACCCACAAGTGTAGTTCCCCAAAAGGTGGTATTGATAGTGAACTTAATTCACCTATATGACCTATGAAAGAGTAAAGTAAGGAAAGCACAAACTGAAATCAATAAGCTCTCTACAGTCAAATATGAGCCAATAAAGCTAGAAAATGTAAATTGATTTGAAGCACAACTATTTTGTTTGAAAAGAAGTACTGTTACCTGTATGCAATCAAAAAAAAAAATAAATAAATGAATTTGGATCCAAAGCTGAAATCCAGATCCAGTGTTTGCATGCCTTTTGGATGTTTTGGAACAGCAGTTGAAAGCCAGAACAAGATGTTCTAGTTCAGAGACCTACCCACAGCCCTATAGGGAGCAAGATTCCAGCCCACATACCAAAAACTTGTGTCAAGTATCCATCAGAGAATTAATGCATGTCAAATTTGTTGTACCATGTTGGAGGATGTTTGTGTAAACTAATCTTATTTTTGTTACTTGGAAACTTTCAAATTTGAATTACAGCTGCACCAATTACAGCAAGTCTATTGACCTTCTGGTGACCCACAAAAATTATGAAAGAACAAAAGCAGCATGAAGGCTGAGAATTTCTCTAGATATAGGCATGCTTGGCTGGTCAACATGGTACCATCCTTGAAATGAATGAATGAAACCTCAGTTACTTTTTGACAACCACACAAGATCAGGACAATACATACAAGGCTATTGTCATATTTTATGGTACCATATGGATTTGAACATGCAGTTTGATTAACCATTCTCACACTGAATTAATGAATTTTGTTTCTGGTTCAACACTAATTGCTGTTTTAATTTGAAACTTTTACATTTTTTTATTTAAAATAAAAGTAAAGGTGTTCATTTAAAAGTAAACCCAAAAATGATAATCTATTATAAGAATAATTAACAAATAATAGTTTATAAACATTGCTTGAAGTGTCCTCCACTGTTAGCAATACATAAATTCACTCTTTTGATCATGTTGCAAGTGATGCAAAAAAAGTGTGCCAATTTTCAATGCTTGCTTTAAGCTGTTGAATGCACCACTGATTGTTCTCGTAAGCTTTCTATGCATAATAACCCTTCCATAAAAAATATCTGGAGGTGTTAAATCAGGAATCATAGGTGCCCAAAGTCCTTGTGGTATGATTCGATCCCAAAAAAAAAACTTGCAACATTTCACTGGCTCACTGTGAGGTATGGCTTTTTAACATTATTCCGAAAATGAAGCTTGTGATTTGGTATGGAAAAGGTTTTAGGTGTTTTTTTTTAGAGATTCCATAGAGATTTGTTTGGAAATTGCAAAAATTTTGTCTAATGTTGTCTAACAAGAACCTCACCTTTTTTCACTTTCCTTATTCTCGCTCCTTATCCACACTCTCAAAAGTTCTTTATTATCTTTAAATTGCAGCTTTGCATGGACAGTTAGTATAAGGCAGGAGTGGCCAACTTAATTTACGATGTGATCTACTTTTTTCCTTCAAAATGTGCCACGATCTACCATCTCAAAAATTTCATTGAACAAGGTGCACAAATCAAGGGATGACTGTATATTTACAATTCGTTGTGATCGACTGAAATTAAATCCATGATCGACTCTTTGTTCACCTTGGTGTAAGGGAATTCAACAAATTTTTGTTTGCTTCATTCCAAGTAAGGCTTCATTTCCAAGTAAGATTCCACTAAAAAACATGTTTCTTGATTATACAACACAACACACTTATTCACTAATAATGATGCATGTAACTTGAAATGCAAAAACTGTCACTTCCTCCACTAGCACCCTCACACACTTATACCAATGATCATTACTTGGTACTGTTGTACTTAATACAAATATAGTGGATCCCCACTTTACAATATTAATCTGTTCCAGAGACACCATCATATCATGAAAATAATGTAATGTGAACCCAATAACACTTTTATTTTTGGTAATTCAGAAGTTGAAATTTTCTCTATATAACTAAGCTATTTATCTCTAAAAGATGACTTTTATAATGGAAATTGCACATATTGATTAAAGCACAACACAAAAAATCACTTCGACTAAAGGATGCAAAAACAAAATATGCAGCCAACACATTTACAAAGGCTGCTATTGGCTGCGAGGAAGGACCACGTGGTCCAGTCAGAGACAACTGAAATAAGTAGATGCCTCTTAACATGGTCACTGGTTAGTAGAATGAGCCACTTTATAAAATCAAATTTCAGAAAACTAATTCAAATCATTAAAATGCACCACGCTTTCATCATTATCATGTTTGGTTATAAGAATCATTTTGAATACCTTTGTGATATTTTTGGAGGTCTACCATAAAACAATTTGCAGTTTCCAGTTTATTGGGCTTTTCTGTTAGTGCAATCTATATGAGTAGTATAATTTTACATATCATTTAATTTTGTTAATTGGCAATGTAATAAAGTGTAAATTTGTTCTTTATGTCTTTACTTTTATAGCCAGTGGATAATCACAGCTTAATAATCATTAATCGTGTATCGCATAGAGAACAGAGAGTCCATCATAAAGTGGGGGTCCACTGTGATGTAGATTCACTTTTAGAATTATGTAGGGTTATGATAATACTATATATATATATATATATATATAGCAAAACTACTTATACCTGGAGTAAATTTAAATTTGGTATGCACTGGAATATATTTGTCCAAGCCAATAGAATAACTTAAATCTTGAGGGGCTACACCCCTTCCTAAGTTTTTGAATGAGAGCCACTTTTTGAGCATCAATGTGTGTGTGCATGTACACCCACATACTGGTGCTCAAATTCTTTGAGATGGGGAGAACAGACACACAACAAAATTGTGTTGAAGTAGCTAGACAGCCAAGTGTGACCGGCAGCATTGTAAGCAGACTGTAAAATCAGTTCAAAACACAGAGCCTGTCTGTTAAAAACTTGTCTGAGACCTCAGCCAAGTTTCTAAAGCACCCTGTCCACAACACTCAAGGTTACAGTTACATGGCCCTAATTGTAAAGCATCATGGACCCTACAACACAGTAAGTCAGTTTGCTGGGTCTATAAAAAGCTTCAAAAGAGAGGTGTTTATACTCTCTCTCTGTGTTTCCTCGACCACTTTACACAAGAGCTTGCAAAGTTAGCGTTGACAACATATTAATTGAGCTATAGTGCTCTTCACTATAGGTGAAGTGATACAGTCACTAGTGACTGTATTACTTCACTAGTGATGAGCTGATACAGTCTTCAATCAGATTTTGAGCACATCTATCTGGAAAATGGTGAACCAGATTCAGTCCCACTTGCATCACAAAAAGAGACGTTTTGAAGTAGTGTGGGCAGGAATCATTGTCAATGGCTACACAGATCCGCACGTGTTACAGCTTGGAACCCTCATGGTTAAGGCCTTGAATGCTTGATTCTTATGTGTGCCCTTTTGCAGGAGTCCCTCCTCTCAGAAACCCCTCTTAATGGAACTGATACTTACAGCACTTCTAATTTTTAGGACAAGGATTCATTGTTACATGATCATGTGCTTCTTTAGGGTGTTTCCATTAATTTTTGACTATTCAGAACTGATTTACATAATTCTGTAATTTCTCAAGTTTTTGTGCATTATTAAGATATAACAAATGTCACTGAAATTCTGCAAGAGAAAGCTAAATGTGTTTATAAACTACAATTAGATTTTAGCAGACTTAGCAATATAAGGTTTAATAACATAAATAAGAAATTTATTTTATATGAGATGATCTGTTGAACATCTCTTGATTTGCTTCTATGATAATTTGTTTAGAAACAATTTTTGTCCATAAAACATTGAAGTAAATATACTGTTCCGTTCCACCTAGAGAATTCAGGACGAGTGAATGTGCTTTTTTATATATATATATATATATACACACACACAGGATGTCTCAAAAATACACGGCATAACTTCAGGAATGAGTTCCTCGTATGTAGACAATAAAAATATTTTATATCAACATAGTTCCAGAAATTCCTGGTTCCCAAGTTGTTAACTGGAATGTCTTATTTCCCGTGCTCATTTTTGTGGACAGCAATGCTCTGTACGCTCGTCGTTTGTAATGCAAAAGGTTCCCAAAACAAAGATGTCCAGACAGGAAAACGTTTGAAGGTATCCATCGCTACCTTTGTGAACATGGGACCTTTACACCTCATGATGCCGACAGAGGGTGACCAAGATCTACGACTCCTGAAGTAGAGGAAGAGATTTTGGATGTTATGCATGCCACTCCTGGAATCAATACACGCAGAATAGCAATGCAACTGGCTGTTCAACGTTTGACCATTTGGAGAGTGTTGCAAGAACACCCTGCGCGAGTAATGTTCTGCCAATGGTTCTTGCAGCAGTGTGGTACAACTCCCCACTTTCCTGCCTTAGTGATATTCACAGATGAAGCACAGTTCACACGAGACGGAATCATCCAAAACTTTCAGAATCAGCATGTATGGGCTGAGGAAAACCCATATGCAATTATTCCATCATATCACCAACAGCGGTTCAGCCTATAGGGATGATAAGTTATTTGGGTCAATACCATTCTGGTTAATAACTTGGGAACCTATAACAAGCATTTCCAGAACTATGTTGATATAAAATATTTTTATTGTCTACATATGAGGAACTCATTCCTGAAGTTATGTCGTGTATTTTTGAGACACCCTGTATATATATATTTGTTTGACCAATTTGATTGGCACAAAGGAACTGGATTCAAAAAATATTCCTGTAGGGTGGAACAGTATATTTACTTCAATGTTTTATGGACAAAAACTGTTTCTAAACAAATTATCATTGAACCAAATCAAAAGATACACAACAGAAAGGGAGGCATGAATCATATCTTACTGAAACTTTAACCTGTATACTTGTTCAAAAGTCAGCTTGAGGCATTTTTAAACATTACCAGAAATATCTGAGGAAAGCCTTACACTTCATTAAAAAAAAAGTTAATTTTGTTTCACATCACAAATATTAGCTAGAAGACATTTCAAAGGTAAGCTTTTTTGCATTTCCTATTACAAACCAAGCACGTAAAAAAATGTGCTTTTATGAAAGAATAATTTAATAATAAATATAGAAGTTTTATTCTAAACTTTAACATAAATATAATGTATTCTTTTATAAAAGAAAAGGATAGTGCTTATCAGAAACATAAATCTGTTTTTATTGAAAAATCTTTTTACAGTTATGTGGCCAATAGTTATTTACTTTTTTTTTTTTTTTAATTCATCTGATGTAGCAGTAAGCTAGAAAAGTTTTGCCTGGATGACCAATCAAGTAAGTACAGTGTGTGATGTGACCAGACAAAATCTCCAAAAATAAGCATATTTTTCTGAATCTTTGGTTTCACTATACTGTACAAAATAAAGTAACACTAAGTATATATTTAAGGAGGCATTTGTTGACATGCAAGTATTAACTTGTTTAACAATACATGTTAAAATGAATGATCATTAACCAATCAGAATCATGTAAAACTTTATTTCACTTGTATACAAAATCTTTATTTATAAGCGACTACCTTTAACTTATATTTTTATATAATTCTTTATTTCATATATACAGATTTTTATCACAGGGCATACTGTCTTAAAAATTAATTTTATAATTTAAATACATCTTGGTTAACAGACTGCAGGATGCAGAATAATATCACTGGTGCAATTACTGAGAAAAATTCAACCAACATATCACATTATTTAACATTTTGGTACCATTCCATTAATGGAGAAAGCGAATGCTCATTTTCTCTTCAACATCAGTTCTGTCAAGGGAAGCACAAAATTCTTCAAAAGTTATCATCTGATCACCATCTTTGTCTGCTTCCATAATTGTCCTATCTGCAATACTAGCTAACTGTAAAGAAAAAATTTTTAAAAAATGGGTGTTTGCAATTTGAATACAAAGGGAAATTTTAAAAAGTCTATAACAATTTTGTCAGATATACAAGAAAGTGTTTGCTGATGGGTCGCAAATCAAGGAAGGTTTACAATGGGACCACTGTAAAACCCTCCTTGACTGAAATCAAATTGATATTATGCCAATATCAATAATACTCACAAATTTTTGTCAAGAAATGTCTTATTATCAAATAAAGTTTTGTATAAGAAATTTCACTATATGAAAAAAAGTTACAATTTTATGTTATAAAAATAACAGCGATGGTTGATACTAGTGGTAAGCACTGTGTCCCAGTACAACATAGGAATAGCAAGACCAATATCCATATGGTCTATATGCTGGATTGTGTAAGCTATAGCAGTAAACTGCCATCAGAGACCCATGCTCACTGCATAACACAAGAAACTGCACCTTGCATGGACCTATCAGCACCAACACTGGACCATGAACAGTGGAAACCTGTTGTCTGATCTGATATGCAGTTTAAGGACTGTTTTTGTGCCATGCCCTGGGTTCTCAGATCACCTAATCGAGAGCCCAAGGAGACCTACCTTTCTCGCACTGCCGACAACGTGTGCTCCTTCATGCTGGCAGTGGATGCTTTCAAACTCGAGCCATGCAACAAGGCTTGGCAGGTTGCCAACTGGTTTCCCTGTCCTCCTATGGACCTCTTTGGGACCTGACCATTTACCTCACAATGTGCAAGTACTGGACACTAATTGAATGGGGTTCATGGCATGAAATGCACGATCTAAGGAAGTTGCAAATGCAATGCCAACTGTGTGTTATTTGAAATAATTTTAATACTACTCTAGAAAATAATTTAATTTAGTCTATACGTGGCATTATTGCTTTGCATACATGTGAAAGCTGATCTGGACTGGATTTTCTGTTGGGAAAAATTTTATCAAAAAAAAATATATGTGGAAGGAACTATAAAAATAACTGACTTATGAGTGGTTTTTATAAAAAATTGCACGATATATTTACAAGCTTCACGTGAAGGAGAGGAATGAATCATGCATTCTTGGAAATGACTCAAATCAGTCGCTCAATTATTGACAGCTGCCATTAGCATTGTCCACACCTATCCCTTATCTCAGTTCTTTACCTGCTGTATTGCTTTGTTTTTACTGTTTTTGAGGGTTTTGGGTTAAACAGAAGATGGCAACAAAAAGAAAGAGTGTAACCGTGTCGGAACAAAAACTGAACGCACTTTTTCACAGTGATAAGAGGGAAAGTTTTAAAAAGATTGCTCTCGATATAGTGTTTCCAATTGGAAAAAAAATAGGAAAACAATCAAACTTTTGTGCAAGAACTTTGGCAAAAGACAGCTTAGGAAATAGAGCTACCATTAAGCAGGCAAAAAATGAAAATTTGGACGAGGCCTTATACATTTGGTTTCATCGAGCATGAGAGAAACGGGTTCCTCGTTCAGACCCAATCCTTCAATCAAGGGCTCTTAGCCTTAACGAAAAATTAGGAGGTTACCTGTCTTTTACTGTAAGTTTGGGGTGCTTATCAAGGTGGAAGGAGTTTCAATAGAACCAGACAGCTTGGAATTATAGGTGAATGCAAGCAAAGAATTTACGAACAATAGGCACTTGAAGAATGTAGCTCCTTAAAAATGTCAACATAAAGATAGCCATTTTCTGCTCAAGCTTGGATGAAACTGACACCACTACCCTTATCAAATGCTGCAAACAACTTTGGTCTGCTGTTCCAATGGAAAGATCTGCGGAGGAAATGAATATTTCTTCGGATCCTGATAATGATTTTGTTCAGATATAACAAATGAAGACATTGGCTAATGTGTTCTAGTACATCAGATCCTCACTGAGGAAGACATCATGCAAGCATGCGCTTTTTTTTTTTTTTTTTTTTTTTTAATAATCCAAAATTTCAGACTATTAAAAAAAATTGGCCTTAAAAACTGCTACAGGAACAACAGAAACAAGTATGCATGAACCATTCATTTTGTTTGATTATTTCTCTTCTCAGAGCCCTTAAGGAACAGTGTAGAAATGCCTATGTGGATGAATAGATTGATATTAGTTTCTAGCATTGTTTTTTTAGTATTAGATTAAACATGGGCAAATATCTTGCTACTAAACTGCACCTTTAGTCACAGCTAACTTTAATACCACGTAGACTTAATCTGCTTGTAATGCAACTTAGCCATTCATAATATTTTAGATTGTAAGAACTGTTAAGATACATGATTCCCATAATATGCATTAATCTAAAAATTATACTAATACAGTCGGTCCTCGTATAACGCGTGTTTATATTACACGAATTCAATCATACACAATTTATAAATAGGGGAACGATATCTTATATAACACGAACCGAATTCGCTTATGCACGATTCGCTTTCGTGTTTACAAGAAATGGCAGTCGAACGCACAGTCACCCCAACCGAACGCAACACGATAGAATTAAGAGAAGATTCTGAAAATGTATTTGTTTTTTATATCAGTGAAGGGGAAAAACACATTTCACCATAATAACGTAAAAACCAACACAATTCCAGCTATCGGTATAATCGCAAATGCAATTAGATCGAGTTTACTACCAGTTTCCACTAGCCGAAACGCAACTGGAAATTGTTTTTATTGTTTTATGGTAGTCACCCCTAGAAATGTGTTTTAGTAAAATGTGAGGTGTTAAGTAGTGTATCTCTGCCTTTACAGTGTTGTTTATTCAGTTGCTACACGCGCACAGCTTTGTTTATGTGTATCAAGCGTGCCTCCTCATTTTGTAATTGTGCTTTATTCCCTAAAAATGAGTAAAATACTTAAAAGGTGTGAAAAGGAAGCGTCCTGGTGAAGACACTACAGATTCAGAGAGAAAAAGAAAAGCAATATCGATAAACAGAGGCGGACTGGATCTAATTCTTACCCGGGAAAATTTATAGTGGCCTCATACTAGTGTTTATGGCCAAAATCACACCGGCCTCCCCCGGTCAGGCTTATGGCCAGTCCGCCTCTGTCAATAGAGAAAAAATATTAAATTGTGAAACGCTTTGAGCGAAATGAAAGACCATGTGATATTGCACGTGCTTTCAGACCTAAATGAGGCAAAGCCGAGAATTAAAGAATGCAGAGAAAATAAAAAATTTCATAGCAGGAACAGAACAACTCAGTGTAATTAAAATCCATTAGATTAAGACACAAAGAATTGGAAGAGATGGAATGGCTGTCATCTGTTTGGATAGAAAATCAAACAAAAATCAAGTTTGCTTACGATAGAAGCAATATTTTATAATGCTATAATAAAATACGTAAGTATTTTATTTGTAAAAAATACTTACGTATTTTATATTATATTATAATAAAATAATAATAAAAAATATTATAGAAAATTATAATATTTTTATTACGTGTTTTAATCATAATAAAATGCGTAAGTATTTTATTACGATTATTTATTGTGTTTGGTAATCTTTTGGTAACAAATGTGTGTTCAATCTTGGGAGGCCGGCACCTAACCCTACTTTTCCCATAGGGCCTGTTGTTTATATTGCACGAGGGTTTCCAGGAACACCACTATCGTGCTATACGAGGACAGACTGTATATAGTGTATGCCATTTATTGTGATCACAGATACGTTATCATTCTTTTATGAAATCTCGATCAAACATATATACAAATATATGTTTACTGTAAGCAGCACTTTGGTTTTTGTTACCCATTTATTGTCTTCTTGTGGTCATGGAAATGATTAACATCTCTATTTGATATTGAACTCCTATACATTGTGTCTCCAATTGTTGCTTCCTAGTTTGTGTGATTGTCAGTTTTATTACTCCATGAACGGATAATATCAATATACATTTAAATCACATTTAATCCATCATAAAATATAAATAAATAGGCATTACTGATGAGAGGAAGGTTGTGGATTGTGAAGGACTGGATCATCTCTGCAGAACATGGCAATAAGGCTGCAAAACTGCATTGATTCCTCTTCTAATAAAACAGTTCTATTCCCAGTCAGGATCAATATTGCCTAACCTCTGTGGGTACCTATCAATCCCAGCCAGAAATTTCGTACAACCATGGGTTTTTATAGACCATAAAACAAGCTCTTCTTGGTGCTGCTGTTACTGAGTCAACTGTGCAGCCAAATCTTCCATTACCTCATTTGTAGGAGGCTGAGAATGGGTCTCGAACTCGGTCACATCATCAGGCTCAGTGGTGTCAAGCCCTGAGCTATTTGATGATTTCATTTGCAATCTGTGGCAATTCCTCGAATCCCCTGAAATCATATAGTACACTTTCCTTCACACTCCATTCATACAAGTTAATGTTGTGACCTCTTTCCAAGCAACACTGATGTTGTTGATGCCCTTCAGAAATTATATAAGAATAAGATTAAAATATACCCAAAAATGTCTAGCATTTTCATGAAAACAAAAGAAAACTGCTAGAAATAATTGAATGCCAAAATATAAGAATATGTACTAGGCTATAACAGCCATTTTTTTTTAATATGAAGTACAAATAAAATATGATCATCTGGAAAGAATAGGCATAAAAGCAAATGAAACCAATTAATAGCATATATACATGCAAAAAAGAGAAAAGCTACATTAACTCAACAGCAAGAAAACAATGAACACCTCTTAAAACAAAGTGAAAAGATGAAGAATAGCAGAATAGAAATTAGAAAGAAAAATTGAAAGCAGGCTAGCTAGTTAATACTAAAAGAAAAGGTATGTCCATTGCAGGGAATGGGCAACCTTTATAAATGGCAGGCCAAATTTTTTAGCATTTTTTAAAATGGTACATAATGAAAAAATTGTCAAACAGTTTTTATTTATTGTAATATTTATATTCACGTACATATAATTAATTTTATTATTAAGAAAAATGAAGTACAAATTCAAGATAAAATGCAATTCTAGTAACAAAAATTTAACAAGAGATTTGATTCTATTTTTTTATCAATAATTTCTCATAGCAATGCGCAGAATATTTTCTATATTTATGTCAGAAATTTTATTAATTCAAAAATATATATAATAAACAGCAGGCAGTTCATTATATATATATATATATATATATTATTTTATCTTTCTATTGTGGTTTATAGTGTTTATTTTCTTAATTACGGGTGTTTTCTACTCATAGGTATTATGGTTAATACATTACTGGTCTTTAAGCTAGCCTAAACTCGGTTATCTTAAATGCCCAGGGCCTATTCATTTATTATTTTTCAACTTGCTACGTATTGCTAAAGAAATTGTCATATTAATTATAGATGAAAAACTGTAGCAATACTACTTTATGACAAAATGATAAAATATTAAACATTTTTATACATTTATTGTATTACATCTTTATACATATTTGTATTACATCACATGGTCGTCATTGACGACCATGTGATGTAATACAAGTTCCGGGACAACAGAAAAATCTAGAAATAATTTAAGGAAAACCACTATAAAAGTATATTAAAAGTAAAATACAACATAAATTATCATATTACTAAAGAATAATATATATATATATATATATATATTTTGAAAACTACCACAGGCCTGAGGTTGCCCACCCCATCCTAGGCTATAACAAAAGAGGAGCCATAAATATAATAATGAAATTGATAATATTAAAATTATTGCTAATTTTCAATAGATAAACAATAGCCAAAGGCAGAAGTGAAAGTGATTTTTGCACTATTTCCACTGGAAAGCAAAGTGCTGGGGATTTCAAGGTATATATGAGTCATCATGAAACAGGTAAATACATGGGAAACTAAGAGTAAGAACAGGTGTATGTACACCATGGCAGTAAATAAATTTGATATATGTAAAGTGCTGCTCAAGTCATCAAATACAGACATTTTGGGGATATCAGATATATGGTGTCACTTCGACAGAAGGGATGAAGAATTTTAATATGGGAAAACTATGTTTACACAAAGGGAGAGGGGTTGATGCTCTAGTTAAGAAGCACATAAAATCTAAGACTGTGCATCCAGCTAATATGGGAGGCTATATTAGCTGGATGCAAATGTAGTACACACTGGCTGTGTTAACTAGACGAGTAGCAAACTGAAAAGTACAAGTGATCACTAGTGAGTGGCACTGACTTGCATACAAATCCAGTTCATGATCCAAAATAAATTAATAAACTCTCCAAGAACACAATCTAATCCTGAACACAGCAGCAAGCAAGCTGATAGGTCTATGCTGTTTACATTCCTGTAGTTTAGCTTGAATAAAGCAATTTGATTGTTTCTCCTAGATGCATAAGTTTTTTCACCCTGGAAGTAGATTGCTACACTTGACAGAATCAGGATGATGCTGGCTTAATCATGGGTTTCTACTGCCAAGATTGTGGACACATTAAAAGAAGAGAAAATATTCTATTGCCAAATGATCATATAGTTCAGCAATTGACTACATTATTTTTAACTTTTGTGAACAAATTTTGAAAATATACATGTTTTGCAGCATCAAGTACAAAAATCCGAACTTAAAAAATCCTACTTTTTGAAAGTCAACTATGCAAATCTCGCAAAACCTTAATCCTTTTGATTTGTTTTGTAGGCAAGTTCAATTCATTCAAATTTGAAATATTTTATTTTCACATTGTATTTATTATTATAGAAAATAAAGAGGTCAAATTCAGAAAGTTCGTAGTTTAAAGAGGTTTGTGAGAATTTTCACAAAAAATATGATGGTAACTAAAATAACTGGTTGTGGCACGCATTGGGTCTGAGAGCTTATATTCAATTATACTTTTCGTTGACGATACAAAATGCAGGTGCTGTGCATCTTGCAGTTCTGCATGTATGCTCAATTTGAGTGGGAATGATAATGAACATGCTTCAGTGGAGTATTAAAAAAAATAAATTGTAGCAAAGATCGCTGAATTTTGTTTTTGTCACCATAATAGTCATACAGGGTGTGTGGGATAGCGGTATCCAAAAATATACACATCTCAGCATCTATAAGGTGTATTAAATTTTTTTTGTTATTATACAGAGTAACTCATCAAGTTTTTATGAAGGTTAGTAAAGTTCAATGTAGGCACCTTTTGTAGCTCAACTATTGTGTACAAGATGAACGAGATCTTGTCAAGTGTTTTCCAGCATCTGAGGCTTTATTAGAGCAACTGCTTCAACGATACACTGTTTCACGACTCCACTGCACTTTTTTGCATGGGGCTTTATTAAAGACTGTGTGTACCAGAGAAAAGTTTGGGATTTGGACGATTTGAAACAGCTGCTCCAATAACGCCTCAGATGCTGGCAAGAGCTTGAGTATCGTTTTGACATCTGTCGAGCTACAAAAGGTACCCACATTGAACTTGACTAACCTTCATAAAAACTTCGTGAGTTATTCTGTAAAATAACAAAAAAATTATTTTAATACACCTTATAGATGCTGAGATATACACTGTGCTGCCACTTTATTAGGTACGCCCCTCCTGTGCACACAAATGGTCTGTTCCACAACGTTGCATCACATGACCACAGTTGTGGATATAAATGCAGAACAACTTTTCTAGTATCAGTGAAGGGTACAAACCATAGCAAGAATGGGGAAAAGGAGTGACCTAATGGACTTCAAACATGGCATGGCATAGTAAGAATAAGTAAGACATGATGGACAAAGCATCTCTGAAACAGCAGTTCTGTTTATAATTGTCCCTGTATATAATTGTACATATCTTCTAATAGAGAGGTATCATTATTTTGGAATATTATTTGCTGTTTAATACTTGTAATCCATGCAAAAAAAGGAACTCCTCTTTCTAATTACAGCTATGTGCGCTGGTCTCAGAGAGAGAGAGAGAAAAAACAGTGTGCAGCTAGCTTAAAAATATATATTTGATTACAGTTGTGAATTTTAACTTCATTATGTGAAATTAAATCCATTTTTTTGTGCATAAATTAAGTTGCTATTTACAAAAAGATTAACTACAAAGCTGCTTCAGGAGCTTTTCTTTTATTTTCAATACTACTTTGCCAAGTTAAAAGACAAAGGATATTAAAACCTACATATCTGAATTGAATAGTTCTAACATCCTAAAAATCTTTTTTTGTTGTTTGTGTTATTTTAGTATATACAGTATTGTGTGCAATATTTTCCTTTCATGGTTAATCTATGGTTAAGCTTTTCTCTAAATGACTCAATTTATTTATGCTCACAAATTAAAAAAAAAAACATTTAATTCCACTAACAAGGTAAAATTTTAAATTTTGCAACTGTAATCTTTTTTTTTTCCAGCTGTACTCATGTAACACTTAGAAAATTTACTGAAAGTGATAATGCAAAAGAGGTGTGTTTTTTGGCTGATTTATAAGTGTTAAACAGCAAATATTCCAAAATATGTATTTTCTATCTTTCTAAGACAGCTACAATTATACACAACAGCATAAAACCACACCATATACACCTGGCATATGATCTTAGCAGATCACATATGGTACATATTTGGAATAAATATAATAGCCACTGTGGTGTTTCTGAGTTTCTATTGATAAATTTGATAGCTACATATTTAAATGGAAAATATAACAAACTTTACTGAAAGATGGGAGCCAAGTAAACTTTCTAGGAAAGTTCACTAAGGAGCTAAGGATATTTCTGAATATTTGTTTTAGATTAATAAATAAGAATTAATGCACATTTCTAAAAATCAAAAATGTAGAAATATTACAATGCGGTGGGGAGATGGTTTATTGGACCCAGTTAATATCTTTTTTGATATTAGCCCCCCCCCTCCCAAAAAAAAAAAAAAAAAAAAAATACTGATGATTTTTCCTGCTTCTCTAATTTTTATTTTGCTGGGCAGCTTGTGTTCACTTTACTTTTACTTTTGTAAACTCTAAGCATTTCACTAAAACAAAACAGGAAGAATATAAAATTCACTATTCTGTATAGTAGCTACCTCTAGGTTATATTGTGCAGCATTCAGAATGGCATCAAATCCCAAGGGATGCCAGAGCAGACTGAGAATAAAATGGCAGGAAGTCTTGAAACACAGCATAAAGCAAGAAGACATCTTAAGAAATCGGCAGCACATCAATTCCATAGTTTAATGTTATATCATTTTGCACATAATCTTGCCTCCCAGACTCTATATACAAAGGGTACTAGGAAAGTTTTGCAATACAGCTTTGTTTATTTAATTTTTTCAAAGTAATTTCCTCTACATTCAATACACCTCTCCATCCTCCGAAACCAATCTTTAAACCAGTTCTGCCAAGTTCCACTAGGGAGTAAAGCACACTTGTTGTCCCAAGCCCGTAGAAGGTCCTCATCACTGGAAAACCGCCTCCCTTTTAGCTTCATTTTCACATGCGGGAACAGTGTAAAGTCGCAGGGAGCAAGGTCTGGACTGTAGGGAGGGTGCTCGAGAAGTTGCAGTCCTGTCGTGGTCAAATATTCGGTGCAGGCTTTGGCACGGTGAGCTGGAGCATTATCGGGATGGAGGTACCAGGTGTCCATTCTTGACTTTGGCCACAGGTTCTTGATAGATCCAATGACTTTAGGCAGGCATTGTTCAGTATACCACTTAGCTGTGACTGTCTTCTGCGTGTCCAAAACGACACGTTCCACAATTCCACTCGATTTGAAAAATACAGCTATCATTTTCTTCTTTACAGATCGGGATTTTCTGACAATTACGGGTGTGTCGTCATCATCAAAGACCCAAACTTTGTATTGAGTCTTGGTCGGCAGATCGTAATAGTACAGCCAAGTCTCGTCACCTGTCACGATGTTGTTCACATACCGAGATTGTCCCTTATCAAACTTTTTTAACATCTCCCGGCACCAAGGCACACGTCGTGTCATCTGCTCTTCAGTCAGTTGATGCAGCACCCAGAGAGAACAAAGTTTCTTCACGTGCAAATGATCTTGCAGAATCGAACGAATTGCTGGTGCATTTAGGCCCAAAGTATCCTCTATCTGTTGGTAGGTCACTCGCCTGTTTCCGTCAAGCATTTTCCTCACAGCAGTAATGTTTTCCTCCGTAAATGACGTTCGTGGCCTTCCCGGCCTCTCAGAATCCTCCAGAGTGAAATTTCCCCTTTGGAATTCTCTATACCACCTGAATATCGTTGTACGATGTGGACAATCATCATCTAGTGCAAGAGTCATTTCTTCTAAGCACTGGTCTATGGTTAAACCACGCACGAAATTATACCACAAAACTGTCCTTATCTCATTTCGTGACCACGATGCCATCGCAAGCACTTTACACTCTCACTACTAATGAATAACTGAGCCCATCGACTTGGCGCGGCGGCTACTATGCACGTATGAACATGTCTCAACATGCAGCAACAAGCAGCTTCCTGTGATTCATTGTTGCGTCATATTGCAAAACTTTCCTAGTACCCTTTGTATAAATTAGACTAAAAATTTAATAATTACTTATTAAACTATATTTAAGACTTATTACCTGCTCTTCAGAAATGTTGGCTCCAACCATCATATGTAGGACTGCAAGTAATTCTTCACGGGATATTTTACTATCATCATCAAGGTCGTACATTCTGAATGCAACTGCAAGAAAGGTGCAGATGACAGACTAAAAATTTCAAAAATGGTGGAAATAACATTACCATAATCTTGTTTCTTTTCAGTTTATTCCCAGATATAAACAAGTGGGAGTACATGTCTCATGTTGATTTATTTTAGCATATGAAGGAGATGCTTTCAGAAGTGAGCCTGAATGAGGGCATTCCCACTTGTTTAAATCAAGAATAAATAAAGACTAGTATTTGGCTGATATAACTATTATCATCTTACTATTTTACATATACAGCAGGACCTTATTCACCATGGATTCGTCATTCATGACTTATCTTAAGCTTAAACCTAGGAGCATAAAATTTTTGTATTTATAAGACCTAAATGTTTAGATCACTATGAATGACCTAATTGATGATTAGCACATTGAGAGTAGAAGAGCTGTGGACTTACTTAACAAGTACAGGACAATGTTGAAAAAGAGTCACGAGTTAGGGTTAAATTTGAAAGTGTCTGCAATTCTGCCCAGACTCAATATGAGGGAGTATATAATGAAAGCATTGTCAATTGATTTGGGCCTGGAGAGATTGTTTCTACAGGGATGGGATACACTTAAATAGAAAGGGTGCGAGAATATTTGTGGATGCTATCGAGGTAGTGTTAGGTGGGTTGGAAAACTGCTAGCATGGGGGGGGGGAATTCACAGACTAATAAATTAACAGTAGCCACACGCAGGTGAAAGTGATTCTTGCACCGCTTCTATTGGAATGAGCAGCATTCTGGAAAGTGAGGTACTGGGGATTCTAAGGACTGCTGGGAGTCATCATGGAACAAGTAACATGGGTTGTGTTAGGGTAACTAAGAGTAAAAACAGGTGCATATACACCGATACTAGGAGTATAGTAAATAAAGTTGATGTGCTGGTAAAGACATTAAAGGCTGATGATGTTGGGATATCAGAGACATGGTGTCACATAGAGATAGGAATGAAGAATTGGAATTTGGGGAGTACAATGTGTACAGGAAGGACAGACATGGTAGAAGGGGTTATTCTGTAAGTTAAGAAACACACAAAATCTAAGGAAGTGACAGTTGACATGGGTGAACAGTGCAATGTTGAGTCAGTCTGGTGTAACATAAGCACTGGGAAAACCTAATTGAGAGTAGGAGTGTGTTATAGGCCAAAGAAAAGTTGTATGGAAAAATAGTGGGCCAATAAATCAGATTGTCGTATAATTGGAAATTTTAAGACTGGAATTTGTGGGTTGGTCAATAATCACGCACAAGCAAGACTTTTATGGATTTATTGGAAGATTATTTTCTACAGCAGTATATTCGAGAGGAACAAGAGGGAATAATACTCTTGATCTGATGATTATGAGCAGTGATTCTTCATGCATTACGAATCTGCAGATAAAGGGACCACTAGGTGGCAGTGATCACACAGTGTACTGATGTGGGATTTACTGAAAGATGTAACTACCATCAGGGATAAAGGGAAGGATTTTTGCTTTCAAAAAGGTGACCACAGTGGTCTCAGAGATTTTTTAAATTCTATACTGTGGGATCAACTTATGATGTTACCAACAGCAAATTCTAAATGGGAAGCTTCAAGGAATTATTCTTGGAAGCCACTAGGCTTTTCACACCAACTAAGAAATATGCATAGGATGCATATAAATTATCAGAAGACAGATGCCTATTGTAGATATAAGATAGTCTGTAATCAACTGACAAAGGACATTAGGAAGGCAAAGGCAGATTATGAGAAATTTTTCCCAAAGGATGCAAAAAAAAAAAAAAAAAAAATAGTAAAGACTTCTTTACTGATGTAAGCTCTAGAACGAAGGGGATGAATCAGATTGGTCCACCTGACATCGACGGATCGATTGTTGATGAACCTGCTGAGGTAGCTGACAAACAATGAGTATTTTGCATCTACATTCACACATGAAGTCTGTAGGGAAGTGGAGACCAGAAGCTTATCAAATTCTAGCAGGGAGCTAAATGATTTTGTAATAACAGAGCAATTGTTGAAACTGAACATAAGAAAGGCATCTGGGGTGGTTGGGATTTATCTAGTTAGATTAAAGGAAGTAAGCAAACCCTTAACTATAATTATGAAAGCTTCCCTGACTTCAAGGAGGTCCACGTGGACTGGAGATGTGCAAATGTGTCCCCAATTCACAAAGGGTGGCACGAGTAATTACAGACCTGTTAGTTTAACTTCTGTTCCAGACCTTGGGTTCAGACACAGCATGGGTTTATTAAGGTCCTGTCTGACAGATTTGATTGGATACTATGATGTGGTCACAAAGGAACTGAATGCAAAAAAATAATTTTGGTATCATATACTTGAATTTCAGGAGAGCTTTTGCTACTATGGATAAGGGGATGGTTGAGTGGGAGAAGATAGAGTGGTAATCAATGGAGACTGCTCTTTGTGGACTAATTTTATTAGTGGAGTCCTCCAGGATTTGGTGTTAGGCCCATTGTTGTTTTCTATATTGATTAAGGTAGTTCCAGCTTAATATCCAAGTTTGTAGATGATACAAAGGTCAGCATTTGTTAATGACAGTATGCTACTGCGGCAGGATCTAGAAAAGATGGGCTGACAAGTGGCCAATAAAGTTTAACATTGACAAAAGCAAAGTACTGCATATGGGTAGTAGTAATTCCAGAGTAACATACCAACTAGGTGGTACTACACTCAGGGTAGTGGAGAATGAAAAGGACCTGGGGATAATTGGGCAGTCAGATATGAAGTTTTCTGAGCAGTGCACACAGGTTACAAAAGTAGCTCATTGTCTTGTCAATGATATATGGAAATTGCTAGCAGGAATAAGGAGGTGATTGTCCCCTTGTCAGACCACACCTTAAGTACTGCATACACGTCTGGAGGCCTCATTTTAGGAAGGATGTAAAGCTGCTGAAATGAGTACAGAGAAGGACAACAAGGTTGGTGAGTAGAACAAAGGGTTGCTATAACCAAGAAAGGTTTGTCTGCAAATTGCAGTGTCTGGAGACTAATCTAATTGAGGTGTATAAAGCCTTGAATGGTTTGAGCAAGCTCAATGCTGAGGGGATTCTTCCTCCTGCTCAGATTACTCATTTGAGGAGACAAATTCAAATTGAAGAAATACAATTGTAGAATAGATGTGCAGAAATTTGCCTTTAGCCAGTGGATGGTTTATAGTTGGAAGAATACTATACTACATCTGTTGTAGTATAGTATAAGAGTGTGAACCTTGACTCCTGCTGTTCAAGGAAGAACTAGACACACATTTGGAGTAAATGGATGGGTGAAAAGGGAAGGGGTTTTTTTTTTTTGGTTGATAAGCTTGCTTTCTTGCATCATATGCCTCTACCTAATGCTAAATAGTTTAGAACTAAATCTCACATCAAATAACCTTAACATTACAAATTTAGGACTGTTCTATTAATTGATAAACTCATACCTAAATAAACTGAACACATCCCAGTAATAAAGTGGAATTCTTTCCCACTGTATATATTAAAACTATTTAATATTTCCATGTTGAACTCATATTCCACACAAACTGAAGGTGCTTTCTGTTTGAAGAAGTAAGCAGATAGAAAACCAATTCAGAGTGCAATGAATGCATTTCAAAATGCTCCATGGGTATTTTTTTTTATACCCATAAGGTATTCTATTGCAGAGATGCTAATAGTTTGGGAAGATAGAGTTCAGCAAAGAAAAGATTAAAATCTAGAATTCATGTGCATGGCTGCCTCTCCTTTTAATTGAGGCCTAAAGGAATTCTCCCATAATTTTAAGTCTGTCTGTACTGTATTAAATAACTATATGAAATATAAAACATTAACTTTTATACCACCAAGTAAATGAATTTTTAAAAAATCATTACAAATAAACCTAAGCACCACCAGCCTTCAAATACTTAGCAAATAAAAAACCTTCCCTTTGCACATTCAAGCTTAAGAGCAAAAAAAGTATAAAAAATGAACTCAATGTCTGATTGCTAAATGGAAATAGGCATAATTGCAGATATATATATATATATACACACATGTGCACACTCAGTGATCACTGAATTATGACCATCCCATCTGTAATGCACTATGCCACATAGCTCGGAATATGAAAAGCTGAACAGCTTCCTTTGCTAGAGCAATGGTAATATGCACCTGGACATGCAAATCAAAGTGATAAAGTAGCAGTTATGGGATATAGTAAAGATATCACGGAGATTCAAAGGGCACGATTGTGGGAGCTCGTGCTTGGACGCTTCCACATTGGAAACTGCCTGTCTTCTTGACTGTCTACTGTCAATCCCTGTTCTTGGCAAGATCCTGCTATTTTCTAAAAATGTCATACTGATATGAAATTAAAATTAATAACATCCAGAAACTTATTTTTATTCTTTTAAACAATTTTATTAAAATAACAGAAAAACTACAGACCCTTAGAAATTACTGGTTCTTTAAAATAGTTAAAATATGCTGATTAGAATTTTCTTCAAGAAAAAAAAAATTGAAATCTAGTGAATTAAAAAAAAATTCTTATATTAGTTATGCTCAAGTGAATGAAAACTTTAAATTCACAATAATTTTTCAAAAAAAATACTCACATCGCAATTTTTCCTCACGACTATTCAACTTGTTCTCTTTATTTTTTTTTATTGGGCGAAAACGAGAAAGTACTCGCATGAATTGTCTGAAATTTATGCGATCATCATATGCTTCAGAAAAAAATGCATGAACAATTCTATCCCCCAAAGGATTAATAGCCAGTTCTGGAATGCGAAGGAAATCTTCTCGACTACATTAAAAAGAAGCGTGTGCACACACACATTCAGTTTAGCTAAGATCAAGCAAATGTGTAAAAACATTACAAACATCCTTTACTACAAATTAAAACTGCAAAATTTCAAATTTTTGACTGACAAATTAAGTGGTATTCTCTCCATGCTTTACTGTTTTCTTGGACTATCTGCATTCAGAGTTATAATAAGGTTAATCACTAAATAAATTGACTACATTCAAAATGAAATGTTACAGAAAAATACTAAAAACAGAACATATGCATTGTTTATACATGATTGCTATTCCTCTCCCTCCCTTTCATTTTCTATTATGAACAGTACAAGAAAAATAAATGGGGAGGGGGTAATATCAGCAAGCAGAAGAAAAACAAGATTCAAAATACAAGTTTTAAAAATATAACTATATTAAAAAGAAAAGGCAGTTTCAAAAATACACTGCCCTACCATTAATATCCAGACACCAACCTTTACACAAAAAAGAGCTTTTATTGTGTCATTTAATATTTTGTGCTGAAACCTTTTGCTTTTATGATGGCCTTTAATCTTTGCAGAATACTCTCAACCAGCTTTTTATAAATATCAGGGGATATGTTCCTCCACTCAGCCTTGTTCTTTGGGTGATCTCAACGTGCACGTACTCAGCGATCCAATACATCCCAAAGATGCTTGATGGGGTTCAGATCAGACTCAGGGTTTGTTAGTTTGTTATTTGGTTTTTAAGAGCATTAGCAACTAAGGCCATATTGCTCCAGGAATATGCGGTGGTCATTCCCTTGACCTTTCCGCATCCTCCGTATTTGGTGGTGACAGGTTTGAACCCCGGTCTAATCAATATGCACATACTAATTGATATTTCTGTTCACTGACTTTTTTTTTTGTTGTAAAATTTAAAAGAGCAAAAAAGATTAGAAATCAACAAAAAAAAAAAGAACACAGCATGCATAAATTGCAACTAACACGATATGAACAAGTTAGATACAGAGTAACAAGTTTATGAAGCTTAAAAAATAGGAATGGAGAGAAGATTCTGAAATTTTATTTATGGTTTTTATATGATTGAAGATTTCATGGAAGGGGAATTTCATCACTGTAACGTAAAAACTTGCAGAATTCCAGCTAGCAGTATTATTGCAAATGCAATAAGATCAAGCCCAATACACCGGAAACTGCAAATTGTTTTTACTGTTTTATGGTGGTGACCTCCAGAAATGTGCTTTAGACACATATCACAAAGGCATTCAGAATTGATTCTTATAACCAAACATATGATAACGATGAAAGTGTAGTGCATTTTAATGATTTGAATTGGTTTTTTGAAATTTGATTCTATAAAGCGGCTGATTCTACTAACCAGTGATCACATTAACCGGCACCTATTTATTTCACTTTATGATGGGCTTATGATTGTCTCTGACTGGACCACATGGTCCTTCCTCCCAGCCAACAGCAGCCTTTGTAAATGTGTTGTGCTTTAATCAATATATTAGTTTTATATAAATTTTTTAATCAATATTTACAATTTCCATTATAAAAATCACCTTTTAGAGAGAGAAATAGCTTAGTTATACAGCAAAAATTTCAGCTTCCGAAGTCTTGGAACGAATTACCAAAAAACAATATGTTATTGGGTTCATATTACAATATTTTCACGATATGATGGTGTCTCTGGAACAAATTAATATCGTATAGCAGGGGGTCCAGTTTATTTGGTATTTCACTTCTCTACACTCTTAAGTTTGTAGTCACCTTGCTTATGACGTGAAATGGGCACAATTGGGGATCAGACAAATAGCTTTACTTTGCAGGCAAAGGTGAAATTCATTCTTGCACTGCTTCTATTGGGATACACAGAAGCCAGTAAAACAAAGTGTGAAGGATTACAAGGCCTGCTAGGACAAGCAATTAGACAGGATGTATTGGGGGTTATAAGTAACAAAAACAAGAGTGCATCTACTTACTTGTACACTAATGCTAAAAATACACTAAACAAATTTGAGGAATTTAAAGTATTGGTTAGGTCATCAAATATGGACATTGTAGGGATCTCAGAAACATTGTGCCACTCAGATAAGGATATGTGGAATTTGAATGCGAAGAGTCCTTTTACAGAAAGGACTGTATAGTGTTAAATGTAATGCGGCTCTGGGGGTTTCCCAACTCCGCATCAAGCAATGTGACGAATACAAAACTCTGTGAAGGCCAGATTTATGTAGGTTAGTGCATGCTCGTGTAGTGCTGGTTGTGTTGTTCATCCGTCTTCAGCCTAAAGGCCTGTTTTTCATGCAAAAACCTTGTTTCCTGTCCAGTGCCACGAGGAGGCAGGCCAGGCAGTTGGGTTTGATTGATTGAATTCTTGGCGCAAGAGCTACTGCAGCTAAAATGTGCCTGGAAGGCAGTTGGGAGTGTAGCAAAGATGGGGCGAACCCTGTGGCAGCCGAGGCTACAGACAGGGAGAGGCCAGTAAAAAAAAAAAAAGTGAGGTAGAAGATGGTAGTTGGGAGATAGGAAGTAGGAGGGGAAAAGCAATAGAAGGATAGAGAGGGGCAGTAGTGAAGGCACCTACCTGAGTGAAAGGAGAGGACAGAATGGGAACCCCAGGGCAGGATACCCATCCTGCTCTGGGGGTTGATGTGACAGTGGGCAGTGGGAAACCCCACCAAGTCAAAGGGGAGGGAGGGAGGGAATGAGAGATCAAACAACCAAGGTGGTGGGAAAGAATCCATATGTAGGAGCACCTGCATTGATGCTCTATCCCACACTGGCCAGAAGGCAGGCCACCAGCCAGTATCAGCATCCCACACCATGCTGGCTAAGCAGCCACGGCATGGTGTCTGGTTGGATGGGCAAGGGGGCCTAGGCCATCATCCTACCCAAGGGGGGGGGGAGAAATGGGAGAGCATGTTTGCTGCACTCATAATCCTTATTCGCACTACTTCCATTAACTTCTATTCTATTTTTGTACTTTTTTTCTTATATTTTCTGTTAAGTTATATCTATTCTTCTGTTCCACTCATTCATACTCTTTCTCACCCATGGGGGGGGGGGTAATTGCAGTGGTGTGTAGTATAAATTAATATACTAATACATAATGGTTAAATAAGTAAAATTATTAGAAATTAAATACTAGGGTTATGTGTACACTTAACTATAACATTTTATGGTTGGTGTTCTTTCTCTCACATATTTACACTCTCATTCTGGCTTTTGTTTCATTTATTTAACTCTTTCTTTCTGTACTGCACTCTCTCTCGGCACCTCAACTTAATATTATTCAGATGCAGGCCCAGCTGCAATTTTTTTGCAGACCAGAGAAGAATGAAGTCAGTGTGTTTGTGTTGTTAGTGTTAGAATAATTTTTTGTTAGTATATATAAACTAATATGAGTTATTAAGTTTATATTCATTCAGCCAAAAAAAAAAAAATTTACATTCACTCATTCCCATAACACTCGTTCACTCTCTCTCTTGCTCTCATACTGGGTCCCTCTCTTTCACCAAAACTACCATTTATTCCCTTTTACCGTAATTCCTCTTTTATTCTTCTTTCATTCTACACTGCATTCCCTTGCTACTAGCTTACTAATATTTTTCAGCTAATCTGCTTCCCTGGCTGCCTGTACATCTCCCTCCCCTACATGGTTACTTAATTGGTGCAGGACCCCAGGTCCCTACACATGGCAGGTTAGTCCTGGGGAGACCTGGTAAATCCAGTTCAGTAATCAGGGTGCTGAATACAGCTATGCTGACAGATTTTTTGAAGTCATCATCTGGGCATAGTGGGAGACATGGGCATTTTTGGCTATTGATTACTGTTTAATTGCTAGGGGAGCTGAATTGCCCTTCTTTGGATAAATGTACGCATTTCGAATATTTTCTGTGTGAAGTTTGTGAATGCTTTACAATTTTCTTCTTCCATTATAAATAGATCTCCTACCCTGGGAATGGGGCCAATCTGTGCTATTAAATCACAGAACTAGAAATAGGATTTGTTAAAGATCTGGTCTTATTAATCTGAGCCTTCCTAAAAAAAAATGGCGACCAATTCTATTTTATAATGTCTATACCATGAAAAGACTGTTGCGAAGGCCAGAAGATTCTTTTATTTCAGTCTTGGCCCTCTGCAGCTTCTTTGCATAGATTTACATCTTTCATGAGAAATCTAGAGTTCACCTTGTATAAACAGCTGTGGTTTTAGATTTTTTTTTTTTTTTTTTTAATGAGAACCCAAAGCACAAGAGGTATTAGAACCTATAGTTCTTAGTACCATGCATGGGTTGAAGGTTGAGAAGATGAAAGAAGATACTTGTTGACATTAGACTTGAATTTCTGTAGTACTTTTCAGGAAATATGTATGATGGCAGGTTGTTCCAGAAAATCGAAGTTGAATGAAATGAATAAATGAGGAAGAAAGGTTGCTTCTATGAGTCTGAACTTGGACAGTAACAGGATGTTGATTGGTTGCAGCACATGTTCGGACTGGTTTGGAAGAGAGAAAGAGAGAGAGCAAGCAGGACTTATAGAAGACTATTTAGAAGAACAGTGCCATGGGCACTGTTCTTCTAAATAGTCTTCTATAATTCCTATACCTATAGTACTTGTATCTATAGAAATGGCATGCAGCAGAAACATTGTTGGGTTTTAGGAGCATCAGTGACTAAGGCCACATTTCTCCATGCATATTGTCTGTAAATTGCACGTGTTCTGAGGTTGATTTTCTGTTTGCTGAACGAAAAATCTGAGTTTCCGGGAGAAAAAACCATGCTACCCTCGCCTGGCAGCAGAAACAGAACTTCTATGAGACAAAGAGATGAGTCATTAATTAATCAATATGCCCTCTTTTGAATGGAATCTAGAAGTCTGAGAGAGGGAATATTCTGTTGTAGGGCAGATTTGCGATTTGTGCAGAGTGTGTTTGGAAGAAAAGTAATGCCAAGAGCAAAAGAAAAAACCCAGTTTTTTAGATGCAGAGGAAGCAATATTTGTAATGTGCTTATGCCAGGAAAGAGATTAGAACTCAGAGTAATCCCCAATAGAGATGTATGATCTTCCATAGAAATCAGAGTATCATTAAAGATAAGCATAGGACCAGAAGAATCCTTTTTGTGAGATATAAGACAGGACAGAGTTTAGGGATTGAAATCACAAATTATCTTTGTCTCACTGGAGAATTACCTGGAGATCAGAATTTAAGGAATTGGCAGTGGATATTTGAGAAGTTGAAGCTGTTTGTGCAGGGGCAAGGATTTTCAAACTGGAAAGTGGAATGCAATGAGCTATCATCAGCAAAACTATGGATAGAATTTGTGGTCAATGGAAGAAGGTCATTAATATAAAAGAGTAAGGGAAATAACCAAACCTTGGGGAATGCCAGCATTAGTGAAGAAGTCAGAAGAGAGAGCCATCTACCATTACCCAAAATGAGCAGACTGAAAACTGGATACCCAATTACAAAAACAGTTGGCAAACCATACGATGGAAGCTTATTTAGAAGACTTTTACACAAAATCAAAAGTCTTTGAAATATCAAGAGCAACTGCTTGAGTTTCACCAAACTTTTTTTCCATTGAACTTGTTCATAGATGGGTAACATAAGCCAGAATATTGCCAGTAGATTGATACTGACAGAATCCATACTGGCAATCACTGATCAGATGGAAGGTTTCTGGATAGTTTAAGAGTTGATGATTAATTAATTTCTCCATTACTTTAGAAAGAGTAGAAGTGCAGTAGGATGATAACTGGGAAGGATTTGTCACCCTTTTTAGGAACTGGTTGAATATGAGCAAATTTCCAGGCAGAATTGAAAACACCTTTGGATTAAGAAAGTGAAAAAAGGTGACAGAACAGGGGTAAGTTTAAGAGGACAAGTTTTGAGAACCAGTGGAGAACCATCAGGACCTGGAGCTTTCTTAGCACGAACAGTGTTAAAAATCCTTCTGACATCCTTTGACAGAGACCACAGGAGGCACTGAATGGAGTGTACTCGGAATGGTAGGTAGTTTACCAAGATCAATACAAGAATTAGAAAAAAAGTAAGATACTAGCAGGTCTTTACCTTTGGCTGAAGTGGCAATAGAACCATCTGGTTTTGACAGAGATGGGCAAAAGTTGTGGCCAATAGCTTTGGAAAAAGACCAAACTTTTGCTCGTCTACCATTTGGACAAGGAGCAAGCTTTCTACACTTAGTTTGTTAGAAATCTAGTTTGGACTGATTAATAACTGCTTTACAATTGTTGCAAGCTTTGGTACAGACAGAAAATGAAACTGGAGATTTGGATACAAGCCAATTGAAATATTCAACATTCATAGCACACTTACTGTAAAATCAAGGTTTAGATAAATGATAAGATTTTAAGGTAGAGTGTGGAATAAAGGATTTCATCCATACTACAAAAATAATTTCACTGACACGATCTGAGCAAACATTGATGTCAGAAATTTGAAACAGTGATCCGATCAAGAAAAAGAAGGAATGAAATCTCACAGATCATCCCATTTTGCATTCTTGTAATGCAAAATGGGATGATCTGTGAGATTTCAGTGAGATGATCTGTTGAAATTGGCCACAAGAGAAAGGCTTCTCGGAGAAGACCATCACCAAGTTGTGATCTGAGGTACCAGTGGGCCACTCACCTCAACTGTGTACTTAGAAGGGTTTTTTGTGAGAAAAAGATCAGCATGTTGACTGCATGGTTAGGACTTTCTGGTAGGTAAATGAACAATCTGTGCAAGATCATTAGTAATTGCAAAAGCCTCAGCATCTCGACCAGCTGGGTCTGTGTGACTAGAAAATGGAAGCCAGCTGGAGTTGTGAACATTAAAATCACCAAGGAAAATTATCTCATTAGGAAAGTTGAACTGGAGAAAGTAAAGTTTCAAAGAGAGGAATTCAAAGTTCCAAGTGATTAGTGGAGTTGGGAGAATAATAGAGGAGAGAGATGAATTTGACAGAATGAGGCAGAGATTTTAAGCCAGAGAAGATCAAAAAAAAGAGGAGATTCCAAATTACTAAGTCTCTGGCAGGGAGTATCAGAGTGAACATATGCACAAGTGCCACCTTTGAAATGAAAGGAATTATACATTGAATAATTTGGACAATTGAGGTAGGCAATGATTGAATCAGTTGATAATTGAGATTCTGTCAGAAAGAGTACATGGGGTTTGGCAGACTAAGTGGAAATGGACATCTTTGAGATTGGAAGTGAGGCCACGCATATTTGTGAAATGAATGAGGAAGCATTGTGAATTTCTTCATCACAATAGTTTATATCATATTGTAAAGCAGAAATGTCAGATTTGGGATCTGCGGGTGGAGATGCGTATTTCAGTACTCTGCTTGTTCTTTGCATTATAACAATTTATAATGCAAAGAACAGCTAATTTACAGAACAAAAGTAGCAATCATTAATATGATCTTGAGGTTCCCTCCATGCCATGGAAACAGTAAATGTCATGGCTTTCCTTTACATTTCCACAATCACAAGCCTTTCCCACATGTACGGCACACTTTATAATACCCAATCTTGGTCACCTAATTTAATTCCAAAATATATGGCGTATATATATATATATATATACATTTTTCACAAATTATGTCATATTCAGTCTTTGTTTTGTCAGAACGTAGTTAATGCAAATGTAACAAAATCTATTTGGACTGTTCATACAACTACAAGTTGCCATTGTCAAAGAAACATAATATGAAAATCATGTTAGAAGCAGATACTAATTAGCATGACTGCAGTAGAAGCAATGCAGAAGAAATTGGGTTTATATAGCTAACGGATCTTGACATGTCTAAACACGTCTGGGCACATCTATATCTGTCAGTTACAAAGGAAGTAGTATGCATTTCCATATACATGAAATGTTTAACTAATAAATAATTCCTACTGTTTCTAAAAAAATGCTGTACATAATTGAGAATGCTAGCATATTTTGAGAATGAGAATGCTAGCTAGGTGAGTTGGAACAGTTTTAAGAAGAATGTTACAATGGCTCTTTAAATAAGCTCTAAGCTATGTCAGTTCTTGGAACAATGTTTGGTGTCATTGTTCCAGCTGGACAAAGAATGAGTTGAACAATGGCTGTTAGCATTAGCATTAGTAGAGGCATATGATGCAAGAAAGCAAGCTTATTCAGCATCAGCCAAAAAAAAAAAAAAAAAAACCACTCCCATTTCACCCCTCCGTTCGTTCGAAATACCTGTCCAGTTGAGCTTTAAATTTGTTTAGGCTATCAACTTCAACAACAAGTGATGGAAGTCGGTTCCACCAACCAACCACCCGCTGGCCAAAGGCAAATTTGCGCACATCTATCCGACATCCGTCCTTCCTCAATTTGAATTTATGCCCTCTGAGGTGATTATTCTGAGCAAGATGAAGAATCCCATTGGCATTGAGCATGCTCAAACCATTCAAAGCCTTATACACCTCTATCAGATCACCTCGCCGGTGCCTAGTCTCCAGACTCTGTAATTTGCAAAACTTAAGCCTTTCTTCGTAAGAGCAACCCTTTGTTCCATTTACTAATCTTGTTGCCCTTCTCTGTACCCGTTCCAGCAGCTCTACATCCTTCTTGAAATGAGGCCTCCAGACCTGTATACAGTACTCAAGATGTGGCCTAACCATTGCCTTATACAAGGGAATAATCACCTCCTTATCCCTGCTAGAAAAATTCCTGTATATCATTGACAAGACACCATGAGCTACTCTTGCAGCTCGTCTGCACTGCTCAGAGAACTTCATATCTGCCTGCACAATTACCCCCAGGTCCTTTTCATTCTCCACCACTGTCAGTGTAGTACCGCAGAGTTGATACGTTGCTCTGGGGTTACTGTATCCCATATGTAGTACTTTACATTTGTCAATGTTAAACTTCATTTGCCACCTCTCAGCCCATCTGTTCAACCTTTCCAGATCCTGTTGCAGCAGCATAGCGTCAGTAGTGTCCTTAACGACCCTGCCAACCTTTGTATCATCTGCAAACTTGGACATTAAACTTGATATCCCATCATCAATATCATTCATAAACACCGAAAACAACAATGGACCCAACACTGAACCTTGAGGAACTCCACTAATAACATTAGTCCACGTTGAGCAGTGTCCATTGATTACCACTCTCTGTCTTCTGCCACTCAACCATCCCCTTATCCATAGCAGCAATTTGCCTCCAATGCCACACTGCTCCAATTTGTGCAGCAGTCTTCCATGTGCAACAGTATCGAAAGCCTTTCTAAGATCCAAATATATAATATCAAAGTTATTCCCTGCATCCAGTTCTTTTGTGACTACATCATAGTATCCAATCAAATTGGTCAGGCAAGACCTGCCCTTAACAAAACCATGCTGCGTCTGAGCTATAACGGAATTCTTGTCTAGATGATCCTGCAGTGCTTCTTTAACCAGTGCCTCCATTAATTTACCTGGAACAGAAGTTAAACTAACAGGTCTATAATTACTTTTGTCAGCCTTTGATCCTCCTTTGTGAATTGGGGTTACATTTGCACATCTCCAGTCTATGGGTACCTCCCCTGAGTCCAAAGAAGCTCTCATAATTATGGCTAGGGGTTTGCATACTTCCTTTGCAGCCTCCTTTAATATAACTGGATAGATCCCATCCACCCCAGGTGCCTTTTTTATGTTTATCCTCAACAATCTCTCCTCCACTTTCCTCTCAGTTATTACAAAATCATCCAGCTCACTGCCAATGTTTACTTTACCTACATCATTCTCCTTCCTGAATAACTCCTCATGCGTGAATGTAGATGCAAAATACTCGTTTAGATTGTTAGCCACCTGAGCAGGATCCTCAACTGTTGAACCATCAATATCCAGTGGACCAATCTGATTCATCCCTTTCCTTCTCAAGTTCAAGTATGTAAAGAACTCTTTTCTGTTTTTCTTTGCATCCTTTGCCAATGATTTTTCGTAGTCTGCCTTTGCCTGCCTAATCTCCTTTGTGACTTGGTTACAGACATGCTAACACATGCTTGGTTAGCATGTGTGTGAAATTTTTGTTAAGTTATGTGCAGGCAAAATCATAAGAGCCTTAATTAGATAGTATGAACCAGAGCTATAATGCTCGATATATTCTACGTTCATATCAATATTTGTAAAATAATAAGAGAAGTTTACCTCAATATAGTACATAGAACACTTCCATATGATACTCTCCAGAAATTAAAACGAAAAAATCGAAAAACTTACATTAGAGTAACAAATAATTTAAAAAAATAATTAAAAATCAATAACAATTAAAAATCAATTTAACACAATTAAAAACGAAAAAATTGCAAAACGATTTTTCTTCCTGAAGCTGACAATGCTTTTCGACCATATATCATGATTACAGAAATGAAAATTACCAAATAGGGGCGAGTATGAAACTTAAATAGGGCCTTAATTAGAGTATTTAAGTTTAAATAAACTGTGAAAGCTCATAGCAAGCTTTGTTTTTTTTGTTTTTTTTTTTTGGTCAGTTCATTGTTTGCCACTACATATTATATTTATGCCATAAAAGCATAAATCTCCAACAACATAAACAAGGATGAACTTTACCACAAACAAAGGAGAGTGTAAGGATTTAAAATAAAAATAAAAAAATTTCACACACATGCTAGCTCTATGGAGAAAGCAAAGGTAAGCCCTTTTATTCCTATTAGCAACATAAAAGGAACATAATATACTCCTTTAAATGTTGTCAGAAAAAAAAGAGCAGTAACAATTTGTTTTAGAAGAACACTGTAAGCTTGTAACTAGATATCTGAATGTTTTGCCTGAGCCAACTTTTTCTTCCATTTTGGCTGAAACTATGGTGTGATATGCAATTTTTTTTTTAAAAATACTAATGAGATTAATTTGTGAAAAAATGAAAATGAAAAACTTAGAAACATTTGTCATTCTATAGAATGCAGTTTGATGATATGGATTTGTATTTCTGCTAACTGTTCATTAAATGCTAAATTTATTATTTTTTTAATAAAAGGGGATACTTATTCTTGATTTTAGACACCCAAAAATAAGTAGGTTGACAAGTTATTAAAAATTTGAACTTGGCTATTAAAAGGAAATGCTAAGCATAAGTTTTCACCACTCAGAACCCCCTTTAAATTAACTGAATATATAGACCTTTTTTCTATCATTTTTACATCACTATAAAATCAAATACGGTTCACTACCCATTGTTTACAGACATACTTTAATACTTAAATTATATAAAATATTATATTTACAAATATTCTAAATTCCACATTGTTTCTAATTTAGAAATAGCATTTTTACATTTTTTTTATTAGAAAATGAAAGAGCAATAGCCTTCACAATGCTTTGTTTTCTATCTGCAACTACACATACAAGAAAACATAACTAAGTTTTGCGTGGCTTAAAAAAAAGTAAACAAGAATATATGCCCGTCTCGATGACCCGAAAAGCTAAGTCGGCGGTAACTTAGCTACTGGTAGGGCATTCCAAGCCGGACAGGTCAAAGGGTAGGGGCCAGACTAAGAGAGATACCCCGGCCCTCCAGGTTGGGGGTTGCTGCAACGGGCTAGCTCCTTGTTCAGTGTAAAAAATACACAAATGCTAAACGACCTACAAGTGAAAATGAAAATGGACTGCACTTTCAGACACGACTCGGCAAACAGAAAAGGACTATGATTTTGGGATGCTGGAATATTCGAGGCCTTTCAACTAAAAGAAACTTTCTTTCGGATGAACTGCAAAAATTCAAGTTAGACATCGTCATGTTGTCAGAGACAAAGAAAAAGGGATGTGGAGAGGAAATAATGGGAGAATACTACCATTTTTGGAGTGGAGTCGATAACAGTGAAAGAGCATGAGCAGGAGTTTCTATTGCTGTTAAAAATTATCCCCGGGGGCTCACATCTGGTGAGTATGGGCTTGGCAAACCCAGGGTCCTGAGCTGGATATCATCATTCTTCTCTTTCTTGGTGATGCCTTCTCTCTCTCTCTCTCTCTCTCTCTCTCTCTCTCTCTCTCTCTCTCTCTCTCTCACACACACACACACACACACACACACACACACACACACACACACACACACACACACACACACACACACACACACACACACACACACACACGGGTAACTCGGGAATTTTTTTCTTTTTTTTGGCTGGTGCAGCATAAGCCTCAGGCTTCCTTGTACCATATGGCTAATAATAATAATAATAATAATAATAAAAGAAATTGAGACAACATCAAAAACTGGCAATTCATTAATGAAAGAATGATCTCACTGGAACAGAAAATGTACGGGAGAGAAATATGTATTTTGGGAATATATGCCCCGACTAATGACACCACTGATACCTTGAAGAATGAATTTTGGGAGGATCTGAGAGAACTAATAGAGGCGCCTCCGCAGCCAGGTGGGAAGGAGCAGCAGTGCGTAGCACACGCTTCTTGATTAGACCGGGGTTCGAGCCCGTCACTACCAAATACGGAGGATGCGGAAAGGTCAGGGATTGACCACCGCATATCCCGGAGCAATATGGCCTTAGTTGCTAATGCTCCTAAAAACCAAATAACAAATAACAAATAACAGAACTAATAGAAAAAATTCCTAAGAACAAAGAGATATTTCTAATGGGAGATTTCAATGCAAGAGTAGGAACTGAACAAAATAGCAAAGTTATTGGAAGATTTGGAGAGAAAGGGAGGAATGACAATGGAGATAGACTATGCAATCTTTGTGAACATTCGACTTGAGAATAAACAACACATTTTTCCAACACAAGGGTATCCATAAATATACTTGGTCACAGGAGACAAGACAAATTAGATCAGTTATAGATTACATTATTTCAAAACATTCAGGGACATATGTATTGAAAGATGTCAGAGTTTATAGAGGAGCTGAATGTGGATCTGACCACATTCAGACTCTATTTAAAAGTTACAGCTGACAGTTACAGGCTCCGCAAAAACGATAAGTGTTTGCCTTTTATTTACATGATTGTTGTTTTATATTGTACTTAATACGTAGTCATATAGTTATAGTTACGCTGGTTATTTTTTATTTTAATTTAGATAAGAGTTTTTGTGGATTTTACTTACGATAGGTAAAACCGTTATTTTTGTTCGATTTTTGTAGCCATTGTTTTTGTATACAGGGAATTCAAAGTTTTTGTAGGGAATTCAAATTTTTTAATTGAGGTAGCTCTAACGCATAATTATATAGTAATACGCTTCACTGTTTCTATTTCATAGTTTCTATTCAAATACTACTGACATTTAATTTATTGATTTTATTAATTTAAACTACCATGCCCCGAACTAGAGCAGCAAAGCAACGGGCACAAAGTGGCAGGAGTGTTGTGACTCGGGGGAGAACTGAGGGGGGCCATTCTCCAACGCGTCACAGCCTAAAAAAATGTGCAACTTGTGAAATGTTTGCCGAACTCTCTGGAACGGAACATGATATTGCCATGGGGGATGTCTTTGTGTGTGCGCGATGTAAGGAGTGTAAGGAAATCAGGCGACAACTCAGCGTTGTTATGGGCCTATATGAGAGTTTGAAGGACAGGGTGGATGCCCTCGAAGGAAATAAATTGAGGGGCCCATCAAGCTCTCAGCTGCCCACATCAACGCCAGAGCTTGCACTTGGTCATCACGCAACACAGCGGCAACCCCCAAGGCAGAATGCGCTGGTCCCACAGGAACTATTAGTTGTTGGTGACTCTACTGTCAGGGAAACGGGGAACATGCTATGTAAAAAGGATAGGTGGAACAGGACCAGGGTATGTCTGCCAGGGGCAAAGGTTGATGACGTTGTAGAGCGGATATCATCTTTCAAGGGCACAAAAGGTGATATAGTTGTACACGTTGGCACTAATGATATTAAGAGTAGGAGACCGGCAGAATTACTCAACAAGTACAGGTCACTGTTGAAAAAAAGCCGAGAATTAGGGTTGAATTTAAAAGTGTCTGCAATTCTGCCCAGACACGATAGGAGGGAGTATATGATGAGAGCCTTGTCGATCAATTCGGCCCTGGAAAGATTGTGCAAGGCTCAAGGGGTAGAATTTTTTTCAGCCTGGACTGTACTTGTTAACAGGAGAGATTGCTTCTACAGGGATGGGATACACTTAAATAGAAAGGGTGCAAGAATATTTGCTGATGCTATCGAGGCAGTGTTAGGTGGGTCGGAAAACTGCTAGCTTGGGGGGGATACAAAGACTAATAGTTTAACAGTAACCGCAGGCAGAGGTGAAGGTGATTCTTGCACAACTTCTATTAGAATAAGTAGCGACCTGGAGTGAGGGGTGTTGGGGGTTTCAGGGACGGATGGCAGTCATCCTGGAATAGTTGGGTATATGGGATGTGTTAGGGTAACAAGGAATAGGCATAGGAGCATGTATGCTTGCATGTATACCAATGCTAGAAGTATAGTAAATAAATTTGATGAATTTGAAGTGTTGGTCAAGACATCAAAGGCGGATATTGTTGGGATAGCAGAGACGTGGTGTCACAAAGATATAAGGAATGCAGAACTGGAATTTGGGGAGTACAATGTGTACAGAAAGGATAGACAGGACAGAAAGGGAGGAGGTGTTATGCTGTTAATTAAGAAAAACATAAAATCAAAAGAAGTGCATCCAGTTGATATAGATGGACAGTGCACTGTTGAGTCAGTTTGGTGTGACATAAGCACTGCAAAAGCAAAAATAAGAGTAGGCGTGTGTTATAGGCCTAATGAGTCGAATGAGTACAATGAACAATTGTACAGAGAAATAGAGTGGGCCAGTAAATCAGAATGTCTTATAATGGGGGATTTTAACTTCCCAGATATTGACTGGAACTTGTGGGTTGGTCACTCACACACTAGTCAGACTTTTGTGGATTTATTGGATGATTGTTTTCTGCACCAGCATGTTCGAGAGGCAACCAGAGAAAGTAATACTCTTGATCTGGTTATCAGCAGTGATCATTCGTGTATTAAGAATTTGCAGATAAAGGAACCACTAGGTGGCAGTGATCACAGTGTGCTGAAGTGGGATTTACTCAAAGAGGTAACTACCGTCAGGGGTAAAGGAAAGGGTTTTTGCTTCCGTAAAGGGGAGTACAGTGGTCTCAGACAGTTTTTAAATTCTGTACAGTGGGATCGACTGACGATGTTACAAACAGTAAATTCTAAGTGGGAAGCATTCAAGGAATTAATCGTGGAAGCTACTAGACTTTTCATACCGATGAAGAAATATTGTTCAAGGTTTAGGCCTAAATGGTTATCAAATGAACTAATGAGACTCGTGACAGAGAAGAAAAATGCATGGGATGCATATAAATTATCAGGCAACGCAGAAGCCTGTAGCAGATATAAGCTAGTCTGTAATCAGGTCACAAAGGAGGTTCGGCAGGCAAAGGCGGATTACGAGAAATCTTTGGCAAAAGATGCTAAGAAAAACAGCAAGGATTTCTTTACTTATATAAACTCTAAAAGGAAGGGGCTGAATATGATTGGTCCACTTGACATCGATGGTTCGACTGTTGATGATCCTGCTCAGATAGCAAACAAACTGAATGAGTATTTTGCATCTACATTCACACGTGAGGAATCATTACAGTTTGAAAATGGAAGAAGGTTATCAAATTGTAGCAGTGTGCTTAATGATTTTGTAATAACTGAGAGCAAAGTGGAGGAGAAATTGTTGAAGTTAAACATAAGAAAGGCACCTGGGGCGGATGGGATCTATCCAGTTATATTAAAGGAGGCGGCAAAGCAACTAAGCAAACCCTTAGCCATAATTATGAGAGCATCCTTGGATTCAGGGGAGGTTCCCACGGACTGGAGATGTGCAAATGTATCCCCAATTCACAAAGGAGGTTCGAAGGGTGACACGAATAATTACAGACCAGTTAGTTTAACTTCTGTTCCGGGTAAAATAATGGAGTCACTGGTTAAAGATGCATTGCAGGATCATCTAGACAAGACTGCAGCAATAATTCAGACACAGCATGGGTTTGTTAAGGGAAAGTCTTGTCTGACAAATTTGATTGGTTATTATGATGTGGTCACAAAGGAACTGGATGCAAAAAATAATTTTGATATCATATACTTGGATTTCAGGAAAGCTTTTGACACTGTTGCGCATGGAAGACTACGGTACAAATTGGAGCAGAATGGTATTAAGGGTAAGTTGCTACAATGGATAAAAGGATGGTTAAGTGGGAGAAGACAGAGGGTGGTAATCAATGGGTGCTGCTCTTCGTGGACTAATGTTATTAGTGGAGTCCCACAGGGTTCGGTGTTGGGTCCACTGTTGTTTTGTATATTTATCAATGATATTGATGAAGGTATATCAGGCTTAATGTCGAAGTTTGCAGATGACACGAAGGTTGGCAGGGTTGTTAATGACAGTAATGGCAGTGTGCTACTGCAACAGGATCTAGATAATTTGGGCAGATGGGCTAAGAAGTGGCAACTGAAGTTTAACCTTGACAAATGCAAAGTACTGCATATGGGTAGAAGTAACCCCAGAGAAACGTACCAACTGTGTGGTACTACACTTAAGGTGGTAGAAAATGAAAAAGACCTGGGAGTAATTGTGCAGTCAGATATGAAGTTTTCTGAGCAATGTAGACAGGCTGCTAGGGCAGGTCATGGGGTTTTGTCAATGATATATAGGAATTTTGCTAGCAGGGAAAAGGAGGTGATTGTCCCTCTGTATAAGGCAATGGTCAGGCCACGCCTTGAGTACTGTGTACAGGTCTGGAGGCCTCATTTTAGGAAGGATGTAGATTTGCTTGAGCGTGTACAGAGAAGAGCAACATGATTGGTGAGGGGAATGAAGGGATCCTCTTACCAAGAGAGGCTTAAGTTCTGCAAATTGCAGTGGCTGGAGACTAGGCACCTGCGCAGTGATCTGATTGAGGTCTATAAGGCCTTGAATGGGTTGAGCACGCTGAATTCTGATGGGATCCTCCCACTTGTTCAGAATACGAACCTACGGGGACATAAGTTCAAATTAAGAAAGGATAGATGTAGAATAGATGTGCGGAAATTTGCCTTTAGCCAGCGGGTGGTTAATTGCTGGAACAAACTTCCATCTGTCGTTGTGGAAGTTGATAGGTTAAATAAATTTAAGGAGGAACTGGACAGGCAATTGGAGGGTATGGTGTGATTTTTTTTTTTTTTTTTTTTTTTGGCTGATGCTGCATAAGCTCCTACACTTGCTTTCTTGCATCAAGTGCCACTACTACTATTACTACTACTACTACTACCATTTTCTTGTTAAAACACTACTGAGGTGGAACTGGATTAATAAAATATGTGTGGACAACCAACAATGCAGGGAAGGAGAAATGCTACAAGTGGATCAATTTAACACTGACCTACTGCAGGACGACAGCATTAGAAACAACTTCACCCAGAGACTGGATGCTGCAATTACATAGAGATAAAAGGTAATACTGAAGAAATCTACGAATATTTAAAAAATACTGTTAAAAAAATAGCTCATGAAATCCTAGGCAAAAAGAAGAGCCAAGGACCAAAAAAGATCTGGATTACAGAGAAAGTAAGAGCTGCTGCAGAGGAAAAGAAACTTGCATATCAGAAATGGCTGGGTGATAGGAATGATGCATATAGGAACATTTATGTTGAAAAAAAGAAAATAGCCAATCAGTTAGTAGTAGAAGCGAAAAATGAAGAATGGGAAAGGAAATGCGCAACTATTAATAGCAAATTGGGCTTCAAGCAATCAGCGGAATCATGAAAGGTCCTTAAAGACTTGAGAAAACAGAAAAAACACAATGCTAGTTTGCAATTAATACCTTTGAAAGACTGGACGGAGTACTACGAAGGACTTTTAAAAGAAGACCGGGAAGAGTTCAAGACGATGGAGGATTTTGGTGTAGAAGACTCTGGCTTAAAAGTTTCTGTTAGGGAAGTGGAACTCCTGCTAAAGGAAGGAAGGAATGGCAAATCACCTGGACCTGGAGGAGTTTTACATGGAACTTCTGAAATATGGAGGAAGAGGAGTGGCTGTTCTGATACAAAAACTGTTAAATAGTATACTGAGAGGAGAAGAAATACCGAAAGAAATGATAACAGGATATATTACATCAATTTATAAGAAGGGCGATCGGAAAAGCTGTTCAAATTGCAGAGGAATATGAGTCCTGAACCCGCTGTTAAAGATCCTTGGAAAATGGATCAGGAACCATTTAGAAGCCCGAATCGAGGTATCAGAAGAACAAAGTGGTTTTTCAGCTGGGAAGTCATGTATAGATCATATCTCAACAGTACGACAGATCCTCGAAAAATGCCAATCAAAAGGGAAAAAAATCTTTATGATTTTCATTGACCTTGAAAATGCATATGATAGTGTTCCAAGAAAACTCTTATGGGAAGCACTGAAAGAGGCAAATATTGATGGATAACTGATTAACATTATTAAGGCAATTTACAGGAATAATAGATGCAAAATTAAAGTGGGATCAGCTTTGTCACCTGAATTCCACACTTCAAAAGGCTTATTACAAGGTTGTTGCATGTCACCAACGCTTTTCAAAATTTATATCGACATCTGCCCAAGATCCTGGTCAAAAAAATGTAATAAAATGGGATTGCCGATTAATAAGAACACCTATATTCACAATTTACTTTTTGCAGACGATCAGGTGATGATAGCACAAGACTTAGAAGATGCAAAGTATGCATGTCATCAATTGTTTGAGAAATATATATCTAAAAATAAGTCTTAGCAAGACTGAAATGTTGTCTTCAGGGCCAGGACACGTTCTAAATACTGCAGGTTTTAAAATCAAACAATCGATAAATTCAAATATTTGGGATCAATCTTACAAAGTGATGGATCATCCCAAGCAGAGATCAATAAGAGAATTACAAACGGCAGAAAAGCTATCGGCATGTTAAACTCTGTTCTGTGGAGCAAAAATATCCTACATAAAACAAAGAAACTTATATTTCAGACGATTGTACAAAGTCTTCTATTGTATGGAGCGGAAACCTGGACATTGAATAGGCAAACAGAAAACAAATTGCTCTCCACAGAAATGGATTTTTGGAGACGCTCAGCAGGAACTTCTAGAAGAGACAGAAAACGGAATGAAGACATAAGGGAAAAAATGGAAGTGAAAAAGACTATTATTGACACCATCAGAGAAAAGCATCTAACATGGTATGGACATGTAAAACGGATGAAAGAAAACAGATATCCAAAGGCTATCCTGGAATGGATACCTCCTGGAAGAAGGAGAAGAGGAAGACCTAGGAGGACATGGATGGATGGAGTACGGGAGTGCATGACAGCCCGAGGCTTAACCAACCAAGACACCTTGAACCGCACTTTATGGCGGGAAAAAATTCCTAACAAGAAATAACTTGTAGGCTGAGGAAACCCATTGTAAATGGAAACACTCCTCTTGAAGAAGAAGAATATATGCAAGAAATATGCAAATTACTTTGGATAAATATTACTAAAAACACTGTTTTGTCAGAGGTAACCATCATATGCTATGATTTAAATAACAGAAATGGAAAGTAAAGCAGCAGAATTCATAGTTAGCAATGTAGAACCGGAAAACTTATTTCTCTTGTTCGCTGTTATCAAAATGGTATAAACACCATGGTTGACCACAAAGCCTATAAAAGAGTACAAACAGTAAAGAAAAATGTAGATCCTTGTTCAATTCACCCTTGACAGCATTAATATTGAAGTAACATATTAATTATTTTTATTTATTGAAGTAACATAAAAAATATTTATTTTTTTATTTTTTATTTATTTTATTTTTTTTGTTGTTTTTATCATTTGTTTTGTTCGATTTTTTTTTTTTTTTTGGCTGGTGCAGCATAAGCCATAGGCTTTCTTGCACCATGCGTCCATTACTAATACTAACACATCCAGTCTGAACACACTGAATGTGTTATTAATAAAAACAGTCTCTTGATTCAAACAGAAGCCAATGATTTGTAACTAGATATCTAGTTACAAATAGAAGCTAAGATTAGCTATTGTAAATGAATTTCATCGTTATCGAACCAAACTATCATAAGTAAAAAGGCAAAAATATTAAAATTAAAAATTGAGTCAAATATGCAACTAAAAAAAAAAAAAAAAAATATATATATATATATATATATATATATATATATATATATATACAAAGGGTACTAGGAAAGTTTTGCAATATGACGCAACAATGAATCACAGGAAACTGCTTGTTGCTGCATGTTGAGACATGTTCATACATGCATAGTAGCCGCCGCGCCAAGTCGATGGGCTCAGTTATTCATTAGTAGTGAGAGTGTAAAGTGCTTGCGATGGCATCGTGGTCACGAAATGAGATAAGGACAGTTTTGCGGTATAATTTTGTGCGTGGTTTAACCATAGACCAGTGCTTAGAAGAAATGACTCTTGCACTAGATGATGATTGTCCACATCGTACAACGATATTCAGGTGGTATAGAGAATTCCAAAGGGGAAATTTCACTCTGGAGGATTCTGAGAGGCCGGGAAGGCCACGAACGTCAGTTACGGAGGAAAACATTACTGCTGTGAGGAAAATGCTTGACGAAAACAGGCGAGTGACCTACCAACAGATAGAGGACACTTTGGGCCTAAATGCACCAGCAATTCGTTCGATTCTGCAAGATCATTTGCACGTGAAGAAACTTTGTTCTCTCTGGGTGCCGCATCAACTGACTGAAGAGCAGATGACACGACGTGTGACTTGGTGCCGGGAGATGTTAAAAAAGTTTGATAAGGGACAATCTCGCTATGTGAACAACATCGTGACAGGTGAAGAGACTTGGCTGTACTATTACGATCTGCCGACCAAGGCTCAAAACAAAGTTTGGGTCTTTGATGATGACGACACACCTGTAATTGTCAGAAAATCCCGATCTGTAAAGAAGAAAATGATAGCTGTATTTTTCAAATCGAGTGGAATTGTGGAACGTGTCGTTTTGGACACGCAGAAGACAGTCACAGCTAAGTGGTATACTGAACAATGCCTGCCTAAAGTCATTGGATCTATGAAGAACCTGTGGCCAAAGTCAAGAATGGACACCTGGTACCTCCATCACGAAAATGCTCCAGCTCACCACGCCAAAGCCTGCACCGAATATTTGACCACGACAGGACTGAAACTTCTCGAGCACCCTCCTACAGTCCAGACCTTGCTCCCTGCAACTTTGCACTGTTCCTGCATGTGAAAATGAAGCTAAAAGGGAGGCGGTTTTTCAGTGATGAGGACCTTCTACGGGCTTGGGACAACGAGTGTGCTTTACTCCCTAGTGAAACTTGGCAGAACTGGTTTAAAGATTGGTTTCAGAGGATGGAGAGGTGTATTGAATGTAGAGGAAATTACTTTGAAAAAATTAAATAAACAAAGCTGTATTGCAAAACTTTCCTAGTACCCTTTGTATATATATATATAAAATATAATAAAGGCAGCATTTACCTCTTATTGGGAAATTGAAAAAGTCCCGATAAAGTGATTCAATTAACCAGATTATAATTTTTTTTTTTTGGTAAAAATAAAGTGGGAAAAAAAAAAAAAAAACTCTTATTTACAGTAATTACATTTTTTTTGACAATTTATGTACTGTAATGTAATTTGAAAGTATTCCTAATATAAGTAAATATAAAATAATGCAAGTTAATGATTATTGAAAAGTATGTAGCGTATCACGTACACTGGTGTTCGAAGAAAGTGCATCACCCCTTAAAATTGTAATTGTCGTCCGAATAATGTAAATATGTAAGTACAGATAAGATTGACACGTAATCAGATAAGATTGGTGATGTTGTAATATTGCATCAGCTGTTACTTTCAACTATATAAGCACCTTTGCAAGAGTTGCAGTCATTCCTTGACTGTGTCAGGATGGCGAATTATGTGCTGTTGACACCACGAAGAAAGAGTGCTATTGTTGCTTTACATGAGGAAGGATGTTCGTCCCGTTATATCGCTTATAGAATGTCTTGTAATCAGTCGACAGTGAGTAGATTTCTTTCCAAACTCAAGAATACTGGTTCTGCTAATAGGAAAAAAAAGAACCGGACACAAACGAGTCTCTATGCCAAAACAAGACCATGTTTTGAAGTGCTTATACCTTAAAAACCATAAAGCTTCTTCGTCTGAGCTGAAAAGAGAATGGGAAGAACATACAGGAGTGGTAGCAAATGCAGTAACAGTCAGAAGACTGCCTCTTCAAAAATAGACTTGTGGCCTATCGTAAGAAGCTCCCTCCTCACACAAAAAATGAAAAAGGCCCGATTAATTTGGCGCAAGGAGCATGTCAAATGGACCCCTAAGCAGTGGAAGTCAGTTATTTTCTCGGATGAAAAGAAATTCAACATGCATGGCTCTGATGGGAAACAAAAGATTTCCCTTAGACATGGTGAAGAATACCATCCAGACTGTATGGTGCCTACAGTGAAATTCCCTACCAGCCACCTGCAGTTTATAAAAGGTTCCGTAAATGCCAATGGATACCTGGCATATTGGAAGGCAAATTGCTGCCGACCATTTCAACCTGCCAAGTAACTGCAACTTTCAGGACGACTCTGCTCCTTGTCATCGGGAAAAAAGTGTAAGTAGGCACTTCTGTAGTTACTTTATCTTCATTTCTGCATTAGAGGTTCGACAGTAATGTGTTTACATTTGTTACAGATGAAAAAAATGGTTGGAAAAACGGTCCATTACAACTGTTGGCATCGTGTAGAATCTGCAGTTGCCAGAAAGAAACCAAAGACCCTTCACGAACTTCAGGAAGCCATAATTCATGTTTGAAACCAAGAACCATCAGTTGATTATATTCGGAAATTGATCTCGTCAATGCCTCAACGGTGTGCTGCTGTCATCAGGGCCAGAGGCAGTTCAACTAAATTTTAGTTTGCACCTAGTGAACTTTTCATTTTGTTTTCCATTTAAAATGATAAACTGAAGCAAATTAAGGGCTTCTGATAACATTTCAGCCATAATTGTCGTGTTTACCAAAAATGTTATATAAAGGTTGCAAATACTCATTTTGGAATATTTTGAGAGCACCTCTCAAATATTACTTAGCTTTGCCTTAACTATTAATAAATTTTATTTTTTGTTTATACAGTGGATTCCGGTTATTTGGGCCACCGGTTAATCGGGGCAGCCGTTTATTTGGGGCAAATCTTAAAAAACAGAAACCAATGGAGAAAACAGCCAAGGTTTACTTTGCTTAATTGGGACAGCATGCCGTTTAATTGGGGCAGGAGACTGCAGCACTGGAGATTACCCTATGATTGTCTCCAACGGTACCACGTGATCCAGTCGAAATTCTGGAGGTCACAACCATAAAACAATTAGCATTCACCTGTTTATTGGGCTTTTCTGTTAGTGAAATCTATCATAAATGGACAGTAAACTTGATCTTACTGAATTTGCGATAATACCGACAGCTGGAATTCTGTGGGTTATTATGGTGAAATGTGTTTACACTTCCATGAAATCTTCAATCATATAAAAACATTAATTTTCAGATCTTCTCTTCATTCCTATTTTTAAAGCTTCGTAACTCATTACTCCGTTCTCATTTGCGCTTGTTGTGTTACTTGCAATTTGTGTGCGGCATGTTCTTTGTTATTGATTGCTTATCTTTTTACTGTTTTAAATTTTAACCCCCACCCACAAATGTCAGTGAACAGAAATGTCAACTAGTTAGTATGTACATATTACGGTACGTATTAATTATTCCGATTTTCAAGTTTCATTTTTATCACGTATTATATTTAATTTTTTAATTGGTAAGGTAATATAAAGGGTAAATTTGTGCTTAATATATCTTTACTTTTATAGCCTGTGGATAATATTCCTTCTATTTTTGCTAATTAGAATCTCTGTTTAATAGAATTAAAATTCAATTCACAAACGTAATCACAATGACTGGCACTTACTACACATCGTATAGTGAATGGTACTTTACTATGGCGAGTTCGTCATAATGTGATTTGATTGTACAGTGAATCAATTGTAAAGGGGGGGTACATTGTATTTTTTTTTAACTATTTACGAGAAACTTCGGATAATTGGGGCAGCTGCTTAATCGGGCCAAAATGCACTAGTCCCGATGTGTCCCAAATAACCGGAATGGACTGCATTTCTATTTGTGATGCTAACATACCATTGCGAAAAAGAGTTAGAAATGTGAAATTCCTAGGTGATGCACTTTCTTTGAACACCAATGTATATAAGATTTAAAATCATAACACAGTATGTAACATTGAAAATAAAAAAAAAAAAAAAAAAGTGTGTGTGTGTGGAGCACGCATAGCGGAAGTTAAGTGAAACTTCTTTAGGTGAACATTTATCACTTGACTGAGGATCACGTATTGACTGTATGAATGCCACAGGCGACGAATCTACCTGAATTGGAGCCTTGGAGATATGAGACGTTCTGTTACAAAATCTAGTTTCGGCAAGTGCTGTGGCATAGGATGATATTTAAAACCATTTGACTTCTATAGAGCCAGAATCATTTTGTTTTTGAGAGAGCCACGACAGCTGTTACAGGCCAACATTTGACTTACATCCTGATTTGGAAATGCTGTTTGAAGATCACAAGCTGCTATAATCTTAACATTGTTCTTGAACCAAAGCCAATCAGATTGAACAAGGAACAGACTGAATTGAAATCATTATCCAGGAATGTATGTTTAAGCTGTGTGTGGATGCGTCGGTGTTTATTAAAATCCTGTTGCTGCTCCTGCCATGTATTATGCCCACTATGTGTCGAACGATTTTATGGAGCACTTATGGCAGCCAGTTTTGGTGCTTCACTTTTCATTTACAACTGGGCTTCGAGGACTCTTCATTTTCATTTGCAGTATCAACTTCCATGACCTTCTTCCATATGCACTTCTAACATTTCTGGGGAGATGTAAGGCTCTCAAGAACCTTCTCCAGCTTCTTTGTTTAACTCCATCACATGCTGTAATTTCTTCTGCTGTTGAAATAGCTTAGATCTCTCCTGTGTACTCAATGGAGGTGATTTCGGTGGTCGCATTGCACATATACATGCTCTCTACACCTTATAATGCTATTAGTCTTCGACATGTTGATTTATACATTTTTTCCGTCAAAATGTTTCATTAAATACGGTGGAGAATGATGAAAGAAATAGAATGATGCAATCAGTAGGGGTACTGATTGGGTCATGCGTCACTCGTCCCTGGTACAGAGTGATACAATGTGGGAGATGAATCATTTCATGTCGCATTTTCTCAGCAATTCAATCCATGGACGCATTGCACGTGTACATGCACTATACGCCTTACAACAGTGGACCTCCACTTTATGATTGGTGCACTGTACAATCAAATCACTTTACGATGGACACTCCATAACAAAATACCGTTTGCTATACGATATGTAATAAGCACAGGTCATTGTGATAACATTTACAATTTGAATTTTAATTCTATTAATGGCGATTCTAATAAGCAAAAATAGGAGGAATATTATCCACAGGCTATAAAAGTAAAGATACGAAGCACAGATTTACATTTTTATTACCTTACAAATTAACAAAATTAAATGATACGTGAAAATCGGAAGAATATTTTCCACAGGTTAACAAAAGAAAAAAAAAAAAAGGCAACTACAGCGGGTATTCACAGGTTGTCACCCCCCAATTAGTAACCAGGTGATTGTGATAGTTGGATGTTCAAAGTGCCTGTAATACATTTACTTATGGCAAGTGTCACATTTTCATTGCGTTTTTTGTCAATCCACGAACACAAGTTACTCCCATCTGAAAACTGCCAGGAGCACACCTAAAGAAGTTTCACTTCAATATACTCATTAATTATCTCTCCTTAAGAAGCTAAAGTCATCTGAATCATGTTTTCTTTAAAATTTTGTTTCTCAGCTGCACTTAAATCTTTTCTTTGGTTTTGCTTCAACTTTTTAAAAATGCTTTATTAAAAAAAAGTACATGTATAAATTTAAATAAAGTTTAAATTATATACTAAACACAATGTTTCACATGTTAACACCACCAAACTAAACAATAAAGGAGTAGTAAAAAATTGGTGGATAAGTAGGTTATTTTAAGATGGCACATTTTTTTCAGACACTGCTCTCACTAGCAATCCAGAATTAATCCCAGTGCAGTACTGTATGTCCACAGAAAGTAGCTATCAGATGGTAAACAACAAGGCAACTATCACATGGTCACTTTTCACAGATGGTAATAAAATCAACAAGCTGAATAAATAACTAAATAAAGCTGCATTTTATCAGGGGAAGTAAACACTCAGTTACATACACAGACTGCAAACGGAATATCTGGAATGTTCACATTCTTTTGTTTACAAGTGCAATTTCCTTTCCTTTCCATCAACTGAGTGCAGTCCAATAAAACAAAAATATGCAGAAAAATCCAAGATTATTAATCATCCAATCATCTTTTATGATTCAGAAAGTCTAATTTATGATTCTATTTTATACTGTGTAAAAGATGCAGATATAGGCTTTGATTCAATAATTAAACCAGCAATTTCTTAAGCAGAATCCACTGTATATGTGGAGACTATAAGTAGCAAGCTGTTAAATGCAACCACTAATCTGGATAGGCATGCTAAGAACATGTGATCCCAGTGTGTGGACAAATTAGGCAAGCCTGTTACAATTAATGTATTCATTCAATCAGCAATGCTATTATACAGCTGTGGTTATTCTTTCCCTTCCCTTTCTTTGTAAATAGGGGTAGGGACAAAAACCAACCCGAATATGACCAAAAATGGCTAGATCATGTTATGAGCCAACAAAGCCCACTTTTATCTTCATGGTGCCATTAAAATAAGAAACCAGATATCTAAAGGCTATCCTGGAATAGATACCCCCAGGAAGGAGGACATGATGGATGGAGTATGGGAGTGCATGACAGTCAGAGGTTTAACTGACCAAGACACCTTAAACCACACTTTATGGCGTGAAAAAATTCCTACCAAAAAATAACTTGTAGGCTGAGGAAATCCATTGTAAATGGAAACACTCCTCTTCAAGAAGAAGAAGAAGGAAGTGCCATTAATAGGCATAACTGTGTTATGTGGGCTGGAAAAGGTCCATATACAATAACTGACAAACTATTACATGATGAAATGATAAAGTATGGCGCAGTTTCACATCCACTTTCATAACTGGACTGTACTTTTTTTAATAAATTATTGGACACATACACATAAATGAACAATCATGGATATGAAGGCATGGACATTCATGTATATGCAGATTTGTTAGAAAAGTTGTCATTTCACAATCAAGCTCAACAGTCTCTTCCTGGACAGTCACATCAACATAATCAAGCATATGTTGAACATTTTTCGAACCAGTTGTTAGTTTATGTATTCTACAAAGTTCTTTGATTGTGTCGCCCAGGATAACACACGCACTATCTGTAGCTCCAGATGGTTTCCCTTTTTCTCACATGAATGCGAGTCTGCAAAGTAACAGGAATCATCAAAGGGACTAGAAAGGTTTTGAATGTTGAGAAATTAATTATTTTCATGTTTGGATTGTATATTCTTTAGAAAATATTTTCCAAGTGATTAGAGTTTAAAATTCTTATAAGTAAGCTTTTGTAAGAGAAGACTATTTGGAGGCGTACAGTCTTCTCTTACAAAAGCTTAATTGAAATTATTCTAATGAGGATGTATTGCTTCTTCAAAGAATTTTCAGAATATATCCGTCAGTTATTCTGAAAATTCGCATCCATTACAGCTTTCTATTATCACTTCTCCTATACCTAAACATTATATTTACATAATATTTATTTTATTTTTATTATTTTTTATGAATAAAAATTCATACATTTTTTATAAATAAAGTATGATTGAAAATTTATGTGAAAAGAATTTCACCAACAAAAAATCTTTACACAATGCAAGGATAGACGATAAAATCTTGCATGCTTTATATGTATGTATAGTCAGTCCTCGTATAACACATGTTTACACTACACGAATTCGATCATACACGATTTATAAATAGGGGAACGATGTCGTATATAACACGAATCAAATTCGCTTATGCACGATTTGCCTTTGTGTTTACAAGAAATGGCAGTCGAATGCGGAATCACCCAACTGAACACAACACGATAGGAATGAAGAGAAGATTCTGAAAATGTATTTGTTTTTTATATCAATGAAGGGGAAACACATTTCACCATAATACCATAAAAACCCAAACAATTTCAGCTATCGTATTATCGCAAATGCATTAGATTGAGTTTACTACCAGTTTATAACAGATTCCACTAGCAAAAACGCAACTGGAAATTGTTTTTATTGTTTTACGGTAGTAACCCCCAGAAATGTGCTTTAGTAAAATGTGAGCTAGTGAGGTGTTAGTGTGCCTCTGCCTTTACGGTGTTGTTTATTCAGTTGCTACACGCGCGCACGCAGCTTTCTTTATGTGTATCAAGCGTGCCTCCTCATTTTGTAATTGTGCTTTATTTCCTAAAAATGGGTAAAATACTTAAAAGGTGTGAAAAAGAAGCGTCCTGGGGTGAAGACACTACAGATTCAGATAGAAAAAGAAAAGCATCAATAAACAGAGGCGGACTCGGTCAAAAATTCTTACCTAGGAAAATTTGTAGTGGCCTCATACTGTGGTTTATGGCCAAAATCACACCGGCCTCCGGCCCACTGGGGTTTTCCCGGTAAGGCTTAGGGCCAATCCACCTCTGTCGATAGAGAAAAAATATGAAATTGTGAAACGCTTTGAGCGAAATGAAAGACCATGTGATATTGTACGTGCTACAGGCCTAAATGAGGCAACGCCGAGAATTACAAATAATGCAGAGACAATAAAAACAACTTTCATAGCAGGAACAACTCAAAGTGTAATTAAAATCCATTAGATTAAGACAAAGAATTGGAAGAGATGGAACGGCCGTCATCTGTTTGGATAGAAAATTAAACAAAAAAAGAAGCAGTAGCAATATTTTATTACGTAATAGCCTTAATAAAATACGTATTTTATTACGATTATTTATTGTGTTTGGTAATGTTTTCATTACAAATGGGTGTTCAATTTTGGGTGGTCAGCACCTAACCCCATTTGTCCCATAGGGCCTGTTGTTCATATTGCACGATTTTGCATTGCAAGAAGGTTTCTAGGAACACAACTATCGTGCTATACGAGGACTGACTGTATTACATACATACAACCATGTAAAGCAGGTAGCTGATGTTGTTTGTTATTTAGTTTTTAGGAGCATTAGCAACTAAGGCCATATTGCTCCGGGATATGCGGTGGTCATTCCCTCAACCTTTCCGCATCCTCCGTATTTGGTGGTGACGGCCTCGAACCCTGGTCTAATCAAGAAGCGTGTGCTACACACTGCTGCTCCTTCCCACCTGGCTACGGAGGCACCAGGTAGTGGATATGAGGCATGTAATAGCTGCACAGTGGACCATGCGATGGATTAGCTCAAATTTAATTGGAAACATTACGTCAAAAGATTGTTTACAACCAGATAAGAAGTGGGGAAAAGGTCCAAAATCCGGTTGAGGTATAAATCCAGGTAGCCGATATATGACGTGCAATGGCTGCACGGTGCACCACTTTATTGATTTAGCTCAAATTTTGATAGAATGCATTGTCATGCGAATTAGGAATATGTACAAAGTTTCAGTCTTCTATCTCTATTAGAAGTGACTGAAAAAGATATCGGCAGATTTGATGACAGAGACAGTAAGTTAATATAAGGTATATAATAAAAAAGAAACAGATGGAGCCAAGTCTGAGCTATATATAAAATGAAGCAAAACTCTCTGCCAAGCCTACAATTTTCATCTGAGTCATATGGGTAGTGTATTGCTTGACATCATCATGGTGTAATGTGATTTGATGTCCTGTTAGAGCCTTCCTCGTTTATTTTATTGCTCTGTGCTTCTCAAATGTTTGGCAATATCTTTCCTTATTTATAATCTGACCTATCTTTAAAAAAAAAAAAAACACCAAAATTTGGCCTTCTTTATCCCAAAACATTGTGGCCACAATCTGTCAATTCAGGGTTTTTCTTCACTGAAGATAACAGGTGTATCCATTTCATAAACTGGCATTTAGAATAAGGGCAATAATGGAAGATCCAGGTCTCATCACCTGTTATCAAGCCTTTAAAAAATATCTCCCTGAAAATTACTGCACTCCTACAACAGGAGTTGACAAATATCATGCCCGGAGAATTTCATTTTTTTTTTTTTTAACAGCTTGGACACCTATTTGCAGCATATTGTCCTATAATCTAATGATGTAAAATGGTTAATACACTTCTTTTTAAATACCCTAGTGTTTGCATCATTGCATATGGTTACTGTCCTGTAATTTTCAATCCTTTCTTCCTAAACCTTAGTTTCCCTCAATGCACACAGACTTTGGTCTTCTGCTCAGCAGTGTCAGTGTCCATATGTCAGTGGTGTTTCTGTTAAAATGCACAAGCCATCTACAAATATTGCTTATATCAGTAGTGTCTTGTTAGTGCACTTTCCTCAATTTTTCATGAATCTGGAGAGCTGTTTTCTCTTGACCTGAAAACAAACTTATCAACTATTGGTGGAAATGGACATCAGTTTGACTGTTCATAACTTTAGAACTACAATAGAATCTTCTATTTTAGTATGTTTATATCTTAATATCAACACTTAGTGATCACTGAAATATGACCACCCCATCCACACTGAGACAACTGACACTGCAATATGATAAAGGGAATGCAAAAACAATATTACAAATGATGTATTGCAAACTCAGACATATGGGGTTCCATAGTAGACGACTCAAGAGACACCCACTCCTCACTGCTGATGGCAAATGCTGTGGTGTCAATAACATGCTGGTTGAACACTAGAGGAATGGAAACAAGTGTGCTGGTCAGATGAGCCCAAATACCTTGTGCAAAGCACCAACAGATGCCTTTGTGTGCAGTGCAAACACAAGTCTGTAGACTCGTGGTGCCCACTATCCAGGCAGGTGGTAGTGGTTGTTCAATATGGGGCATGTTTTGCTGGCAAGGACCAGGACCCCCTCCCCCCCTTTTGAACCTCCTTTGTGAATTGGTGATACATTTGCACACCTCCAGTCCATGGGGATCTCCTCTTGAGTCCAAGGAAGCTCTCCTAATTATGGCTAAGGGTTTGCTTACTTCCTTTGCTGCCTCCCTTAATATAACTGGATAGATCCCATCTAAGAGAGGTGCCTTTTTTCTGTTTAACTTCAACAATTTCTCCTTCAGTTTGCTCTCAGTTATTACAAAATCACTTAGCTCCCTGTTAGAGTTTGATAAACTTCTGGCACTCCCCTCATTGAATAACTCACGTGAATGTAGATGCAAAATACTCATTCAGTTTATCAGCTACCTGAGCATGATCATCAATAGCCAACCCATCTAATCTTAAGTGGTCCAATCTGATTCATCCCTTTCCTTCTAGAGTTTACATAATTAAAGAACTCTTTGCGGTTTTTCTTTGCATCTTGTGCCAAGGGTTTCTCGTTATCTGCCTTCACCTGCGCGCCTCCGTAGCCAGGTGGGAAGGAGCAGCAGTGCGTAGCACATGCTTCTTGATTAGACCGGGGTTCGAGCCCGTCACCACCAAATACGGAGTATGCGGAAAGGTCAAGGAATGACCACCGCATATCCCGGAGCAATATGGCCTTAGTTGCTAATGCTCCTAAAAACCAAATAACAAACAAACAATAACAAACAGCCTTCACCTGCCTAACCTCCTTTGTGACTTGATTATAGACTAGTTTATATCTACCATAGGCTTCTGTGTCACCTGATACTTTATATACATCCCATACATTTTTTCTTCTCTGCCACAAGACTCATTAGTTCATCTGACATCCATTTAGGCCTAAACCCTCAACAGCATTTCTTAGTTGGAATGAAAAGCCTAGTAGCCTCCAAAATTAAGTCCCTGAAGGCTTCCCATTTAGAATTCAACATTGGTAACATCATAAGTTGATCCCACTATACAGAATTTAAAAACTGTCTGAGATCCCTGTAGTCACCTTTACGAAAACAAAAACCCTTCCCTTTAACCTTGCTGGTAGTTACATCTTTAAATAATTCCCACATTAGCACAGAGTGATCACTGCCACCTAGTGCCTCCTTTATCTGCAAATTCTTAATGCATGAATAATCACTGCTGATAACCAGATCAAGTGTATTACTTCCTCTGGCTGCCCCTCGAACACGTTGCTGTAGAAAACAATTCTCCAATAAATCCACAAAAGTCTTGCTAGTGTGCGAGTGACCAAACCACAAGTTCCAGTCAATATCTAGAAAGTTAAATCCCCCATTATAAGACATTCTGATTTACTGGCCTACTCTATTTCTCTTCACAATTGCTGTTATAGGCCTAATGAATCATCAGAGTCATTAGGCCTATAACACACACCTACTCTCATTTTTCCTTTCCCAGTGCTTATGTCACACCAAACAGACTCAGCATTGCATTGTTCACCAACATCAATTGGATGCACTTCCTTAGATTTTGTGTTTCTTAACTAACAACATAACCCCTTCTCCCTTCCTGTCCTGTCTATCCTTTCTGTACACATTGTACTCCCCAAATTCTAATTCTGCACTGCTTATGTTTGTGTGACACCACATCTCTGATATTCCAACAATATCTGCCTTAGATGGCTTGACTAACACTTCAAGCTCTCAAATTTATTAACTATACTCCTAGCCTTGGTGTACATGCACCTGTTTCTACTCTTAGTTACCCTAACATAGCCCATGTATTTATTTGTTCCACTATGACTCCCAGCAGTCCTGGAAATCTCCATTGCTTTGCTTTTCAGGCTGCTGCTCATTCTAATAGAAGCAGTGCAAGAATCACTTTTGCCTCTGCCTGCAGCCACTGTTAACCTTTTAGTCTGTATATCACCCAAGCTAGCAGTTTTCTGACCCCCCCTAACACTGCTTTGATAGCATCAGCAAATATTCTTGCACCCTTTCTATTTAAGTGTACCCCATCCCTGTAGAAGCAGTCTGGGCAGAATTGTAGACACTTTCACATTCAACCCTAACTCGTGACTTTTTTTCAACATTGACCTGTAGTTATATCAAGTTTGTCACTAAGGTTTAATGCTGTTCTTCTTTTCTTCTCTCTATGAGGTTTATTAACTTTAGAAGCCATAGTGAGGGGTTTTTAATTTAAAATAAATGTAAAACAGAGGTACAGTCTGTGATATCAGTACAGAATTCACTTTGAAAATGGCAAATGTAAACAAATGCAGTAATCACGTGACTTGCTGTTTTCTTTTTTCGCCACTGCAAGACATCTGTGCTCTATGTATACATCTGATCTCAATGTGCCATTATTTCGAATGTTCCGTCATTTGCGGTGTGGTTATTTTCGACAGTCTACTGTAGTAGCAATATATAAAACTTCATGATGCTAATATGATGCTTAGAAAAAATTATGTTGCCCAAGAGGAATACTTATAGATCAACCTTTGTATTAAAATGCATGCATATAAAGGATGCATTTCAAATTAATAATAAATAAAACTGGATAAAATCGAAATATGTGTGCAAGGGATGGGGGAGCAGCATACTTCAAAGGTGGCAAAACTTAGCTGATGCTTGAACATGGACAAGTGTGTCACCCAACAGATGCATTAGAACAATAATCAGGGCTGTAGTGGAGGGTATATGCGGGTTCACGCCATATATCCTCTGGATTTTTGAAAGGTTTGAAAAAACAAATATAAAAATTTAATTTCACTGACTAGCAGAAGTTTTTCATATGCTGATTACCAAAATACAGAATATTATGTTGAAAAAAAAAAAAAAAAAAAACCCACTTCTTTTATTGTATGTGACCAAAGCAAATTCTATTAATAAGCCTGATATGCACAGTATGCTCTCTTCTTTTCATAACATTCATAGAGTATACCTTCTGCTAATTTTATGACTACAGCACTGACAATAATGGCTGTAAAAATAATTACCAGGAAGCTATGACTGAAAAGAACCCTTCTAATGAGGAATTTTTTTATGCAATAAAAAGTTTATGCACAGTTAATCGGCACACATTTTAGATATTTATTTGAATATGCACAATTTTTTTTTTCAGAATGCCATAATTTACTTAACTTGGCCACTAAGTTTTGCAGGTGTTAATTAAATCACATAAATTTTATATATAACATATGCTAATATCTAATATATTTAAACATCCTCTGAAAGGTTTCTGATTCACTCTGTTGTTAAGATGAAATTATGTTCCTATGAAAAATTATGGATTATGTTTCCTGAAACATGAAACCAATAATGAAAGCAGCTATAAAAATGTCATCAAGATCTTTGATCTCAACTACACGGAATCACTGCACTTAGATTTTTGGTGCCAGTGAAAACTATTTGTCCACGAAATATAAGATAGCCTTGACAAAACTGGACATGAAATTTTTCAAAGAAAAGGTTTAAACACCACTGGTGTTCCCCTCCCCCCACACTTGATGAGGAGAGATGTAAGAAGAAGATTTATAGGAATAACAGAAGATTTATATGAATAACAGTATTGCAGAAGATTTATAGGAATAACAGTACTCAAATTAGGGAGCCACAACCATTTCATAGTTTTAATTCCAAAAATATATATTTAAAATAAAAATTATTTTACTCTTATTAAAAATGAAGACACTACATATTTTTATGATTATAAAACTTATGCTCGAAAGAGAGGAGAGGGGAATAAGACTTACCTTAAAGTACCATTGTCACTTTTATCCAGACTGGTAAACCTACTATATAATCTTTCAATCTGACTTGGTGAAACTAAAGTAACAGCAATTTAAAACAGACACATTAATTTAAGTAGCCTGTAAATTCAAAGTTTCATGTTTAAATATATTTATATTTTCTTTTTTTATTTTGATATTAAGTTACTGAATTTTCATGAACAATTTTACATTAGGTTTATACTGTGCAACTAGAAAGTAATGACAGTCTGATAAATCATGCCCGAACTTACATATACCCTAATGTGTGCCGGGACATTGCCAAAAATGTTTTTGGAATCAGTATCACATTTCTTGAATGATGAAAACCCCACATGTGCATGTATACTTGCATGTACGTACACTACTGCTAGGAACATTGTAAATAAATTTGATGAATTTGAAATACTGATTAAGTCATTAAAAGCAGACATTGTAGGAATAGTGGAAACACTGTCACCCAGACATAAGTGATGCTGAAATTGAATATGGGAAGTACAATGTATACAGGAAGGGCAGACAGGAGAGGAGAGGTGGAGGGATTATGCTCTTAGTTAATAAGCTTGTTGTTTGTTATTTGGTTTTTAGGAGCATTAGCAACTAAGGCCATATTGCTCCGGGGATATGCAGTGGTCATTCCCTGACCTTTCTGTATCCTCCATATTTGGTGGGCACGGGCTCGAACCCTAGTTAATAAGCATATTAAATCTAAGGCAGTGCATTCAGTTGACCTGGGTGATGGATGCAATGTTGAGTCAGTTTGGTGTGATATAAGCACTGGGAAAACAAAACTGAGAGGAGTGCATAAGTATTAGTATTGGCCACATGATGAAAGGAAGCCATAGGCTTCTGCACCAGCCAAAAAAAACATAATAATAAGAAACTTTTAAAAAATAAATAATTAATAAAAGAAAAGGAAATAAACAACCTATGTGTTTCCCTCCTCCCATAGGTAATTATCCAGCTGACTTTTGAATTTCCCCCAACTGTCAGCCTCTACCACCCATGTAAGTAATTTATTCCAGTAATTTATAACTCGCTGGCTAAAATAAAACTTTCTGCAATCCAGTCTAAACATCACCCCCTGTAACTTGAATTTATGACCCCTAGTTCTAGAATCATAACGGTGAAAATTTTGTCCTCATTCATTTTACTTATGCCTCTCAGAGCCTTAAACACCTCAATCAAGTCTCCTCTAAGATGCCTAGTTTCCAAGCTCCGCAACCCACATATTCGAAGTCTTTCCTCATATGGATGCCCTTTTGCCAATCTCACCAGGCGAGTTACTCATCTTTGGACCCTTTCAAGAAGCTCAATGTCTTTCTTTAGGTGCAGTCTCCATACTTGAACACAGTATTCTGTAAAAATGCTCCCATTTTTACACCCCTTGGCTTGCTTTGAGAAGCAGTTTCAGCTCCAAGCCACCCTATTATTTTTGCTGCCCGTATATTTAGAAGGGTTATAATCACCCCGTACAAAAAGCTATTTTTGGTCTGCTCTTGCTGACTCGCCTTACCTCAGCAATATGGAAGCAATAATCTAGATGCTTTCTCCCTGCCATTACTTCGGTCAGTTCACTGCATGGACAACACTCGATAGGGTCAAACAAACATCACATAAGTAAAGCTGGAGAAAACGTCGGGATTCTTGATGATGGAATCAGAGAGATGCTAATTAAGGAACATATCTTGGGGTGAAATCGGAGCATTATAATTGTGGGATGACTTTTATTTTATTATTGATGAGAATGAACAGACTTGTGAACTAATGATTACCACTGGACAGCCTACAAGATGCCACCACATGAAATATTAAAGTTCCTCTTTCACCTCCTTAAAATTCCATATTATTTGCGTCAGGCTTCAATGACAATCGACCCAGGAATTTTCTTCCCCCCCTACCAAATTAGTCTTTTGGCCAATATGATTTTCCTATTGTTAAGAGGGAGACAAAGGAACAGGGGAGAAAAAGGGATGATTTTTGGTTCTTAGAGGAGAGATCGTACGAGAGATTTAGAGAGATCTTGAGAGGTCCGGCCGCTGTCATAGTCTTGGCAGTTGAGGACCCAGAAATCCAGGAGTCGTGAGAAAACACGTAAAACTAGAGGGAAGGAAGAAACATCTACGGATTCTTTCGTGAAGGATGGCAGTTCAGAAGAGTAATCACTAAAGAAACTCAGGAGTTTATTCTGGTAAGTTCGCCCGTATTTGTTATGGTAAACTGAATACAAGTAATCTACATTAAGACCTATCCCTACCTTTTTAATGTGAACATTTACTTACATCTCTCCTCACCAAGATGGTCACTCTGATAAGTGACCATCTTGCTGTATTTAGATCCAAGAATGTATCATTAGAGTTATTCATTAGTATATGTCTTGTTTTCAGCCATTGTGAACTCACATGGCAGATTAACATAATTACCCAAATACTCGGACGGCTTAATCCCTGTTGATTTCTTTGAGAGCCAGTTATAAGTGTCAACTAAAGACTACATGAACCTAATTTTTACACATGTAAAAATTAAAACACAGTAATTGGTAATAAAGTAGTGAGTTGTCCTATCATTATCTTGTAATAAAGTGACCAATGATAAGTGCCCTTGTAGAGATATATACAATAAACCATGTTTTATTTGCTTAACTTTGCCTCTTGACCATTCTTTCTTTATACACTGTTCTCAGCACTAAATAAGTTATTTAAAGAACCATTGTTTTGCGGCCACTCTAGAACCCTGCCATCTGGAGGGGGGGGGGGGCACAGTGGAGAACACTATGCACCTTGATGCTGCAGTTTACTCTTTACTTCACAGAATAAATCTTAAGAGCACAAGACTTTGTCCTAAAGAAACCACTAGATGATCATATTAATCCCAGCCTTTCTGAATTCCTATTTTAGTGTTTGAGCTTGCCTGGAAGTCTCGTTGTTCATATTAAACATTGTCCAGCAAGCACACTACACTATAACGGAAAGAAACTGTGGAACAATTCCAAGTGTGGTCAAACAATGGCCTTACATAATGGGATTATGAAGTCCTTAGTCTCTACTAGCAAATGTGCGATAAATCATCGAGAGGACACTGTGGGCCTTCTTTATAGTTCCTTGGATCAAAGAACTATAAAGGAAGAATTATTGCAGAAATTAAAGAAAGCAACAATGCCCAAGCTAAGGACATAGCAAAAAAAAATTAACTTATTAGATGCAATGCATGTGATGGCTAATCTTGGAATTAATTTCCAAACAAACAAAAACTGTTTTCATAAAGCCAGATTTATTCAGCTAGGTGTTGTGATAAATACTGAAGAAAGTAGCATAGTGCCAACAGAATATACCAGTAATTAATTTAACATTACACAAGATTTCGAGGTAAAAATTGATGAATATCTTCCAACAACAGGTAATGTCAGTAAAGGATATAGTCAATGGAATTATAACAGATAAACCTGACACTGAGGAAAATGAAAATTCTGATAATGAAGACATCAAGGTCCAGAGAAATTAGGAAATCCTTGGAATGCATTAGAACTTGAGAGGGAGAAGTGAAGATTATAAATTATTGTATAGGTTACACGAAGGTAATGAAAATTTAACTGCTAAGGATTTAAAACTAAAAACATTGGAGAAATTTTTAAATAGGTTTATAATGTTTTTGTAGTCATTGTTTTCTTTATTTATATATTTTTTTTATTTTGACACTGACATTGGCTGATGCATGTTTATATTGTAGTTATGTATATAGAGTATTACACATGTGCTGTACTTTTTTATTATTATTAGCCATATGCTACAAGGAAACCCAACAAAAAAAAAAAAAAAAAAAAAATTCTGAATTACCGTGTGTGTGTGAGAGAGAAAAAGAAGTAGATGAGAATCATGAAGAATGATGATATCTAACTCAGGACCCTGGGTGTGCCAAGCTACACTATTCTGCAGAGAGAGAGAGCGAGAGAGAGAGAGAGAGAGAGAGAGAGAGAGAGAGAGAGAGAGAGAGAGAGAGAGAGAGAGAGAGAGAGAGAGAGAGAGATTGTTATTTGGTTTTTAGGAGCATTAGCAACTAAGGCCATATTGCTCCGGGTTATGCGGTGGTCATTCCCTGACCTTTCCGCATCCTCCGTATTTGGTGGTGACGGGAGAGAGAAAGAAGTAGAAGGGATATAAACTCTCGATCCACTGGTGATATTCTGGCTTATGTTACCCATTTGTGGACAAATTCAATGGAAAAGTTCGGTGAAACAAGCGGTTGCTCTTGACATCTCAAAGGCTTTCAGTCGTGTTTGGCATAAAGGTCTTCTAAACAAGCTTCCATCTTATGGTCTGCCAACTGTTTTTTATAATTGGTTATCCAGTTCTCTCTCTGATCGCTCACTGAGAGTGATGGCTCTCTTTCTTCTAACTTCTCCACTAATGCTGGTGTTCTCCCAATGTTCAGTTCTTTCCCCCCACTCTTTTCCTCTTGTATATTAATGACCTTCTTCCATTGACTGGAAATCCTATCCATAGTTTTGCCGATGATAGCACATTGCATTCCACTTATCAGTTTGAGAAACCTTGCCCTGCTCAATCAGCTTCAACTTCTCGAATATCCGCTACCAATTCCTTAAATGCCGATCTCCAGGTAATTCTCCAGTGGGGCAAAGACAAGTTAGTTGATTTCAATCCTTCTAAAACTCACTCTTGTCTCATATCTCGGAAAAAAGATTCTTCGGCTCCTATGCTTATCTTTGATGACACTCTGATTTCTAGGCAAGATGATATACCGTATTTCCCCATGTATAAGACGCACCTTTTTTCGAAAAATTTGGGGTCAAAAAACTGGGTACATCTTATACAGTGGTTGTAGATTTTTTTACTTGCATTTCCCGCTTTTTCGCGCTTGTTGTCTTTGCGCTCATTGTTTCGCACTTGTTACCGGTATATTAGGTTACATTTTGCCACGTTCTGCCCAGAAATGGCTCAGAAAAGATTTTCGTACAGTGCTCAATTCAAGTTATGAGGATTTGTATGAATTTAATGATGAATAAAGCTTGAGTTCAATAACTTTATGTAATATATTTTTTTTCAAATTTCAAGCCCCAAAATTAAGGTGAGCCTTATACATGGGGAAATACGGTTTCTCTTTTGGGGATTACCTTTACTTCTAATCTCTCTTGGCACAAACATTACAAATATTGCCTCCTCTGTATCTAAACAACTTGGTTTTCTCTTTCGCTCTCAGCGTTAATTTTCTTCCAAACTGCTGTTCACTCTGTACAAATCGTTATTGTACAGGAATATTGTACATGGAATATTGTTCCCACATCTGGGGGTGGTGCCCCCAAAACCTCTCTGAGGCTTCTAGATTCCATTCAGAAGAGGGCAGTTAGGTTAATTGATGACTCATCTCTAACAGTGTCTTCACTCTCTGTCTCATAGATGTAATGTTTCTGCTGCATGCCTTTTCTACACATACTCCCATGGGCGCTGTTCTTCTGAATTGGCTTCTATAATTCCCACTTGCTCTTTCAAAACAGCCCGAACACGTGCCGCCAACATCCATTTACTGTCCAACTTCAAATTCACAGAACCAACTTTTCATCTTCCTCGTTTATTCATTCAGCTGCAATTTTCTAGAACAACCTTCCTTTGTATGTATTTCCTGAAAATTAAAGTCTTCAGAAGTTCAAATCTAATGTCAACAAATATCTTCTTTCGTCTTCTCAACCTCCAACCCAAGCACAGTACTAAGTACTATAGGTTCTAATCAGTGGTGAGAGGTATAGTGGGCTCGCGAGAGCCCATTGTTATTTTATTTGAAAATTTGCGAGCCCATTGTTGAGACGATCATTTATTTTACAAATGAAATCCTGAATGCAATTATTTAGTATCCAGAGCCGAAACTACATGGGACGAGCGGGACACCATCCCCAGCATTCAATCAGTTATGTATTTTAAAATTGCTTCATTTTTGATTTTATTACAGTCGGACCTCTGTTTAATCAACTTCTTCATTGCGAATTTTTTTTGAATTCCCCTTGGTAATTACATTTATAATAGTTTCAGTTAAACGAAGAAAATTTCCATGTAACGAACAGATTACAAGACAACTTTGTACGCATTGTTCTCACCTCTGGCCTTTAGGCAATTAGAAAGCACAAATTAAGGATTAAAGGGATTACCGTATCACAATGTTAGTGGTGTCCCTAAAACCTGCAGTCATATACCGAGAAGTCGCGCTCATCAATCTGCTTTCCATAGCCAGTCAAAGGATTAAGAAGATTCCAGACATGGATAACAGCCTCTGGTCAACCTGTGTTGTGGCTCCCCTTTACTCTGACAAATGGACATACGTTTTTGGGAGAAGTGAGTGATCTACACCTTCCAGTAAATTTCTCCTGTCTATGTTTACATGGTCACAGTAGCTGAATATCCAAGTGATTCCGACATTTTGCACAATATTCAAAGAACTAGTGACAGTAGCAAAGTAGGGGGGGTTGAGTTAACTAAGATATTATATGAACTTTACGAAGATGAAATGTTGGCAGATTTTGAAACTTCGTTGAGGCTTTCACTGTGTAGATATTCCTGTATTCCATTATATTTTCTAAAATATAATGGAATACAGGCAATAATTAAAAAAAAAACTATGCATTATATCACCAAACTCCAAAAAACCGCCGCGAATTAAGGATTATTGCTAAAGAACTTGATGTGGAAACTATAAAAATCGGTCGTGTGTTCAGTCCACGATGAGCAGCTCTTATAGCTTGCGGATGGCAATTGCAGGTTGAAGGAATTATCCCGCTTTGTGCAAACATTTTAAGAAGTTAAATTTTCGGGATTATTAAACTGACTTTTTAATGTCGAATTTCTTAACGATTTAGCACTAATGATTGACATCCTGCAGGAGCTCTCTTACCTTATTATTATTATTAGCTATATGGTGCAAGAAAGCCTGAGGCTTATGCTGCACCAGCCAAAAAAAATTCCCGAGTTACCCTAAGAGAGAGAGAGAGAGAGAGAAGTAAAAGGGAATCACCAAGAAAGAGAAGAATGATGATATCCAGCTCAGGACCCTGGGTGTATCAAGCCTATACTCACCAGATGTGAGCCCCTGGGGTTTCAGAAGCCTTACAGAATCACTATGGTAAAAGCAGATAAATTAATTATTCGAACTATAAATGCTATTGCTAATTTGAAAAATTCCGAAAGAAATTATGACACTAAAATTGAGAGTATGTTGAAGTGGAAAGAATTTGAAGGAATTAAATTCGAAAGTAAGAACACATTTAAAAAAATTACCTCGTGACAAGTTATTAAATACATTGTTTTATCCTTAAAGGATAGGTTATTAATGCAACAGAGCAATTTTAAATTAAATAATGATTCCACTGACGACGAGAAATTGAAAGAAATTTTAAACATATGCTACCCAAAATCGTGGAATATGAGAGAACTTTCATCTCGGTGGTCAGATGGTGAAAACCGAATAAGAAATTTAAGTTTTCTGATAAAACATGAAATAAAAATTAATGATTTTGGAGATTTTGTCAAAGACAATTTATCTTTAAAATCGAGTGAAATTCCCTTTTCAATTAAGAAAGCCAAAAATATCTTTGAAACCATTGCGATTAGCAGCGATGAAGCTGAGCGAGCTTTCAGCATAATGAATAATATTGAGTGAATGAATGAATAATGTTGACAATTAAACACATTGCAGATTATTATGATCTAAATGGAAAACCATTGCTTCAATTTGATCCGGATCGTTACGGTAAATGAGCGATGATTACATCGCTGTAATCATCGCTCAGCTATTGAGCAAAGCAGATAAACAAATATTAATAAAGAAGTAAATTACATAAGGCAATTTTTAGAATAAATTTTTCTTGAATATTTGTGTAATAATTTTTTTTTATGTAATATTTGTTTTGTGAAATATATTGTGAAATGTTTTGTAATAGTTTTTATATTATTTGTGATATGGGAAATATTTCATGTTATTTTTTATTCGCGATATTAAAATTTTATCATAACAAAAATGTATCGATTATATTTCCCAAGCTGTTAAAAAAGGAAGACGAATAAAAAAGTTGCACATGTGCTGAGCAGGCATGGTAGATGGTTGATGTGAAACATCCTTCGCATTTCTTTTTGGTATTTTGATTTGTATATTGATTACGAAATAAAAGAGCTTTTGTATTGTAAATAGTTTATTGAACATTCAAAAATTTTCATAATTTCTGGAAGACAAGATACAATGGATTTATGATAACTAAAGTAAGAGATGTATATTTGCGATTGCAAAATATCTAAATGTCTCTGGAAGAGCGTCGAATGAAGTACAGATCTTGTAGTTTAAGCGACATACAGCTGTTAGGGGCACCTAACAATGGAATGTAACAAAAATGCGAGAAGAAAAAAGAAGTTGTTGCCAATATTTGTGTTGTTACCGTCATATGACAAATACTTTTATTGTTGCAATCATATTTACTGCAGTAGTAACTTCAGGAAGTATGACTGTGATGTCATACTATTCAAAAATTCTAAAAAGAACTCCAGACACTATCATATTGAGGTATCACTGTAAGGGGAGGAATGACGATGAGGTTTTTACGTTTTTTTTTTAAAGAGACCTTATACACATACACTTATATGCATGGTTAAGGGGATAACAAGCCCCATCTGTCTACCCCACCTCCCCTAACCGCTCCTGACTCGAGATACCACACCGGTCAGTCACGAAAAATGCGTCATGTGCACTAATCACACTACTAGTAGTGGGAGTGTGATAAGTGCCTCTGGTGGAAATCGCGGATGATGTCACTTCCATGACCGATCAAATTACTCCACTGATCAAAAAGCGAGCCCATTGTTAAAATATTCACAGCTCACCACTGGTTCTAATACCTCTCGTGTTTGGGGTGTTCGTAAAAAAAAAAAAAAAAACTTGCTCTCTAGGCTGCTGCTCAATCCAATAGGAGCAGTGCAAAAATCACTTTTGCCTCTGCCTGCAGCTACTGTTAATCTTTTAGGCTGTGAGTTCACCCCCAAGCAAGCAGTTTTCCAACCCACCTAACACTGCCTCGATAGAATCAGCAAATATTCTTGCACTCTTTCTATTTAAGAGTATCCCATCCCTGTAGAAGCAGTTTCTCCTGTTAACAAGCACAGACCATGCTGAAAAATTTTCCACCTCATGAGCCTTGCGCAATCTCTCAAGGGCCGAATTGATTGACAAGGCTCTAATCTTATACTCCCTCCTATTGTGTCTGGGCAGAATTGCAAACACTTTCAAATTTAATCCTAATTCGTGACTTTTTTTCAACCTGTATTTGTTAAGTAAATCTGCAAAATCTCTTAATCTTAAGATTATTAGTAGCAACAGGTACAACAATATCACCTTTTGTGCCTTTAAAACAGCGTTTCTCGAACTGTGTTTCGTGAGATGTGAACAAGTGAAAAATCTTAATTAATAAATTTTGCATATTTGTAGCGTACACCACTTTTGTACCATTATAATTTTTAACATTTTTTTTTTTTTTTTTTTTTTTGGTTATTGATATACTGGCATAGACTGCGGAACACTATTTTTGAGAGCTTTTGCATAGAGAAGTATGCATAGAAGTAATGACATCTATGAAAAAGTAGCAATGTAGTGATCTAATATGCCATTTGTATGGAATTTAGCCTGGAGTACATGGGTTGAAGGAGAGGGGAAGTGAACCGATATGATAACAAAACTCACTTCCTTGTACAGTAATACCCCGAAGTTACGCGATAGGTGGGTCCGACGAAAATCGCGTAAGTCGGGGTACAACTTTGCATATAAATACATATAAATTTTGCTTAATTGGGACCAAGGACTAACAAAAACACTAGTTTAGAAGAAAAATATTAATAAAATTGCAGTTCTTTATACATATTAATACAAAATATGTATTAAAAAAACAAATGACTTACATTAAAAAGTTATTTCGATGTCGATGGCTTCATAAAATCTAACAAATTCGTCTGACGACACAGCGCGTTCTTTTTTTCATGCAGAATTTCTTCGTAGCAAGCTAATAATTTTTTTATTCCTTGCTTTGTAGCTATAACGCGTTCTTCGTTGGAGTCTATGTTTTCTAAAATTTTTAAGCCCTTTACAATTGAGCCCTTTTCAATTTTCAACCTGTCAAGTTTGCAATTGTCATGTGCCTTTCGCCGTTGCTTCATTTAGGCCTGTAGCACGTGCAATATCACATGGTCTTTCATTTCGCTCAAAGAGTTTCACAATTTCATATTTTTTCTCTATCGACAGAGGCGGACTGGCCATAAGCCTTACCGGGGAAACCCCGGTTGGCCAGTGTGATTTTGGCCATAAACCATAGTATGAGGCCACTATAAATTTTCCCGGGTAAGAATTTTTGACCCAGTCCGCCTCTGTTTATCGATAATTGCTTTTCTTTTTCTCTCTGAATCTACAGTGTCTTCACCAGGACGCTTCCTTTTCACACCTTTTAATTAAGTATTTTACTCATTTTTAGGGAATAAAGCACAATTACAAAACAAGGAGGCACGCTTGATACGCATAAACAAAGCTGCGCGCATGTAGCAACTGAATAAACAACACCATAAAGGATACGCTATTAACACCTCACATTTCTAGGGGTTACTACCATAAAACAATAAAAATCCAGTTGGTTTCTGCTAGTGAAATCTGTTATAAACTGGTAGTAAACTCGATCTAATTGCATTTGCGATTATACCGATAGCTGGAATTGTGTTGGTTTTTACGTTATTATGGTGAAATGTGTTTCCCCTTCACTGATATAAAAAACATAAAAGCAGCAAATTTGAATTTTGTTCATCTTTCGCTCTCATTCTCCGCCGTCGCACCGTATATCGATAACATATGAAAAACGACCTTGAAGATAGTGGGCGGAAGCGTTGCCAAACGAAAAAATCAAGAACCGCGTAACTCCGAGTTCGCGTAAGTCGGGGTATTACTGTATGTATGTATATATATATATCCATTATTTTAAATTAAATAAAATAAAACATAAGCCAGTAGTATGGCATAAACTGTAGAGCGAAAATTAACATAAAAATAACCCAAATAAACAAACGAACGAAAAGAATAGACATAAATAGTAGCCCAGAAACCCTTGTATAATTTCGAACTTTAAATCCAATTAACAAAAACTATACAAAATTTAGGATAATGCCAATTACTTATTAATTTAGCGGTACCCCCCCCCCCCCGAGAGGTACCAGTTCTCTGTCGATATGGGGCATGATGGTCAGTCTATTCAATTTTATTTTAATTTATTTTGATTTTGTTATCGTTTGGTAGTTCCTCTTTGGTGATATTTCACGTCTTTCGGAACTGGTACCTCTCGGGGGGTACCGCTAAATTAATAAGTAATTGGCATTATCCTAAATTTTGTATAGTTTTTGTTAATTGGATTTAAAGTTCGAAATTATACAAGGGTTTCTGGGCTACTATTTATGTTTATTCTTTCTTTTCGTTCGTTTGTTTATTTGGGTTATTTTTATGTTAATTTTCGCTCTACAGTTTATGCCATACTACTGGCTTGTGTTTTATTTTATTTAATTTAAAATAATGGATGTATTTCAGCTTCATATGGAGGAATTGCATGTCGCTGCCTCTAATGAATGCTTAATTATTTATTTATTTATTTTATTATAATTTAACTTATGTTAATATAATTCAATGATAGTATATATATATATATATATATTTATTTTATTTTATGTTTTTTTTTATAATTATCAGTATTTCAAAATATTATTATTAAAATAAATGACCATGGATTTGTGGCTGAAAAAAGGAACTTTAAAACGAGAAGCAAGTACTTTTAGTATTGCAACTGTGGTCTATGAAAACGAATACAATAGTCACACTTAAAATTATGGATGAACAATTGCAGCCTTTTGTTCCCCAAAAACCCGGTAAAAAACAGGTACCAACTAATAAAATACCAAAAAAAAAAAGTATGATGATAGTTATTTGAATTTCAGCTTTACATGTGTTGGAAATAAATATGCTCGTAATTTACAGTGTGTTGTATGTAATAAAATATTAGCAAACAGTTCTTTGGCTACCACTAAACTTGTGTTTTGTAAGTGTTTCATAAATGTGTTCCGATAATATATTGTGAGATGAAAAGTGTTCCGTGACTAAAAAAGTTTGGGAAACACTGCCTTAAAAGATGATATCTGCTCTACATCATCAACTTTTGCCCCTTGCAGACATACCCTTGTCCTGTTCTACCTATCCTTTTTTCCATAATATATTCCCCGACAATAGAATCACCAACAACAACTAGTTCCTGTGGACCAGTGCATTCTGTTTGGAGATTGCCGCTGTGTTACCTAATGCACAGGAATGAGCTCTGGCATTGAGCTGGGCAGTTGAGAGCTTGATGGGCACCTCATATTAATCATACAGTTGAATGATCCCTCACCAATAAATCAGGGAGTAGCACACAATGGAGAGATATCTACAAGGAAACCGACCTGTCACAGAAAGAGCCCTTCAGGGAAGGGGTGACAAGGATCTTCCAGTGACATGGTGGATTTTGATTAAATTTATTAATCGATTCATCAATTAGTTTTGTTGTAGTAACAATAGTAGATACCTAATATGTAATATTCCAGCACTTTTACCTTCACATGGTTTAAGAGTTATCATTTCAATTAAATTGCTTGTTTATTTCGGTAAATATATTTGTGAGTTTTCGCTTATTTTTTTTTTTCACTCATCTGAATAATGTGAAATTTTAAAGTACTGAATATATATTAACCCCAGGCGCTCACATCTGGCAAGTATGGGCTTGGCAAACACAGAGTCCTGTGTTTGCCAAGGTGATTCCCTTCTACTTCTGACTCTTGTTCTCTCTCTCTCTCTCTCTCTCTCTCACACACACACACACAGGGTAACTCAGAAATTTTTTTGGCTGGTGCAGCAAAAGCCTCGGGCTTCCTTGCACCATAGGGCTAATAATAATAATATAAATTGAAACTCGGGGAGAGGGGTTATAGACTGTATTGTCGAAGTTATCACTTCAGTGAACGAATTGTTAGCCACTATAATAGGTGGCCTTCATGAATACAGCTTGTTAAAATTCAAGGCCATCTGGATCGGTACCTGTAGAATGCCAGAAACTTTTTTTCTCTGGAAGAAAAAGGATTTCTATCGTTTATTAAAGAACAATACTGTACAAACATGGCAAGCTCTTGCTGAAAATGCAACAAGAATCTGATCGTGTAGGAAAATAACGTATTTTCTAATACTTCTCCGCTATTACGTTATTGTTGTGTGTATAGGAAACAAAATGCCTTGCAGAAGATAGCAAAATTGGTAATCGTTTATCATGCATATTAACACAGAATATTCCAATACACATAAATTTATAAATAAATTTTTAAGAAAGTTTAAAACTGCACATTTTAAGAAGAGATAATAAATCATATCATTCTTTCAACGAATTACATCAAAACACTTTAAAACTAACGTAAAATATGAAAAATCCACACAACAAACTAGCCACTCACATCCCGTTTCTTGATGAATTTCTGCGATCTCTTCCTCTTGTAGCATTAACGAGGACTTATTTCCCATATTCGCGTGAAAAAAAAAAAACGGAAATTGGATCAATTTATATTATAAAATAATTGAACACACGCGAATTAAGCAGTTGGGCGCAACTTTTACAGCCCTTGTCTATGATACAAATGGTGAAAACAGTGATTCGCGTATACTACAAACTTCGGGATATAGAAGAAGAAAATGTACTATCCTTGCTACATTAGCGACACTCGCCATTTACAGTTGAAAAACAATAAACGTATTTTATTAAACATTTTATCTTTTACATTATACTATATAAATTACTTTCCTGTTATCTATACAAACAAAATTAAAAAAATTTTAGTCAATATTTTAATAAACAACGGAGTGAAAAAAGCCCACTAAAGTTCCTCGCGTCATCGACAGAACAGGAACCTGGACCATTTCCACTTAGTTTGAAAGAGCTGGATATCATCATTCACATAAATTTATAAATAAATTTTTAAGAAACTTTAAAACTGCACATTTTAAGAAGAGATAATAAATCATATCATTCACTTAATAAATCATATCATTCTCTTAATAAATCCTATCATTCTTCTCTTACTTGGTGATTCCCTTCTACTTCTGACTCTTGTGTTCTCTCTCTCTCTCTCAGTGTAATTCAGAATTTTTTTTTTTTTTTTTTTTTGGGGGGGCTGGTGAAGTATAAGCCTAAGGTTTCCTTCCACCATATAGCAAATAATAATAATAATAATAATAAGTCGCAGTCCAAGATGCTTAACGGCAGCAAGTATGGATATAACATCAAAGAACGAAGAAAGAACCTGTACATCCTCACCCACCTGATGTACATGGATAACATCAAGCTCTACGCGGCAACCGAGAATCAACTCCAGCAACTATTCCGGATCACCGAAGAATTCAGCAAGGACATCAGGATGGAATTTGGTCTAGACAAATGCAAGACCCACACACTGCACAGGGAAAATTAGTTGGATGAAAAACTACCAGCTACTGACTTGTAAAGAGATCGAAGCTATGACAGAAGGAGAAACCTACAAATACCTAGGAATGATGCACGCTCAGCAGTTAGAACACAAGGAAATCAAGAAGTGCCTGGCCAAAAATTATCATCAGAAACTCAGAAGCCTGCTGAAAGTAAAATTCAACGAAGGGAACACAGTTAAAGCCATAAACACCTATGCAGCTCCAGTACTAACATAAACCTTCGGGGTCATAGATTGGACTAACACCGAGCTGGAAGATATCATGCGAAAGACAAGGACAATGATGACCAAGAGCTGCCAACAACACCCGAAGTCACCAGTGCAGAGACTAACAATAGCGCGGAAAGAGGGAGAAAGGGGCCTGATAGACCTGGTAGAGCAACAGAAAACAGCGATAGTTAACCTGAAGGATTACTTCGAGAACAACACAGCACCACTCCACCGGCCATAAGGAAGAAAGATAAGTGGTATACCCCACACAACCTAAGCGGGGAACCCCCTCCCGCCCAGACGGTACAAGAAACGAAGTTAGAAATAGGGGCAAAGAAGCCACTCCTGCAGACACTACAATGACCTCCATCAAGATCACATTGATAACATTGCTTCAAATGCATGGCTCATAAGCGGGACGCTCTTCCCGGAGACTGAAGGATTCATGCTGGCCATCTAAGACCGGGTAATTAACACCAAAAAACAGAAACTATAGAAAATACATCGCAAAGGAGCCCGGAATGTCAGATGACACATTTGGACGATGCCATCTGGCCTCAGAAACGATCCAACACATCACGGCGGGGTACAAAGTGATCACCCAGACTGAGTACACTCATCGACACGACCAAGTAGCCAGGGTAATACATCAGAAGCTAGCGAGGAAATACCAGTTGACTAAAGAAAGTGTACCATACTACAAGTGCGAACTGCAGGCAGTACTAGAGACCCGAACTCACAAGCTGTACTGGGACCGCGCCATAATAACGGATGAGACCATCCCTTTTCCATCTTGTCCAGACCGGACACAACCAACCGGGGTGGACAAGATGGAAAAGGCTACCTACCTGATTAAGTTAGCAGTGCCCAACACTAGCAATGTCCAGAAAACCCATGAGGAAAAATTAGGAAGTACATGAACCTGACACATGAGGTCAAGGAGATGTGGCATATGCAAGAAGAATCGACCATCCCGATCATCGTGTCAACCACCGGTATGGTGCCAAAGACACTACTTAGCAGCCTAGCAGCAATAGGTCTCCCAAAGAACACCTACAAGGAACTCCTGAAAGTCGCAATCCGGAACACCTGTTGAATAGTCAGAGATTTCCTCGACCAACAATGACAACAGAGATTACAACCACGCTGTGTACTTGGTAGCAGTACCCGTCACGGATTGGAATCCCCCAAACAGGGAGAAATAATATGAGCAACAACAACAACAACAACAACAACAACAATAATAATAATAATAAGCGATGGCCCAGTGGTTAAGACACTGGACTACCAGCCTGATGGACCCGGGTTCGAATCCCGCCTTGAGGGAAGCGAGCTCGGCTCTATTATGCTGGGAGACCGATATAATAATAATAATAATATAAAAAAAACATCGCGAAAGTTACTCCATTGAACTTAACGTCCGCAAGGTCGGAGTGACAGCTAAGGCAAACAGTGGCGCAATCTGGTGTCATTCGCGAGAACTAAAAAATAATTAAAAAAAAACACTGGACATAAGCCGAAGCTAAACAAGTTCACCTCCATAGATGGATGATGTCGCAGAGAAATATTATTCATACTGCATCGAGTGTGGCGCAGGATAAAGTCACTCGCGTTCAGGCCTTAGGAAGAGGGGTCGGTTCGAACAGTTGGAGACAGTCTTCGGAGCAAGATTGGTGGAACAACAGTAGCAAAAGTGGAGCTGTCCCCCGTAAGGCTTCTTGCTTATGCCACACCTCCTTGACTTCATGTCTCAGGTTCGTGTACTTACTAATTTTTTCCTCGTGTATTAGATCTCAACATCTATGGTTTTCTGGACATGGCTAGTGTTGGGCACTGCTATCTCAATCAGGTAGGTAGCCTTTTCCATCTTGCCAACACGGTTATGTCCGGTCTGTTGTGTGGGATGGTCTTATCGACATGTGTCATCTGACATTCCGGGCTCCTTTGCGATGTGTTTTCTAAAGTTTCTGGTGTTGATTACCTGGTCTTGGATGGCCAGCATGAATCCTTCAGTTTCAGGGAAGAACGTCCCGCTTATGAGCCATGCATTGGAAGCAATGTTAACGATGTGATCTTGATGGTGGTCAATGTAGTGTCTGCCGTGGAGTGTCTTCTTTGCCTATCTTTCTAACTTCCTAAGCGAGGGGGCGCCTTGCTTAGGTTGAATGGTGTATACCACTTATGTATCTTTCTTATGGCCTGGTGGAGTGGTGCTGGGTTGTTCTCGAAGTAATCGTTCAAGTTAACTATCTCTGTTTTCTGTTGCTCTATCAGGCCCCTTACTCCCACTTTCCGCGATATTGTTAGTCTCTACACTGCTGACTTTGGGTGGTGTTGGCGGCTCTTGGTTATCATTGTCCTTGTCTTTCTCATGATAACCTCTATCATGATATTAAACAGTATATCAAATGATATCATATGATATATAATTAATATCATGAGAAATGATATAACACACGATCTATGTGTTAGTCCAATCCATGACCCCAAAAGGAGTAAGTTAGTACTGGAGCTGCATAAGTATTAATGACTTCAATTGTGTTCCCTCCGTTCAATTTTTGCTTTCAGCAGGCTTCTGAATCTCTTCCGATATTTTTCTTTCAGACACATTTTAATTTCCATGTGTTCTAACTGCTTAGCCTGCATCATCATAGGTATTTGTAGGTCTCTCCTCTCATAGCTTCAATCTCTTTACTAGTGAGCAGCTGGTAGTTTTGGCCCACTAATATTTCCTTGTGCACTGAGTGCACCAGGGAATATTAGTGGGCCCTGGTGCACTGAGTGGGTCTTACATTTGTCTAGACCAAATTCCCTCCTGATATGCTTGGTGAATTGTTCTGTGAATCGGAGTAGTTGCTGGAGTTGCTTCTCGGTTGCCGCGTAGAGCTTGATGTCATCCATGTACATCAGGTGGGTAATGGTGTGCAGGCTCTTTCTTCCTTCTTTGAAGTTATATCCATACTTGTTGCCGTTAAGTGTGGTGGACAGCTGGTTGAGTGTTGGACAGAACCACAGTGGGCTCAGAGCATCTCCCTGAAAGATGCCTCTTCTGATGAGGATTGGTCTGGTTGTGATGTTTTAACCTTAATGGTGGTAGTCCATTTCTCCATTGTTGCTCCTGGGAAGTTTTTCACTATCGGATTGACATTGTAGATATTCAGGGTCTCCATTAACCAGCTATGAGGCACGGAGTCAGATGCCTTGAGGTAATCGATGTCGGCCGTGTATAGGTTGCGGTGCTTCTTGTAGGCTTGCCCCATAACTGCGGCATCTATGGTTAATTGCTAATTGCATCCTTTGCTCCTCGTCTTGCATCCATTCTGCTGTTCCACCGTTACGTTCTGACTCTCTAAGTGATCTGATATCTTCTTCGTTATGCAGCTGGTCAGGATTTTGTACATTTTTGGGAGGCAGGTAATTGGCCTGTATTTCACCGGGTTTCTTGTATTCACCGGGGACAATCCTTCAGTGAGAAACTTCAGAATTGTCCCCGGGTGTCTTATCATTCAAGTGAACGGCTCTGTCAGGTGCTTATGTGTGCAGGTGAGCTTCTTGTACCAGTAGTTTCGGACGTTATCAATTCATGGGGTTCTCCAGTTTTGGATGTTCCTGATCGACTATTTATTTCTTCTTCTCGAATCTCCCATTCTCTCATCTCTTGTATGTCCTTGGTTTTCTTCCGTTCTACTTCTATCTTTGGAGCTCTGCTCTTGTGTCTTACTTCACTGCTCCAGATATTTCCCGAGAACTCCTCGATCGTCTTCTTCTTGGGTGGTCCGTTTCCTGCTTTCTCATCTTCACCCAGTTTCCTGTAGAAGGCTCTTTGGTCCCCATCGGAGATTCGGCTGTTTATTTTGCTCTGCATGCTCTCTTTGTTCTGGCGTAGTCTCTTGCTGCGTGCGAGGAGGTTTTACTTCAGTGTGTCTAGTATTCTCCTATTCTCAGATTTCTGGTCTCATGTTTGCTGTGGACGCTGTGTCTCTTGAGGATGTTCTTCACCTTTCCAATCAATTTCTTACTTCTATTACCCTGTTGGTATTGCATCAACTGACCTAACTTGACTCTTAAATCATTTATCTTCGGCTGAAGTCTTCTTTCACAAACTGGCGGTTTCGTTTGTTTTGTTTCGTCTGCTGCTGGTCTGTCGTTTCTTTTCTATTAATCTAGTGGCTGCTATGGCAGCACAGTATACGGCTGTGTGGATGCCCTGCAGAGTTGCACCATTTTTGTCATGGTGATGTGGCATTATTTACCAATTGGAGTGGTCTGTTACTCTCCATAGGATTTTATTTAGTTTCTGCTTAGGTATCACGTGGATTCTTGTGGGATACGTGCCTTCTAATTCTTTGTTGGCTTATTCCACTCGTCTTCTTTTCTGGATATCATGCCTTCATCTCTTTCTACAACAGCTAGCTATTCTGGGTTGTATGTCTTCTTGCTCTACCTCCTCTGGTTCCGTAGTATGCTGTTCCACCTCTGGTTCCATATTGACCCTATTCTTTGTTCTTTGTAGTTGATCGCTCACATCCTGCTTGATTTTTTCTCATCAATTAAAGAAAAAAAAATCTATTACATCATTTATTATTTTTTTTATTATTATTGCTCTTATATTATTTCTTCAAGACGGGATTCCACCTCGTGATGGGTATTGCTACCAAGTACACAGGCTGGTTGTTATGTCTGGTGTTACTGTTGGTCGAGGAACTCTCTCACTGTCTTACAGGTGTTCAGGTTTGCGACTTTCTGGAGTTCCTTGTAAGTGTTCTCTGGGAGACATATTGCTGTTATATAAGGTCTTTGGCACCATACCAGTGGTTGGCATGATAATCGGGACCGTCGATTCTTGTTTCATTATTATTATTATTGTAATCCTCTTTTTTTCTCCTGATGGGTTTTGCGCACTCTGCGACGTGTGCTGGTAGCCGGTGCGTTGAGAGGTTGCTATGCCGATTACCACCATTGGGGGAGAAACTCTCTGGCTATCCTACAAGTGTTCAGAATCGCTATTTTCTAAAACTCAGTGTAATCGTTTTTTATGAGGCCTGTTGTAACGTTCTTGTTAAGTGTCTTTGGCACCATTCTGCTGAGTGACATAGTAATTGAGAAGGTCATTACTTGTTCCATATGCCACATTTCTTTGACATCCTGTCTTTGGCCTGGGTATTTCCTGATCTTTTCCCCCTTGGGGGTTTGCTGGTGTTTGGCGCTGCTATTCGATCAGATAGGTAACCTTTTTCTTTTCGTCGATGAGGTTTATATCCGGTCTATTGTGCGAGATGGTGTTGTCCGTTGTTATGGCTCGGTTACAGAATATTTTGTGAGCAGGAGTTTCTAGTATGGCCTGTGATTCGTACTTGTCATACGGTACACATTGTTTGATCAACTGGAATTTTTGTGCTTGCTTCTGGTGTATTATCTTGGCGACCTTGTCATGTCGATAAGTGCACTCAATCTGGGTGATAACGTTACATTCCGGTGTGAAGCTCTGGATTGTTTCTAGTGCAAAGTGACATCGCCGACATGTATCATCTGTCACTCCAGGTTCATTTTCTTTAGTTCCATGCAATGTATTTTCTGTAGTTCCAGGTGCTGATTACCTCGTCTAGGATGGTGAGCATGAATCCTTTTTCCCCGTGGGGCAGCAGTACCCGTCACAGAGTAGAATCCCCTGGAAGGGCAATGTTCATGTCCAATCTCAGTTTTTATATATACACTGTGTTGCCACTTTATTCGGTACACCTATTTAGTAGCATATTGAAACAGCCTGAATTCGTCTAGGTATGTATTGAACAAGATGCTGAAAACGTTGTGCAGGAATGGAGTATCATACAGACATGAGTGTGTCACGCAGTTCTTTTATATTCGGCGGAGGTTTAGGCCTGCAGCGAACAGCCCTTTCCAGCTCATCCCAAAGATATTCAATAGGATTGAGATCCGTAGAATGAACGGGCCAGTGGAGCAAAGAAAAGTCATTGTCATGTTCCTGAAACAATTTCATAGTGATTCGGGCTTTGTGCACCGGCTCATTATCTGCTGGAAGTAATCATATGACTGAGGATAAACTGTCAACATAAACGGATGCAATTGGTCAGCAACGATGTTTAGGTATAATGTGGCATACAGACGTGAATCTATGGGTATCAGTGGACCCAACGTGTGCCAAGAAAACATTCGCACACCATAACACTGCCCCTACCACCTTGCACAGTAGTCCTAGGCATGGCGGGTCCAAGGATTCGTATTGTTTTCGCCAAATTCTGAGCCTTCGATCAACATGGTGTACCAGGAACTTCGACTCGTCACACCAAGCTACTGTTTTCCAATCCTTGATAGTCCAGTGCTGGTGTTGCTGTGCCCACAGGAGGCATGCTCTCTTGTTCTTCATTGATAACAACGGTTCGCCATGTGGCCGTCAGCTGTTGTAGCCTATTCGCGACAAAGAGAGACTAGTGGTCTGTTGCGATATTTTGTTATACGCACCAAGGTTGTATTCTGACGTGATATGCGACGTTATGGCCTGTCTGTTTGCTTGCACAATTTTAGCCATCCTCCTCCTCTGACTTCTCTCAAGAACAAGCGATTTTCTTCCATAGGAGTGCCGTTCAGAGGATGTTTTCTGTTCGTTGCACCATTCTCGACACCCTTGAAACTGTAGTGCATGAAAAGTTCAGGAGAACTGCCGTTTCAGAGATGCTTTGTCCAGCATGTCTTGCACCTACTACCATGGCACGTTCGAAGTCCGTTAGACACTCATTTTCCCCATTCTTATTACGGTTTGTACGCTTAAGTTGATTCTGCTGCCTTTATATCGACAACTGTGGTCACGTGACTTCCAACGTTGTGGGACAAACCATTTGTGTGCACAGCAGGGGGTACCTAATAAAGTGGCAGCACAGTGTATAAAGAAATAGGCAAATGAAGCGATATAAGCAATAACATCCGTCCGACTCAGAGTCATTAACGATACTGAACAACACGCAAGACAATGTAATGTTGTAATGTATGTTTCGTCCCTCTCTGCAAAGGCAATCAGCACGCAGTGAGAGTTACTCTTCTGCCTTCCTAAATCCCGTGTTTCAAAGTGCTCAACTGTGAACAGAATTTTTCATTTTTCGATCCGAATTAACTGCAACCGGATTAGCGAGGGTTTATATATTTGTTAGCATTATCATTAGTAGAGGCATGTGATGCAAGAAAGCAAGCTTATGCAGCATCAGCCAAAAAAAAAAAAAAAACACTCCCATTTCATCCCTCCGTTCGTTCGAAATACCTGTCCAGCTGAGCCTTAAATTTATTTAGGCTATCAACTTCCACAACAAGGGATGGAAGTCTGTTCCACCAACTACCCGCTGGCTAAAGGCAAATTTCTGCACATCTATCCTACAGCTATCTTTCCTCAATTTGAATTCATGCCCTCTGAGGTGATTATTCTGAGCGAGAGGAAGAATCCCATCGGCATTGAGCATGCTCAAACCATTCAAAGCTTTATACACCTCTTATCAGATCACCTCGGTGCCTAGTCTCCAGACACTGTAATATGCTTTATAATATATATATGTATATATATATATATAAGTGTCACCAATGAAAGTAATATATATATATATATATATCAAACTTCCTTCCACTCTATTCCGGTCATTTTATGGAAATAATTCAAAAACATATCAACTCTAAGTAATTAAAGCGAATGGACGAAACGGGCAGCTGCGGTTATATCTTACCTGTTTTTCTGAGGAGGCCCCTTGGAAACTCAACTGACATTTGCCTTAGTTGCTTTGGCGATCCTTGTCGCCATCTGTTTTCACTCTCGTGAAACTTTCAATGCCGCCAATGTTACAGCGGATTTTACTAGTTGTGCTGTGCAATGTTTTTTTGATCACAATTTGAGGTATATATTCGTAAATTGTACGTGTTATTGTATGTAATTAACAGTGAACATTATTATTTTGTATGAATTATAAAATATATAAAAATGCATTATAAATATAATATGTATAATGTATTAATATATAATATAATATTTAGCAATAGTTCTCTTAACACCAAACACTATTGACAAATTATTTAATCTTAATCATATCGTGTTAGCTAAAAAATGCAGACACGTTTTAACAAAAAGCATAATCCACAAAAAAAATATATAAATTTTAATTTTAATAACTTATTCAGTTCTTGGGACCATACTACTCTTGATTTACCCATAATAAACCATTTCCTTCTTAACATCAAAAAATCTTTAAAGCTTGTTTCATTCTGTCAAAAATTCAAGTTCAACAATATCCAACTAAAACAAACTATACAAGACATTGGTCTTTATAGAATTGGCAATCCTACTGCATTGAATTTTGCAATATTAAATTTACACAAATATGGTTCGACCGTGGTCCTCACTACTCAATAAGCATAATAAACTATTGCCAGCATACAGCTGATACAATTTTGATATACATCATGCTTACAACTACGATCCTCCATTCGGCTTAAAAATTTTTAATTATAAACAACTAGCTACTAACATAAGAAATATTCTACCTACTGATCTCCCATGCCACTGCAACAATCCTATTTATGCCCCTTGATCAACATCATGGGCATATTATTACAGGCAATCTTAACATCATTAAAAACAATGACCTAAAAACTGCTATGAGCAAAGGTTTTAAATACAGACCTATAAATAACTTTCACCTATAGACACTTTCACCACCTGCCATCTTAATCCTTCAGCTACAGTATAAAAGCTAATCGGTTTACATAAAAACTACAGGACTCGACCCTACCATTTTTCTACATGATCACAAAATTCCACAAAAAACCCGTAGGTTTCAGATTTATTACTAGCTCCAAAAACAGTGACTGCTACCTCCCAGCCAAACAAATTTTCAAATTATTAAAAACTACTTTTAATAATCTCACATCTACTTGGGTAATTAATAATAACCTAACTGATAACAACTAATTAACCCTTAAATCTAATATTACCATAACAAACATAGAAACATTTGACTTTACCAATCTTTTTACTTCCATACCGCATAATTTACCGATGTTTGTGCTAAAACAGCTTTATCACAGATACAAAGATAAATGAAAACACATGGAACAATTATGTAAACCTATCTATGTCTACTCAATAATTATATCTTCAATGGCAAACTTACCTATAAACAAACTATGGGTTCCCAAATATCTAGCATAGTCTCCAACCTATTCTTGCATTATTATGAAGAATAAATAATCATAAATAAATAACACCATAAATAATTCTAATCATAACTTGTTATCTTTCAGATATGTAGATGACATCCTAGTCTTGAATACCAACTTTGAACCTATAGCCAAAGCTATTTACCCTAGTGAACTTAAGCTTAATGAAGAAAACTCCACCAGTCACACAGCCAACTTCCTTGACCTCTATTATTATTAACAATACTGCACCTCCACATAGTATTGACATGTATGATAAAAGAAACAAATTTAACTTTGATGTCATCTGTCTCACCAACTGGCATCCAATATTTCCATCAAAATACATAAAAATATTATATGCACCCAAACCACAAGACTGGCTAACATATATAACCAACTACTGTTCAGCAAAGCTCTGTAACTCCTTTATAATAAGCTTGTCAACAATAATATCATCCCAATTTACTTTATAAAATACTGTTTTAACATTGTCTCCCATTTTATCAAATTCATTTTAACAAATTCAATTACAGTTTACTATATACTGGTCAGTTCTAAACATATTTGTATAGTTGTAAATTATCTGATGGAATTCCACTACTTGGTAAGTAATACATGTAGTTACATATGATTTCTGATACAACTATTTTCTTCGGATTGATAACCTTGTCTCTTAACTCACTAAGTTTGTACTGTTATATTTTGACTTTTCTAGTACATCCATTGGATTTGTTTTAATAATCATTCATGAGATTACTTTTAATTAACTTCCCATGTTGTGAATCTTGGCTTATTTATATTTAACCATCCATATTGAGTCTTTACTGACTTTACTAATTTTTTTTAGGATAAGGTTATATTATATGTAGAATTTACCTTTTGCGGGTCTTGAATTTTACAAGCTTATGTTAACATACTATACCTTTGAATATCCATTTCTAGATTTTTCCCCTAAAATCACATAGCAGGCTTCAAATTTTAGTGACTTTGGTCTATACCACTTAACTTTGTATATATCACTTTATACAATCTCCAGGCGCCTCCCTAGTCAGGTGGGCAGGAGCAGCAGTGCGTAGCACATACTTCTTGATTAGACCGGGGTTCGAGCCCGTGAGCCACCAAATACGGAGGATGTGGAAAGGTCAGGGAATGACCACCGCATATCCCCGGAGCAATATGGCCTTAGTTGCTAATGCTCCTAAAAACCAAACAACAACAATACAATCTCCTTACTATAAAGACATCCAAAATATTTGGTTCCTTGGAATTACTTCTTATTCTTCCATCTGAAGTAAAGACATTCATGTCCATGGATTTATACTGAATTACACTACGGATTTGTCAACTGGTTCTTTTTCCTGGGATGCATCTACTATTCTTTCCACAGTGAAATTTTACCTGTGGATGCTTCTGATTTGTTATTCCTGAAATTATTTCCTGGTCTTTCATGTTATAGTTGATTCCTTGGAATTACTTATTTTACACAGACTTTGCTACACCTTTGGATCTTTAGTCACCTATTCATAATTGGATTCTTAATCACACTACCATTGGTTATAATGTCAACTAATTATTTTTTTTGGTCTCATTCACCTTCTTTACACTGTTAATTCACACCTATGCTTCCTGTGGTTTCTTCTAGTTTTAAATGTTTCCATGGAATTACTACATATTCCCTGTCTTATTCCATGTTACTTATATCCCTGGAATTTATATTACTTCAAAACTGGATTCTTAACTACTATCATTGGATATAATGTCTACTGATTCTTTTTCCTTGGCTTATTACACACCTAATACTACCTGTGGATGTGTATATTTTATATACACTGAATTATTTTCTTCTATACTTTAAATGTTTCCTTGGAATCGTTTCATACTCATGGGCCTATTTCATGTTTTTTTTATGTCATATTCTTTTAATATTGGATCCTTTACTACACCATTTTAGGATCTCAAGTCACCATGTTACTTTTCCATGGACTTAAACCAGTTATTTTTCCTTGGATGTACCTGCATGCAAATTTGAATAGATTATCATTTTATTTATATCTTAAAATATTTACAATTCTTATTTTCTTTCTCTGATACTTTTAATATTCAGCTTATTATAACGTAACCCTATCTTTTGGTCTATGTGTTATATGGTTTTTGACACAACATTAACGGTAATTTTTAATTATGTATGACTTTTTTACATTTAAAGCTATACTGTTCCAATCACGTCTCTCGCTTTTTCAAACGCTTATAAATTATCTTATAATTTATCCCCAGGGGCTCACATCTGGTGAGCATGAGCTTGGCACACCCAGGATCCTGAGCTGGATATCATCATTCTTCTCTTTCTTGGTGATTCCCTTCTGCTTCTCTCTCTCTCTCTCTCTCTCTCTCTTGGGGTAAATCAGAAATTTTTTTTTTGGCTGGTGCAGTATAGGCCTCGGGCTTCCTTGCATCATATGGCTAATAATAATAATAATAATAATAATAATAATCTCCATACACTTGTATTCTAAATACAACTATAGAGGTCACTACGTTCCCACTTTTTTTGAATTTCCACGCTGCTTACTATTAAGTCTGTTTCACTGCTTTAAATTGCTCTATCACAGAGTAGTAAGATACTCTGTGCATGTAAATATATTGTTCACTTGGTTGAAACCTGCTTGCATTCAGCTACTATACTGAATTGATGCACTTCATCTCCTCGCCTTTTTCCTGCCAGACTGGTTTTCACTTCGCTTTACTTGTAATATTCCGGGTATCGTACATGTTCATTTTCTTATTTTACTTTCGGTTTTGTTTTAGATTTGTTTTATCGGCATGTTCATCATATATATTTCTATACAAACTTTTGGTATTAGCTCCATTTTATACTAACGCTGACAAATGCCAAAGCTCTTACTGTAAGGTTGGGCCTCACAACCCCAGCAAGTTAGTCTCTCTTAATTACTTTTTCTATGCTTTTTATGGCGTCTCCGTAGCCAGGTGGGAAGGAGCAGCAGTGCGTATCACACGCTTCTTGATTAGACCGGGGTTCGAGCCCGTCACCACCAAATATGGAGGATGCGGAAAGGTCAAGGAATGACCACCGCATATTCCGGAGCAATATGGCCTTAGTTGCTAATGCTCCTAAAACAACCAAACAACAACAATTACTATGCTTTTTTATCTTTCTGCTGTCTATTAGTGAACTATTAGTGCCAGTGGTGTGTTATCCTATAGGCAAAAAAGACATCTGCCTAGGACCCTGATCAGAGGGGACCCCCCCCACCCAAAATCACTGTTTCAAAAACTCGTTTTTAAGTAATTTTTATCGAAAAATGAACTTTCTACCTGCCAAAGTCAGTGAATTTTACTTGAAGATTAATTTGAAAATTACGTTTTTTTTAAAAATGGTTTTACTGATTTTGATGAAATTTTATATTTAGTTCTTATATCATATAATTTGTTTGTTTTGTTGTCACAATAAAATGAAATTGAAAATGTTCTTCATTAGTTTTTTCTTTAGATGGGGCCTCCATTTTGCCTTGTGCCCATGAAAGTATAGATGGGGCCCCTAAATCCCATTTTGCCTTGGGTCCCATGAAGGCATAATGTGCCACTGATTAGTGCAATATGAGGGTGAAATGAACATTCCTACTATCCTACTTCCATCGCTATTTTTATTCATTATTTATTTAAAATACCCCCTTTTTCCCCTTCCCCTTCCTCAATTTAATACCTCACCCTTATACCATTTGCTTGTTCAAAATTGATTTCCTGTCTGCACAAAATTAAATTCTAGCTATTCATTTTAACATTTTTCTATTTTAACTAAATTATTTATACCTCAATAAATTACACTGTGTTGGGACTACCTTGTCCATACTGTATTAGAAAGTGCTAATTTCTTTATCATGACTTGTTTTGGCCATTCACTTTTCTTCTACTATAGTCAAGTATAGAAACGCAGTTTCTGATACATGGTTAGGTGTATTCCCCTGATGAAATACCTGATCATGTATCAATAATTATTTCTGCTGAAATCAGTAATGCATATTTGCATTACCTATATTTGACCATTTTCTTAATGTTCCAGCTATAACATTTTAATTTTTATTTCCATTTTATTTAGATTATATTATTATTTTGATGTATTAATTTTCCTTTACAGTTCCCCCACTTTATATTGGCTTGGTAATTCAGCCCATAATTTTTCTTAATTTATCATAATCTCTAGGATTTTAATATTCTTTCACCTTTCATAAATCTACACTTCTTTTTCTACTTTCCTTACCCTGCTAGTTGCTAGCACTTTGTATAACTATCACGTCCATTTATGCATATTTAATTCAATATATTAATACAACTTTTTAATACAACTTATATATATAAAGTATATAATGTTTACTATAAAGATAATATATAGAATACATTATTTTTTTGCAGTTAAGAGTGAATATGCAACAGGATTATGTACACATAGGCTAAATTATTTTTGCATGAATACGCTCAGTGAAGTTGTAAGTATTAATCTGTATTACTAAATCATTAATCGTTAGACTTATGGTACTAAACTGTATACCTTTGTAACCAACGAGTTCAATTAATTGAACACAAGTAATAGATTGCTTGCTTTTACATTACCTTCCCTGCAACTTTTTTTATAAAGGATCAATTGTGTCCTTGATTCTTTTCATTAATCATATGTAATAATATAATTTTAGGGCAGAAAGCCTGAAACTATGCCTTAATTAAAATTCAACATTATAATATGTAGTAATGATGCAATTGCATTAAACAATGGCATCATAGTTTGAATTTTACACACTTTGTGGTTTCCCCTAAAAAATCTCAGGAGTTGGATATCATCATTCATCTCTTTCTTGGTGATTCCCTTCTCTCTCTCTCTCTCTCTCTCTCTCTCTCTCTCTCTCTCTGTCTCTGTCTCTCTCTCTCTCTCTCTCTCTCTCTCTCTCTCTGTCTCTGTCTCTGTCTCTCTCGTCTCTCTCTCTCTCGCTCTCTCTCTCTCTCTCTCTCTCTCTCTCTCTCTCTCTCTCAGGTTAATGCGGGATTTTTTTTTTTCAGGCTTCCTTGCACCATATGGCTAATAATAATAAAACGCACCTGTACTCTTTTGGCATCTCGCGTTGTATAAATAAGTCACAACGGGGGTCATCAGCTGTTACCTCAGGGTAGCAGCTGATGGGTGTGCCCAACTGTGAATAAGCAACAGTAGACTTCTCTTAACGGGGAAGTGTTACTTATTCAAGTAATGCTGAATAAGTAACACTTCAATATGGTTACAATATGATAAAATCTTGTAACGTCATATATGTAACTGCAACATGAAGCAACAATATGATGTTATAATAGTGATGCTTAGTGTCAAACTTCGGTTTGTCTAAAAATTCAGTTATGTAGTAATGATGCAGTTGTACTAAACAGTATCTTATTATTTATTATTATTAATCGTTGTGGTGCTAGGAAGCCTGAGGCTTATGCTGCACCAACCAAAAAAATTTCTGAGTTACTTTGAAAGAAAGAGAGAGAGAGAGTCAGAAGAGAATCATCAAGAAAGAGAAGAAATGATGGGCGAAGGTAAAGAAAGCCTGCACGAGAAGCATGCAAAAGTTCGATGAAATTTACAGCTAAAAGTACTTTGCCATAACGGCATTTGTATTGTTGCTCGCTCAGTAAACATACAGTGGGTGTATTGGTCAGGAGTAGAAATTGAATCCCAATGGAGATTGAAACCCTCCCGAAGTGGGGGGATAACCTGACCTTTTTTCTTTAGAATCACTGGTGGACAAGTGGATAAATTGTTTATTAAGAAGAAAAAAAGGCAAAGGAAGCCCACACGAGAAGCATGGCAAAGTTTAAAAAGGTTTACCGGTGAAACTACATTATGAAAATTTTTTACGATGCCAGAACTTCCAATATGACTCTGTTCATGATTCAATTAGTGATTCTAAAGAAAAAAGGTCAGGTTACCCCCCACTTTGGGAGGATTTCGAGCTCCCATGGGATTCAACTTCTACTCCAGACCGATAACGCCCACCGTCTGTTTACAAAGTGAGCAACAATACAAATGCCGTTACGGCAAAGTACTTTTACCAGTAAATTTCATCGAACTTTTGCATGCTTCTCGTGCAGGTTTTCTTTATCGCCGAATGATGATATCCATCTGAGGACCCTGGGTGTGCCAAGCCCATACACACCAGATGTGAACCCCTAGGATAGACAATTTTCATTATTTTTGCTATTTCCTCTCCTTTTAATACTATATTGTATCAAATATTATAAATTAAAGAGATCTGGATAAAATAGACAATTAAAATAACAAATAGTTGCACCATTTCTCATTTTAGATATTCCATATATTTGTAATGGTTATGGTCCCCATCCTCTTTACCTCAAGGTAAAGAAGTGAAAATTATGCAAGTGCATAATTTTTATCAACAGTTCTTGCAGGCTGTAGTTTGGCTCGTTTCAATTTTCACATTTTCTCAAGTCATTCTTGAGTGAAGCCGGCTTTATGCTTATTTCTCTTTGTGTGTATTTTGAGTACAAGACTTCTTTCTGCATGCACATGTAGATTGTTTGGAACAATAATCCTGTCTGGGATTTTGGGACCACTTATTCTACAAACATATGTTTATCTGGATATATATTTCAACCTTCTGGGTTTAAATATGGAGTCCCAAATATCAGAGACCCTAGGCACATCCTTGTACATAAACATGCCACTGCCTTTCTGTACTTGATTAGAGGGGAGAGACTGAGAAATGTTCATTCATTTTTGCAGATTATGACCAAGAATAATTCCTGGATATAACTTGCCATACTGATTTCTGAAGATAGCATGCAGTCTTTCTTAATGTATCTTTATTAGCAGTGCAGATAGGCTGTTGGAACATACATGGTGTTTTTTTTTTTTTTTTCTCCTATGGTATACAGACATTTTGCTACTAGGAACAAAGATCATTGTTCCATTATTATAAAACATTGGTTAGGCCATATTTGAGTGTTAATACAGGTTTGGGGGCTATTTCAGAAAGAATCTGGATGAATTGCAAAAGGTAAATCAAAGAGCAACAGTATTAGTTATTGACATAAAGAAATATTACGCACGCACGCACGCACGCACGCACGCACACATGCATACACATGCACGCGTACGCACACACAGGTAGGTTTGGTTTTTAGCACATCAGCAGCAACTTAGGCTATTTTTAATTTGGGTGTACAATTGTATGTTCATGGACTGATTTTCATGTTGTGTAAGCAGAAAACACAACATAATTTGTGGAAGAAAGTCCTACTCCCTCTGCATCAGATTGCCTAATTACAGCCTCTGTTTAAGAGGCTATAGAGAGAGAGAGTGAGCCAGCCTTCAGTTTTTGTGAGTCACAGTCCTTATATTAATACTGTCACCTCCAATGTGAATGAAAATTTTCATATCTTTCCTGTAACCATCATTTTTGAATTGAAATTTGAAAAGGAAGTGGTCCCTTCATGTGTGACATCAAGAATGGGGCCATCAACATTTAGTTTACTCAACTCATTTTTTAATTTTTTTAATATTTTCCTAATTAAAAATTTAAAGGAAAAGCAAAATATTTATTATTATTTTTTGACCTTAGATTGATTGCATTCCTAAAAGGATACAGGTGCTCATTTGACATCCGTTAGACTCAGTCTGTTTTTGTTTATTATTAATAAAACTTAATTTTATTTGTTTTAACCATCTTTTATTAATTATGATTTATATAATTTTCCCATTTCTAATCATTTGAAATTTCTTTTGCTGTTTGATTTTTTTCACTCCACTTCCATCAACTTTCCAGTTTTTCATCAGGTAAATGCAAATGGCAAAGTGCAGTTTTCAAAAAAATTATGCATGATGGGTACAATGGCCAAATTTCAGAATGCTCCTAGTGCATAGGTATTGCCTTTATTATTCATCTATATATCCCCCACGAAGAGTCATTAGGTCTATGAATTATGGTTACTGGATGAGGGAAGCTTGCATATTAGTATTAATATTAGTAATGGCCAGTAATGCTGCCCCAGCCAAAAAAAAAAAAAAAAAGGAGTAAAATAATAAAACTAAATAAAATAAATAAATAATAAAAGGGAAGGAAATACACAACCTATGCATTTCTCTCCTCCTGCAGGTTACTATCTGTCAGGTAACTTATTCCAGTATTTTATAACTGGCTGGCTAAAATAAAACTTCCTGCAATCCAGTCTAAACTTCTCCCCCTGTAACTTGAATTTATGGCCCCCTAGTTGTAGAATCATTTATAACCATGAAAATTTTGTCTCATTCATTTTACTTTTGCCTCTCAGAGCCTTAAACACCCTAGGGTGCCTAGTTTCAAAGCTGTGCAACCTGCATATTCAGTCTTTCCTCATATGGATGCACTTTTGCCGATCTCACCAGCCAAGTTACCTGTCTCCGGACCATTTCAAGAAACTCGGTCTTTTTTTAAGTGTGGTCTCTCTATATTTGAACACAGTATTCCAAGTGTAGTCTAACAATAGCCTTATATAATGGGATTATGACATCCTTATTTCTACTAGCAAACATTTGATAAATCATTGATAGGACACCATAGGTCTTCCTTGCAACCTGTCTACAATGTTTGCAGAACTTCATGTCTGAACTCCCAAGTCCCTTTCTTCCACTACTGACTTTAGTTCAACTCCACCAAGTGTATAAGTTATTTTGGGGTTGCTGTTTGCCAGGTGTAAGACCCTGCATTTTTCTGAATTAAAGTATAGCGTCACTTTTCTGACCATCCCCGAAGTCTGTCTAGGTCACTCTGAAGCTCTGCTTGGTAATGATCATTGACTACCCTACCGATATTTACATCATCTGCAAATTTAGACATCGCACCCTCAATCCCTTCATTGCTGTCATTTAAGAAAATTAAAAACAACAGTGGTCCTAATACTGACCCTTAGGGAACCTCACTTCTTACATCAACCCAATCTGAGGAATAATCATTTATCACAACCCTCTGCCTCCTACCCTGAAGCCATCCAGCTATCCATCTAAGGACTTTCCTTGTGATTCCAACCTGTTCCAGCTTATAAAGTAACCTCTCATGTGGAACTGAGTCAAATGCTTTGCTGAAATCCAAATAAACTTTGTTGAAATTATTCCCTAAATTCAGCTCTTGAGTGACCCTGTCAAAATGGCTAACCAGATTTGTCAAACATGATTTTCACTTTACAAAACCATGTTGTGCATCCTTCAGAATTCCATTTCTATCTAAATGATCCTAAATTCTGAAGGATGCACAGCAAGTTTTGATTTATGAGAGGTTAATTCCAAGAATATTCCAACTAATTTTTAAAAAAATGCATCACTTGCATGGCATCTGTGAGGTGCCAATCAAAGAACTGACCTCTCATAACTTGCAGAAAATCCAAACAAAATATTGCACGGGGGTATACTGGCTGTCTCTCTCTCTCTTGTATAGTACTTGACCCCGGTGGTCCCAGAAATTTTGAGAACCTTTCCTTTTTTAAATTTTTTTTGCAGAGTAATATGCTACAAACACCATCGGCTCTGGTGTTTACCACCTAGCTGTCCCAACCTTTGCCCCTGGTATTGCATCATTATTTAGAGGAATTTGGTGGGAAAGAGATGCATAGGAGGATATAATTCCACTCCTAAATTAAAAAAAAAAAAGTGTGCAAAATGCTATGCAACACAGGAAGTTAAAATATAACCTCCTGTGAGTTGCATAGCACAGTTGCATATACACAGTTTTCTGTGATCCCTCCCCCAAGAAAAAAGGGAGCTTACCTAGATCGGAAAGCAGTCAAGGTTTCTTGTGCAGATTAACACCTATGGAAATTACCCTGTTAAGTGAAGAAATATTTTAAAATATCTTTGAAAGTCATGTACAAAGGGTACTAGGAAAGTTTTGCAATATGACACAACAATGAATCACAGGAAGCTGCTTGTTGCTGCATGTTGAGACATGTTCATACGTGCATAGTAGCCGCCGCGCCAAGTCGATGGGCTCAGTTATTCATTAGTAGTGAGAGTGTAAAGTGCTTGCGATGGCATCGTGGTCACGAAATGAGATAAGGACAGTTTTGCGGTATAATTTCGTGCGTGGTTTAACCATAGACCAGTGCTTAGAAGAAATGACTCTTGCACTAGATGATGATTGTCCACATCGTACAACGATATTCAAGTGGTATAGAGAATTCCAAAGGGGAAATTTCACTCTGGAGGATTCTGAGAGGCCGGGAAGGCCACGAACGTCAGTTATGGAGGAAAACGTTACTGCTGTGAGGAAAATGCTTGACGAAAACAGGCGAGTGACCTACCAACAGATAGAGGATACTTTGGGCCTAAATGCACCAGCAATTCGTTCGATTCTGCAAGATCATTTGCACGTGAAGAAACTTTGTTCTCTCTGGGTGCCGCATCAACTGACTGAAGAGCAGATGACACGACGTGTGACTTGGTGCCGGGAGATGTTAAAAAAGTTTGATAAGGGACAATCTCGGTATGTGAACAACATCGTGACAGGTGACGAGACTTGGCTGTACTATTACGATCTGCCGACCAAGGCTCAAAACAAAGTTTGGGTCTTTGATGATGACGACACACCCGTAATTGTCAGAAAATCCCGATCTGTAAAGAAGAAAATGATAGCTGTATTTTTCAAATCGAGTGGAATTGTGGAACGTGTTGTTTTGGACACGCAGAAAACAGTCACAGCTAAGTGGTATACTGACCAATGCCTGCCTAAAGTCATTGGATCTATGAAGAACCTGCGGCCAAAGTCAAGAATGGACACCTGGTACCTCTATCACGGACTGAAACTTCTCGAGCACCCTCCCTACAGTCCAGACCTTGCTCCCTGCGACTTTGCACTGTTCCCGCATGTGAAAATGAAGCTAAAAGGGAGGCGGTTTTCCAGTGATGAGGACCTTCTATGGGCTTGGGACAATGAGTGGGCTTGACTCCCTAGTGAAACTTGGCAGAACTGGTTTAAAGATTGGTTTCGGAGGATGGAGAGGTGTAGTGAATGTAGAGGAAATTACTTTGAAAAAATTAAATAAACAAAGCTGTATTGCAAAACTTTCCTAGTACCCTTTGTACAGAAAAGTACAACAATTAATGACACTTCCCAAAAAAGTCATTGAGTTGTCAGATACCAGGGTATAGAAGTGCATGTGTACTTTGAGTGACTGGTGCTACAAGTCAACCATCACTGATCCGGTTCCACCACTAATTCGGACGTAATTTCAAATTTCCTGGGTTGGTGCACTGACCTGCCGCTACTGTTTTGGTGCCAGCATCAGCTGTTGGCACGAACTTGTAAACACTGGCAAGCCATTCCCACTTGGTTTTCTGCATTTATTATTATAATATGCTCACATTTAGCCCCAGCCATGGTTCCATTGCATGAAGGAAATGCCTCGTGGCGTAAAACGGAAACACTGTATATTGTCCATAACAAATAAAGTTGAACTTCTGAAAAAACTCGGCACCTCCGTAGCTAGGTGGGCAGGAGCAGCAATGCATAGCACACGCTTCTTGATTAGACCGGGGTTCGAGCCTGTGCCCACCAAATACGGAAGAGGCGGAAAGGTCAGGGAATGACCACCACATATCCCCAAAGCAATATGGCCTTAGTTGCTAATGCTCTTAAAAACCAAACAACAAACAACTGAAAAAACTCGACAGTGGTGTGTCTGTGAGAAGTTTAACTGTGCTTAATTGTAAATTCCAGCAATTTCTCTCAGTTCCTCTTATTTTAGTAATTTTCTTTTAGCCATTCCTTTTTAGATTTTTTTTTTATAACACACTTATACAAACTTGCGGAAAATACAACACAATATGATGGATAATACAGTGCGCTAACAAACTTGTTTTCACAAAACTAACAATACTGACAAACTTATTGCGATGTTCGAGAGTTTATTTTTTCATAATTAGTTTTATTGGAGTGCTCGCCGCGTGTGTAATAAACTAATCACAAATGACCTTAGTATGTATGCCATAATAGAATCACACGTATGTGCCCAACACGGCTTCTCAAGAAATAAAGTAACCAACATATGTGGTCACGTTGGCCACATATATGCGACATAAAAAAAAGACACTTTTTTTTCTTTCTTTTTTTTTTTTAATATTTTAAGTGAAAAAATGACAACACTGACATTACAATATTTATTTTAGAATTACTAATCAAATTATTTCCTAAATATTTTTTGGCCTATGGGGAATTTTTTTCTTAAACTAGCTTGGCAGTCAACGTGTTAAGGGTAGAAGGAGGTGGGTAAAATGTATGTGCTAAAATAACCACCGGCGATCCAGCAAACTCACTAATCCGGCACCCCTAGGTCCCAATGCTGCCGGATTAGTGATGGTCGACCTGTAGTTCATATGATTACTAAATATAGTCCTGTTTCTTGTATTCCATCTTCTGAACTCTTCTAATTGTGTGGTCATCCTGAAGTATGAACAGAATTAATGGAACAAAATAATTAAAAAACACATTCTCTGAAAACAGAAAGGAAGTAAACAGCACGTCAAATCAGTTATAAGCAGTAGATGTCAGAATTCAGTGACATTGTATGATGATCTTTTCCTCTAGTGTATTCATAATAGCCAAATATTTTCATGTTGTTGTTTTTTTATATATATACTGTATACCTTGAAATATTAAAAAAATATAATAATTAAAAAAATTTTTTAAGGTTCATCAAAATGACATCTAGTTCTACTTCGAAAGTTGCATTTTGGATAAAATCTCCCATCTGGAGAACACCTGGATTTTTCTTTTGTACACCTACATTAATAAATGGCTCTTCTGCATTTCGAATGTCTGCTCGCAATAAAACATGGGAACCATACCGAAAGGATTATCGTTATCATAAGGAAGATACAACACCTCACCTGCAGCATATAAAACAGGGAATGGGAATGCTAAAAGGCGAAATTAAACTTTGGAAAGAGGAAATGGTTGAAAAATTTGAATGTGATCCAAAATACTATAAGCCTGGGGATAGCGAAATCATCTGGAAATTTGATTCTGAGGTAGGTAGACTTCCTTTTTTGCATAATAAGCATCTTGCAATTTCATGTGTCAGATAATAAAATCAATGTCAGTTATATGTAGATTTCACAGTATTTATGAGTAATAAGACAGATTCTATTTTCTGATGTATGATCTATTTTCTAATAACATACTTATTAAAATTATATATAAATTATTAAAGAATCGTTAAATGCTGTGTAAATTAATGAAATGAAACACTTTTTCCTACACGTAATTTTTGTAACTTAATTTTACTTTATTTGAATATGCAAGTGTAGATTATATCACTTAGGCAACTTACTAAATCTAAAATCAGTAGACCTATTTCGTTCTGTAACTGATGGAGATGGGTGTCTCTCTCTCATGCGTGCACGCATGCGCACACAGGCTCTACCACCAAGCATTCATTTGTTATTTTGAAAACAAAACACAAAGATGTTTTTAAACATTAAGTAACTGAAATTGGGTTATTGATTTAAAATTTTGTAGGATACCTAAGTAATATCTGTACACTTTCATGTACATCTGTTAAAAAAAAAAATCATATAATTTATTTCTCCATTTAAAGGATTGTCAGTCGATTCTCAAGGCTTTTTTTTTTTTTTTTGTTACAATAACAAAAATTTTTAATCTAACCAATTGTTTGACAAAATGTTTAATCTAACCACTGTATCAGACATTATAAACCACTGTATCTAACCACTGTAGCAGTCATTATAAAGAACATAAAGCTAAACTTCAAATAGGAATATGTGTGAAATAATAAAAATAGTGCATGGAGCATGTCAATGATGAACTAAAACAGTGAGAAATGGGAGAGTCTGAATAATTAAAATTGAAAATGTATTTCAGATTAATCTGAACTGTAGTTTTTTTTAGTTTCAGTGATGTGAATTTACCTATTTTAATTAACATATTTTATTTTTATTACATTGGTGGATCAGGTGGGGGGGGTGATTGGGGAAATTACATCCCTCTTTAAAGCTTGAATAAATTGAAGCAAATACTATAAAGTATTTGCTTCAATTTGTGTGTATACTATATAATTAATGGTTGGTTAAAAATTAGACCAAATTCGAGCTTAATTTTCAATCACGGTCAACCACTTATCACCAACATTTTATTGCCTCCCTTATAGTAAAACGTATAGATCTGCCTACATGTTGTTATGTATAATTAATTAATATTCATTATGATTACTTGGATTTCATAAAGAAACTCACTCCACAAAGTTCACTATATGGTACCCATTTGTATGCAGAAAACTTTCTCACGAAATCGATTTAGATTCCGAAAGAGCTCTGAGATTTAAAAAGATTGAAAAGTGCTATTAGCAAATCCAGTTACATCAAAACCTTTTATAACAAATTAATAATAATTTCATGAAGAAGTATTTTCTACTTTTAAATCCTCTTTGATAATTTCTTTGTGCCTGAATAATAATTTCAAAGTTAGAAGTAGTAGTCTTAACAATAAACACTCTGCTCTGTTTGACACCTTGACAACTACAGCAGTCACCATAAACTCCTAACGTTTATTTATATAACAGTAATATAATACAGATCCACCATCACTAATCCAGTCACCGGTAATCCGGTTCCACTGCTGATTCGAACATAATTTCTGCGAATGTAATTTCAAATTTCCTGGGTCGGGGCACCAACCTGCTGCTACTGTTTTGGTGGTGTTGGTTGCAGTACTGTTGGTGCGAACTCGTAAACACTGGCAAGCCATTCCCACTTGTTTTTCTGCATTTATTATTATTATTATAACCTGCTCACATTTAGCCCCAGCCATGGTTCCGATGCATAAAGGAAATGCCTCTCGTGGTGTAAAGTGCAAACACTGTACATTGTCCATAACAGATAAAGTTAAACTTCTGAAAAAACCTGACAGCGGTGTGTGCTGCGAGAAGTTTAACTCTGCTTAATTGTAAATTCCAGCAATTTCTCTCAGTTCCTCTTATTTTACTAATTTTTTTTTAGCCATTCCTTTTTAGATTTTTTTTACAACACTTGTACAAACTTTCAGAAAAACACAACACAATATGACGGATAATACAGCGTGCTAATGAACTTGTTTTCACAAAATCTCTAATAATAATAATAATAATACTGACAAACTTATTGCAAAGTTTGAGAGTTTATTTTATTACAATTAGTTTTATTGCAGCGCTTGCAATAAACTAATCACAAACAACCTTCATATGTATGCCGTAATAGCGTCACACGTATGTGGCTGACATGGCTTCTCAAGAAATAAAGTAACCTACTGGGCCACGTCAGCCACATATATGCAACATAAAAAAAAAGTCTCTTTTTTTTTTATATATATATTTTAAGTGAAAAAAACGACAACACTGACATCACAATATTTATTTTAGAATTACTAATCAAATTATTTACTAAATATTTTTTGGCCCCTGGAAATTTTTTCCTTAAACTGGCTTGGCAGTCAACGTGTTAAAGGTAGGAGGAGGAGATGGTTAGCTGTTGCGTAAACTGTAACCACCAGTGATTCTGCAAAATCACTAATCCAGCACCCCATAGGTCCCAACGCTGCCGGATTAGTGATGGTCGACCTGTACTAACATATGACATTAGTCCTATCACCTTCTATTTACTAAGCTAAAAAACCCACCCAGAGGGACCAATCAGCTGCCACTCCTATATCTGTGCCTCCTAAAGCTTCACTGGTGACAAAAATTGATAGAGATAAGATCAAAAAACCTGAGGTATTCAATGACACAGGAAAACATAGACATCGAGGTAAAGGAGGTACCAGATGATTTAGTCTTGGAACTCTTTGCCGAGGAAGAAATGGACACAGGTCAGTGTCCATGCTTCCTGAAAAAAGATAAATCCAAGACTTAAAAAACTAAGCTCAACACTTTGGAAGCCAACTTGATGGATCTGCAAGCCCAAATAATGGCAAAATTCCAGTAGAATTGTTGTGAATTCCAGCAAAATACAGATGACATCAAGGCACTCCTGCAAAAGCATGAGCCAGCATGCTTTTGCTTACAGGAAACTTGTCTGAAGGCAAATATTATTATTCCTACAAATATTATATTTCCTTAGAAATATTAATATTATTTATAAGGAAAGGATCATGGATGGCCTTGCTCATTGGAGGAGTTGCCTTACTCATACGCAACCAGACCCTATTTCAGCCTCTGCTACCTACAACTAGCATAGAGGCTTTAGCAATTTGCTTTACCATGGGGTTCTTATTAGCAGTCTGCTCTATTTATTTGCCACCTGCAAATAAAGAAAGACCATAATGATCTTGTAATGCAGCTGCCCCCTTTCCCTCATGCTTCTTGGGAATTTTCATGGCTATACTACCCTGTGGGGTAGTGCTGATATTGATGGAATAGGACGAGTTATGGAGTATATGCCCACTGCCAGTGACCTCTCCCTTCTAAATGTGGGAACAAACACCTTTTACCACATGCCTACCCATACATTTTCTGCCATTGATTTTTCTATCTGCTCCCCTTCTGTCCTACCTTCACTTACTTGGGAGGTGAAGGTAGGAACCCCAAATATCTGACATTAGAGCCAAAAGGAATCTTGGATCTGTTTTACTTCTTACTCAGGTGACCAGCTCAAGTGGTCTGGGAAAAAATCCAGAAAATGAAGGGAAGATACACAGCACCTCTCCCCTCCCATCGGTCATGGGTTATAATGGATGCACTATTACAGACTAAACTGCAATAGTCAGCTCTTGGGAAAACATTTTCTAATATCTCAGCAACATCATCACACTCTCCAGAGTTCCTGGTCCTTAAACACAAAACGAGGGAAGAGGCCCTTAATTTTACATCAAAGAGTATTTATCCATATAATTGGTCATTTACCATTCACAAGTTGAAAACAGTCTTCACTCTTATGAAGGTAAGTGCTGTTAGACCAGAAATAAAATAAAACAATTTTCTTAAGCAGTGTAGTATTAGAGATGACATCCATTAAGAAATGATTAAACACCTTTCATCAAAATCCATAGACCATTTTCTCATCCTATACGTCAGAGTCTTTCTTGAAGAGCAGTTTCTGGATGCCTGATGCAAGGCAACTATTTTTGCTTTTGTCAAGGCAGGAAAGGATCCAAAATTTCCAACAAATTACCATAACAGATATAAGTTTGGTGATCGTGCTGGCTACAGCAGTCGTTGGATATCTTCAGTTTAAAGATATTCCTCCACCACTTGAACTCTATGTGCAGTGGCATTGTCATGCACGAAAAAAAAATCTGGGCCAACTGCACCCCTAAGAAGTCGCACATCAGGGACAAAACCATGTGATGCATGGGGTTCAAGGATCTGTTCTCAGTACTTCTGTGCAGTTACAATATCCCTATCAAAAACATGGAGAGGTGCGGCAGTTAATCATTATTCTGCCCCACACAAGAATGTAAGTGTCCCTTTCTCTGATGTTGGTACTGCATTCCTCATTGTTTCCAGATGAAATATTGACTGGAATCTGTGTGTGAGCTAAACCATAACTCATCAAAGAACAGAACTGTACCCCATTTGTCAGGGCTCCAAATCACATGTTCATGGCACTAGTATCAACAGTCTGGTTGGATATGTTTTCTTACCTGTGGCTGCAGCTGCAGCAATCTCAAGGGACAGTTGATGACAAGACATTGTAGGGTTCTGTCTTGCTGTTAGAGCACGGTAGCAGTCTGTTCTGGTTGACGGAGCCCTCGGGCAACCTTTACCAGCCCTTCTTGTAATGGTTCCTTTAGTTCCATAGTGCGGAGATGGCACTGTGACACATTAAATCAATGTGCTACCTCTCCCTATAATGGCCGCCATCTCAAAGAATCATCTAAACAATGATGACTTGCCATCCTGAGTACTGGAGATGTGGCTATCCTACTGAGTAAACGGGAATGAATTTGTGTGTTCGCAACTTGTGTTTTTATAGGCATAAATAATTTGCATAATGTGTAGCTCTGTATGGTGGTAGACCGATTTCTATTGGATACTCTGAATTTGCATGCCAGGATACCTATTGCATGAAATTTTTTATTCAGCAACACTGCTCACAATTCATGAAAAACATTTTGTTCTGTTAATTTTCTTAAGCAGTGTAGCATTAGAGACGAAATTCATGGGACTCATATTTGAGAAAAAGTTTACTTTTCTCCATCATATTTGTCAGCTCACACACAAAGTACATCAGAGGGCTGAACATTCTCCACTCTCTCTCTTCTGCTTCTTTGGGTGCAGACTACTGCACTTTAGATTATGGATCTCAGGTATACACATCTACTAGAAATAGCATTCTTTAGTGGCTTCACCCCATTCACCATCAGGCTATTCATATTGCTACTGGCGCAATCACTAACATTACCTATCCAAAGTATATATGTGGATTAGCTTTTTTCCTCTATATTTTAGTAACTCATATATTTTATCTATACCTGCACTTTTCCTATTATTCCTTTAATTTCTTCCGTACTTAATTGTGTCAATTTCTTCCGTACTTAATTCTATGTCCTATTTACTGATCTTATTTTCTTTATTTTCTAATATTTGCTGCCCTTTGTTTGTGTGTAATTTTTTAAAATAATTTACCCATGTAGTCAAATCTGTGTTTATTATTTTAACTTATTCGTCTAATTCTTTTCTTTGTGCTCCATAATCATGTTCTAATTCTTTTGAAAACCTATCCCAATACCCTTGTTTTATTTTTCTTATCTGCTTGTTGATTCTATTTCAAACTTCTTGGTGTTATTCTTATATATACTTATATAGGGTGTCTCAAAAATATTGGTACAAACGTTTAGGGGAAGTAGGTAACATCTAAAGGAATGTGAATCGCATAGGAACCTATAACTGGAAACGTCACCGTAAGTCGATACACGGCGCTGTTCATCAGTTTGTGAGAGGGAAAATTTCTATTTTACTCATTCAAGCAGTAGTCGTCGCATGAAGAGCATGCATCGATATACGAACTGTGAGCTGGTACACATGCACCTAGTGTATGGATTAGCAGAGGGCAATGGACGAGCTGCTCAACGAATTTATGGAGAACGCTTTCCAGACAGACATGTACCGGACCACCATTTGTTTGCACATGTGCATCAAAATTTGTGATTATGGGTCATTTAGAGGTAACAGGAGTAGTGCGGGCAGATCACGTTTGACACAAACTCCCGCCATGGAAGAAAATGTGTTGAATGACATCCAGAATAATCCTATTACCAGCACACATGCCATTTCCTCTGCCTTAGGAGTGTCTCGTTGCAGTGTACAGCAGGTCTGGCACGACGATTCCTTACACCCCCTTTCATCTCCAAAGGGTTCAGTTACTGCTCCTCCAAGATCATCCTGCACATGTGGCTTTTGCGCAGTGGTTTCTCCAAGAAAGTGTTCAAGACTTGAATTTTCCAGCCTATGTTTTGGTCACGGATGAGGCTTATTTCACTCGGGAAGGCTTATTCAATCAGCACAATGCTCATGTGTAGGCTCGTGATAACTCGCATGGTGTGCGCCCCCATGCGGCACAACATCGCTTTGCAATAAAGGTATGGTCGGTGACTGCTTAGTCGGCCCATACCTGTTACCATCCCGCATGAACTCCACTAAATATCGGCTCTTTCTTGATCAAGTTCTACCAGGGTTACTTGATGATGTTCCAGCAAATGTGAGACGCAACATTTTGTTTCAACATGAATGGGCGCCTGCCCATTATGGAAGGTGTGTTCGTGACCATTTGAACAGGCGTTTTGGGTGTCGATGGATTGGCTGTGGTGGACCCGTTGCCTGGCCCCCACACTCACCTGATTTATCGAGCCTTGATTTCTTTCTTTTGGGGGGGCCCTCATTTAACGTGTATGAATTGCCTGTGGAGATGGAAATGGATCTCGTGGCGAGACTCGTCTGCGCTGCTGCTACTGTCAAAGAAACTCCAGGTGTGTCCGCCAATCCATGCTGCATCAGTGTCACGCATGCATCGCGTCTCGTGGTGGAACCTTCGAGCATCTGTTGTAACATCATGAAATGCATCCATCTCGTGCTCCATTGTTAATATGTCAAATAAATGTTTGCCACTAATTACTGTCTTGTGTCATTTCTGCTTCTTGTGCATCTACTACTACTTTCCCGTGACATTTCCGGTTATGGGTTCCTATGCGATTCATGTTCCTTTAGATGTTACCTACCTCCCCTAAACGTTTGTACCAATATTTTTGAGACACCCTGTATATACTTATATATACATCTTTGTTGATTTTTTGCTTTTTCTTAAAGGATTCTCTGCATCTGAATGTTTCCATTATAAATTTGATTGCTTCTAATATCTACTGTACTGTTTTTACTTTTACTGGCACTCCTTTATATTTTCCAGTTTTATATTTCTATTAGTGATTATATGACTGAATTACTGCCCCTGTTATTTGTCAATGTTATTTTATCTTGTTCTTTTTGTTCAAAAAAAGTTATTGTTAATTCTATATTCACAATCTGCACAAAATTGTAATAATTTATTTCCATTTGGTTCACTGACTGGTCATTAAACCATTGACAAATTCTTGATATTATTTTATTTCCTGTTTGGACATTTAAGTCTCCTGCTGATATTACTAATTTGTTTGTATTATTTATCTTATTAGCTAAAGCTATTCGGTTATAGAATTTATCAACTTCTTTTTTAGATTTTTCCCTCTTCTGGGCCATATATGCTTCATATATTTGTTTTCTTTTGAAATTTAATTTCATGTAATAATTGTTCTGATTCCAGATTATGCTGTTTAAAAAAAAAAATGTTCTTGTTTATACTCTGGCATGACCACCAGGTCAGTGGAGTTTACAAAAAAATCATCAATATTTAATTTTAAGCATTTTCTTTTAATTTTCTTTGAGTATTTAGCAGTCACAGGCTGAACCCTAGTCCACTCAAAGAGTGCATGCTACTACACTCTTGTTCATGATGACTCGGCTACGTCAGCCCTATGTTGATGATTCATGCATTAAGATCCCTATGCCTTTAGCAGCTCTTTCAATTTTCTACACATCACTATATATTAATATATACCGATGACCCAAAACATTATGACCAGAGAGTCGTTATTCAAATCGAAGCAACTACATGTGAACTACGGCATGGGCCAGGAAATGGTATAAAACACACCTGATACAGAGCTCCATTAATCAGTGTTACTCTTGTTCTTCAGATGGAAAAGGCAACGGACTTAAGCGAGTTTGACAAAGGCCAAATTGTAATGGCCAGATGACTGGGTCAGAGCATATCTGAAACAGATGCTCATGGTCATGGTCAGTACCTATTGAAATTGGTCTGAGGAGGGGGAACCCATGAACCACCAGCAAGGTGTTGGACGACCACAGCTCATCGATGCTGGAAGGCTCTCCTGGATGGTACATGGCAACAGAAAGGCAACTGTGGTGCAACTCGCCGGTGATTGGAATGTTGGTAACAGGAATAATGTGGTACATCGAACCCTGCTGAAAATGGGGCTGCATAGCCACAGGCCACTCCAAGTGCTCGTGCTAACCATGGTTCACCGGCAACAGTGCCTACAATTGGCACATGAGCATTGAAACTGGACCTTGAGTGATTGGAAGAAAGTCGTTTGGTCCGATGAATCACGTTTCCTGTTGCACCATGTGGACAGCTGGGTACGTGTGCGTTGTTTGCCTGGGGAAGTAATGGAGCCTGGATGCACCGTGGGACAAAAACAAGCCAGCAGTGGTGTCATGCTTTGGGCGATGTCCTGCTGGGATACCCTGGGTCCAGTCATCTGTGTGCCGAGTACTCTGACATTATTATTTTATTATTACTAGCCATATAGTTCAAGGAAGCCTGAGGCTTATGCTGCACCAGCTAAAAAAAAATTTCCGAGTTATCCAGAGAGAGAGAGAGAGTGAGTCAGTCAGAAGTAGAAGGGAATCACCGAAAAACAGAAAAATGATGATATCTACCACCTACCTAAACATCATTGCTGACCAGGTACACCCTTTCATGGCAACGGTCTTCCCCTCTGGTGGTGCCATCTTTCATCAAGATAATGCGCCATGACACACCACACAGATTGTTTGAGACTGGTTCGTGGAACGTGAGGAAGACTTCCAGGTATTACCCTGGCCTCCAGATTCCCCAGACATCAATCCCATCGAGCATCTGTGGTTTGTGTTAGAACAGCAACTCCAATCTGCGGCATCTCAACCACGGACCTTACAGGAGTTAAAGGATCCGCTGATTACGTTTTGGTACCAGATACCACAAGACACATTTAGAAATCTTGTAGTGTCCATTCCTCGCCGGGTACGAGCTGTTTTGGCTACAAGTGGAGGACCAACATCATATTAGGTAGGTGGTCATAATGTTTTGGCTCATCGGTGTATAAAACTTCTACATATATTATACATATCAAATATTATGTTATAATATTTATAAATTATAATAAATTTATTATAATTTATTATTTACCTTTCTTTTTAGTTTCTGTTAGTGTGCAGGTCTTAATTTTTTTATTTTCTAATTCTATTTCTTCTCTTTCCTATTAAGAGACCTTATGTTCCATGTTTCTATGGTTATTATTCCTTTTTTTTTTTTTTTTATAGAGTTTTCGTTATCCATTCCCACTCGATTCCTATTGTCAGTCCAGCTTTTATCATTTAATTTTCTTTGAGTATTTTAATTTTACATCTAGAGGGTGAGTTGCTAGCTCTTCTCTTTGATGGCAGACTACACTTCACCTCACCCCTATCCTTCGACCTGTTTGGCTAGGGTGGCCCTACAAGCTCAAGCTCCTGTCAGCATAGTAAGTACAATAAGGTGGTAGTCCACAAGGAGGGATGCTGCAGCTTATTTGTTATGCATAGTAGGCTATGAGCTATAAGGTATCATTAAAATAATAGTAACACTCAGAGTGCACAAATAAATTGTTTTCCTATCTTTTTTTTTTATTTTAAGAAATATAGAACATAGAATTAAATTGTAATAGAATCTCAAAAACCCAGCACATTTTTACTGTTTCTCCCAGGGTAGTCAGAGGAATAGTGACAAGCACAGATTAGAAGTAGGCTAGTCAGACTTAAAAAAAAAAAAAAAGAACTGCAGATATGCCAGATTCAAACTTAATAATTTTCAAACACCAATTTCTTTCTGTTTTGCATATTTCCTAGACTGTATGTTATTACTACTGTTTTGCAATATATAAAACCATTAATTTTGTGTGACATTGAATACTAGTTCACAGTGTAGTGCTTGGTGGTAAAGTAGCGTGCGTATTCAGTTTTTTAAGGCAATTCGATTGCTGAAATAATATTGGTTAACATTTTGGCTTAATCCTGGCAACTCTCGTTCTGTGGAGATTATAGATATCACAGCTGCTGTATTATGTAATGTAGATATCACAGCTGCTGTATTATGTAATAAAAATAACAAATTACCCCTGAATTACTTTGGCTGTGTGCATAACCTTCAAAAATCTGGCATGTGCTGGGTCCCAAGGATGCTGGATTTATGAGGTTCTACTGTATAAATAATCTTATAGAAGGCAGCTGAATCATAGCATTTAAAATGATATGGATTAAGTTTAAATAAAAAATATTGTTTTCTTGATATGAAGAGGCCAGGATTTATTCAGCTTTATCAGAGCTGAAATATTTTGGAAACCATGAGATTGTATATATATAATTGTAATAATTTGAATTTTTTTTTATAAATTGCAGAAGTTTCAAAGTGGTCTTCTGTTTGAACTAGGAAACATTGAACAAATGGATAGTGACTTCAGACAAAGATCATGAAGAAGGATTCAGTGAATGTCAGTTAACTCTTAGTAAGAGTAATAAAGGCCTCTTTCATGGAGTACTTGATACAACAGTTCCAAAGAAGGGAACAATTAAAAGAGCTGGTTACTGCAATATGCGTACACCACATGCGCAAGTATGTATTATTGAGTATAACCATTTCACTGGTTTATTCTTTTGCTATGAATATCAAAAACATGATGCAAGCTAGTCTAAAGGCTGATCTCTGCAAAAAGAATCATATTGTTGAATGCTTCTATACTGTTAAAATGCTTCCATAATATAATCCAGAAATATATACATATAGTTTTTTTATTCTAATTAACTTATCTTATGGATTATAAAAAATAACAAATATGAATTAAAAAATTTTCATTTCATAATAATGAAAGGAACATTGGCCTTTAAAGACAAATTTTATGATTGTGACAGTTGTTTATTAAATATATTTAATGGACTAAATATAGGTCCAGGTTTATAAAATTGTAATTGTAAGACCACAATGTCTTTAGTAATCTAAAAGATGCTCAGTACATGGAATAACAGTGTTAATCTAAAAGATGCTCAGTACAAGCATACTCAGGTATAAATAGGAGAGGATTCCAGAAATTCTAGTGGACAATTAAAACAAATTTTGGAAAAGACATGTGGTGCATGATCATGCTCAGCTGACTTTTGCTGTTTTAACCAACATATATACTGCATTACACCATTCACTGACTAAGCTGATGAAGAAACATGTCATCTCGAAAGCTACTGTATATTTTATTAGTTATTGTCCATATTTTATTGTATTTTAACGCTTTTATTTTATATTTTATATCTGTTTTAGTATTTTATGTAGATATTATTTATTTTAATAAATTTATTTTAAGTCAGTTTTTTGGTTGTCGCTAAAAGTTTTGTAATGTGGTAAAACAAATTTTTTTCTAAAATAAGAGCGCAGTTATTTATATTACTTTGGAACCTCCAATAATGAACACTGTTAGTCCATGCTATATTATTTGTTATTAAGGGGTGGCATATGTACATATTATAAAATAACAAAACTCTATAATACATCTCAGATAGAGTTGAAACTGAAATGGTGCATGCCTAGGATATATTCAGCTACAGTGAAGAAATAAAATCTATTAATTTCCTTAAAACTTCCATCTTGTTTAAAGCTTAGATTATTTTTTCTAACTAATTATTTTATTATTAATATAAAGAAAAGGCAATCACTTTTTACAGTTGTTGTTTAAATAATCTTTACCCCAACATTCTATATTTCATGATTGAGGTTGTTTTTAGTTTGGTAGAGAAGTAATAGTGTCCAGCTTGTTGAAACCGAAAGAAAGAAGAAAACTAATGAATATTTACAGCAAATTACTCAAACTGTGCTTAGAAGTGAATTCATGAAATCATTGGATTAATGGCTCGGTTCTACATATAACCGTAGAGGTTTGTGAGCAACAGTCAGACATGTCCTGGGTAACCAGAATTAATAATTTCAAAATATATTTTTATGGAAAATTTTACTTATTACTTATATATTTATTTATTTATATATTCATATCTTAATCTTATCTTTCATTTTTCTTTTTAATTAACAGAATAATACTAATTGAACCACTTGCTGGTAGAGGCTTCATGTTTTTGCATCTTGGCCATGAGACTTTTGAAATCCAGTTGATAGTTTGTGAGTGCATGTGCGAATTAGCTCTGTCAGATGCTATTTACATGTGGTGTTTTGATTGTATTAATTTCATTGTAGCAATTTGCAGCAGTAGGTTGCTGAAAATTGAAATTAGTCAATAACCAGCATTCTTGAGATGGGGATACTTCGATTCTAGAAGTTTCCAGAATTCCTTTGCAGATTGTGGTGATTTACAGAGTTCAGTCACAATATTATGACCACCCCTCAATGCAGACGTCACACACGCTTAGCGAATCGTACAGTGCAAGTTCACACACTGCAAGCATATAAGGCTTGATGTTCGGTATCTGTGAACACAGTAACAGCCTCAGTTGTGGGCAAAGCATGCGACCTATCAGACCTGAAAAAATGCATGATAATCGGCTATCGGGCCAGGGATGCCAGCATTTCTGAAACAGCAGACTTTGTGAAATGCTCACATGCTGCAATGGTGAAAGTGTATCAAGACTGGACGAATGGGACAGTTTTGACAACCCGACGTTCATGTGGATGGCCATTTGAGCAACAGTAGCGGACCAATCGGCATGCTACTGTTGCTCAAATGGCCATCCACATGAACTGTGGAGCCACCAGAAGGGTTTCCAACACGACAGTGCAGCGAACCCTGTTGCGCATTGGGCTCCAGAGAAGATGCTTGGTGACAGCACCCATGCTGATGGCCGTTCATCACAAACAATGCCGTCAGTTTGCACAGCAATACCGACACTGGACCCCGGCCAAGTGGCAACAGGTGGCCTTCTCCGATGAGTCATGGTTTCTGCTCCACCGAGTGGATGGACGGTGGCATATTAGGCATGAAACCACTTAGAGCAGACACCCGGATACGACTGTTGGCAGAAGGCAGGCTGGTGTTATGGTCTGGGGAATGTATCCTGGCATGGCTTGGGTCCATTGGATACCTCTGGAGAGCACCCTGAACGCAAATGGTTACCTATCAATTGTCGCCGATCAGGTACACCCATACATGTTGACTGTGGTCCCTGGGGGCAATGGTATCTATCAGCAAGTCAATGCGCCATGCCATGTCACCAGAATTGTGCGCGAGTGGTTTGAGGAGCACGACGAATACTTCAAGCTACTCCCTTGGCCACTGAATTCCTCAGATCTTAACCCAGTTTAAAATCCATGGGACCACCTCGATCGATACATCAGACAGATGGATCCTCCACCAAGGAACCTACAGCCCCACTGAAGAATTACCTGAAGATCGGCATTTAAAGAATTAGTAGCAGATTTTCGAGAAGTTGAAGCTGATTGAGCAGGGCAAGGTTTCTCAAAATGGAAAGTGGAATGCAATGTGCTATCATCGGCAAAACTATGGATAGGATTTTCAGTCAATGGAAGAAGGTCATTAATATACAAGAGGAAAAGAGTGGTTGAAAGAACTGAACCTTGGGGGACACCATCATTAGTGAAGAAGTTAGAAGACAGAGAGCCATCTACCATCACCCTCAGTGAGTGATCAGAGAGAAAACTGAATAACCAATTACAAAAAACTGGTGGCAGATCATAAGATGAAAGTTTGTTTAGAAGACCTTTATGCCAAACATGATTGAAAGCCTTTGAGATATCAAGAGCAACTACTTGTGTTTCACCGAACCTTTACATTGAATTAGTCCATAAATGAGTAATATAAGCCAGAATATTACCAGTGGAACACTGACGGAATCCATACTGGCGATCGTTGATCAGATGGAAGGTTTCTAGGTAGTTTAAGAGTTGGTGGTTAATGGATTTCTCCATTACTTTAGAAGTAATTGCAATGGGACAATAATTGGATGGGAGGGATATGTCACCCTTTTTAGGAACTAGCTGGATATAAGCAAATTTCCAAGCAGAAGGAAAAACAGCTTTGGAATAAGAAAGTGAAAAAAGGCGGCAAAGAATAGGAGTAAGTTCAAGAGAACAGATTTTGAGAACAAGTGGAGAAATACCATTGGGACCTGGAGCTTTCTTAGCATCAAGATTCATCAAAATCCTTCTGACATCCTTTTGACGGAAGACCACAGGAAACATTGAATGGAGCGTGTTGGGAATGGAGGGAGGTATTTTCCCAAGATCATTAATACATGAGTTGGAAGAAAAATGGGATGCTAGCAGGTCAGCTTTATCTTTGGCTTAAGTGACAACAGAACCATCTGGTTTGGACAGAGGTGGGAGCAGAGATCGGCAAAAGTTGCGGCCAATAGCTTTGGCAAGAGACCAGAATGCTCAGCTACCATTAGGGCAAGAAGCAAGTTTTCTACTCTTAGCCTGTCCAAACTCTAGTTTGGACTGATTAATAACTGGTTTACAATTGCGAGCTTTGGTGTAGGCAGAAAATGAAGCTGAAGAATTAGAAACAAGCCAATGCAACATTCTTCTCTTGAACAGCCTTAGCACATTTATTGGAAAACCAAGGTTTAGATAAAGGAAGAGATTTTAAAGTGGAGTGTGGGATAAAGGATTCAATTCCTACAAGAATAATTTCACTGACACGATCTGAGCAAACGTTGGCATCAGAAGTTTTGAAACAGTAATCCGACCAAGGAAAAGAAGAAAAGAAATCTCACAGGTCATTTTGCATTCTTGTAATGCCAAACAGCACAAGGTTGGGAATAGCCATGAGATAAAGGTTCCATTGGAGAAGAGACAATCACCAAGTTGTGACTGAAGTTCCTAAAGGACCTCTCACTTTGACCGTGTACTTAGAAGGGTTGTTTGTGAGAAAAAGATCAAGCATGTTGGCTGTATGATTAGGATTGTCCAGTATTCTTGTAGGTAAATGAACAATCTGTGAAAGATCATTAGTAATTGCAAAAGCCTCAGCATCTCAACCAGCTGGGTCGGTGTGACTAGAAAACGGAAGCCAGCTGGACATTAAAATCACCAAGGAAAATTACCTCACTATTAGGAAAGTTGGACTGGAGAAAGTCAAGTTGCAAAGAGAGGAAGTCAAAAAAAGAGCTCCAAGTATTTACATAAGTTGTTGTTATTTGGTTTTTAGGAGCATTAGCAGCTTAGGCCATATTGCTCCGGGATATGCGGTGGTCATTCCCTGACCTTTCCGCATCATCCGTATTTGGTGGTGATGGGCTCGAACCCCGGTCTAATCAAGAAGCGTGTGCTATGCACTGCTGCTCCTTCCCACCTGGTTACGGAGGCGCCTATTTACATAAGTAAAGAAGTCTTTGCTGTTTTTCTTTGCATCATTTTCCAAAGATTTCTTGTAATCTGCCTATGCCTGCCTAATCTGCTTTCTGACTTGATTACAGACTAGTGTATATCTACCATAGGTTTCTATGTCACCACCTGACAATTTATATGCATCCCATGCATTTTTCTACTCTACCACATATTTCATTAGTTTATCTGACATCCATTTAGGCCTAAACCACGAACAGTATTTCTTAGTTGGTATGAAAAGCCTAGTAGCTTTCAAGATTAATTTCTTGAATGCTGCACATTTGGAATTTGCTGTTGGTAACATTGTCAGGTGGTCCCACTGTATAGAATTAGAAACTGTCCCCCCTCCTTTTACCCTTGATGGTAGTTACATCTTTAAGTAAATTCCAAATCAATACACTGTTATCACTGCTACCTAGTGGTTCTTTCATATGCAGATTCTTAATGCATGAATAATTATTGCTGATAATCAGAACAAAAGTATTACTCCCTCTTTTTGCCTTTATAGTGTGTTACTGTAGAAAACAGTCATCCAGTAAAAAATGTTGCTATCTATGAGTGACCAACCCACAAATTCCAGTCAATATCTGGAAAGTTAAAATCCCCCATTATAAGACATTCTGATTTACTGGCCCACTCTATTTCTCTCTACTGCTGTTCATGGTACTCATCAGAGTCATTAGGCTATAACATACCTCCTACTCATTTTTGCTTTCCCAGTGCTTATTTTACCCAAACTGACTCAGCATTGTACTGATCACCATGTCAACTGAATGCACTGCCTTAGATTTTATGTGCTCCTTAACTAAGAGCATACTCCACCTATGCTGCCTGTTCTTTCTGTATAGGGTGCCCAGCTAAATGCCAAAGGAACAACAGGCCAACACTACACTATGCAAACCAACATTAAAACTTACACTATCGCTGGCATTTACAGAGTTTGTAGCATCACAAGGATATTATAGAATTTGTTTTCCCGCTATGCTGCCAGCACAATTATTGTGCTACTGTATATAAACAATCCAAAAGACTAAATTGATATTGATGTTTATATTCAGTTGTTTTTTTTTTTTTTTTTTTGTTTGTAGTCCTCTTTCAGTGTAATGTGATGGTGCTGCAAATGTTGGCATTTCTGATTATGAAATTTGTATCCCACTGTGCTGGCTGTGTTATTATATATCCATATAATTTACACTTCACGTAAGCAATCTTAAAAACTAAATATGTGTTTTTATTCAATTCTTAACGGTAAGGGTGTTCCCTCCCCCCAAGTCTCAAATAGTGCAACCCTTGTATTTGATTATGAAATTTATTTTCCTGGTGGCTCAGTTATTTTACTGTCCTTCATATAAACCATCTGAAAAACTAAATTGAAGTTTGTATTCAATTGTTAGTGCCAAGCACACTTATTTTTTTTGTTTTGTCCTCTCAAGTCTCATATGGAAACAGACATGATTAGTGGCATTTCCAATTATAATATTTGTAATGCTATACATTTATACTTCTTATTAATGATCCCAAAAGTTAAATCAATGTTTATTGATGTGTATATATTGAATTGTTAATGGCAGGTGGCTTTTTTTTTTCTTTTTTTTTTTTCAGCGTTAGAAGTCGCAAAGTAACATACTCTGTGTTAGAGTGAAGTATTTAGACATGCCATCAAGATCACATAAAAGGTCTGATAGCAAAATTGAGAAATCATTAGACCTTTCTGAACAAATTGAGGGGGAGGAAGGAAACTACAAATAAAGTCATGTCTAACTGTTCCATAATAAAATAGTTTCAATATTGGGACTAAATGAAAAAAAAACAAACTGATATTCATTTCAGCTTTTTTTTTTTTTTTTTTTTTTTTTTGGAGCTGAACTTCTATGGGAAAGACAGTGAAAATAATGCTGGACTGCAAAACATTTATACTTCTTATTAATGATCCCAAAAGTCAAAAGTTCAATTGATGTTTATTGATGTGTATACAGGGTGTTTCAGTTAAACGTTTCAGAACTTCTAAGAGGGGTAGGGTACATCCTGACAACTCGAAATCATATAGCAATGTGGGGTCGGAAATGCTTTCCTGAAGCGGTGTTGTACACAGAAGCACCATAAAAAGAAAAGAGACCGTAAGTGAGAAATCGTTTTAATAATACATGAAAAGAAGCAAAAGGTACATGGATTAAAGTAAGTGTTCGAAGTTTCTTCCACGGGCTACAATGCACGCCTCACATCTCCGACGCATGGACATCCGAACATTCTGGAATACTCCAGGCGAATTTCGAATTTCTTCGGCAGCTACTGCGATTCTTGCAACCAGCTCCTCAGCATTGTCAACAGGGGCGTCATAAACTAGCGATTTCATATGACCCCAGAAATAAAAATCAAGACATGATAGGTCGGGTGACCGAGCAGGCCAACGCACGGGACCACCACGTCCGATCCACTGTTGACCAAATGTGACATCCAGGTAGTTACGAACATCTCCGCTATAATGGGCAGGGGCTCCATCGTGTTGGAACCACATTGTGTATTGCGTTGATGCAGAAATCTGTTCATCTCTCAAAAGTTGTGGCAATACTTGCTGCAGAAAGATCAAGTAGATAGGTCCGGTTAGACGACACGGTAACAGGTAAGGTCCGATGAGGTGATCTCCCATAATACCGGCCCATACATTGACCGAAAATCGAATTTGTGCTGCACGACGTCGTATTGCATGCGGGTTCTCGACCGCCCAGATATGGTCGTTATGCGTGTTGAAAATTCCTTCCCTTGTGAAGGATGCCTCATCGGAAAACAACACTTCAGCAGGAAAAAGGGGATTTGTAGCACATTTTCCAAGGTACCACTGTGCGAAAGCAATACGAGGTTGAAGAAACTTCGAACACTTACTTTAATCATGTACCTTTTGCTTCTTTTCATGTATTATTAAAATGATTTCTCACTTACGGTCTCTTTTCTTTATGGTGCTTCTGTGTACAACACCGCTTCAGGAAAGCATTTCCGACCCCACATTGCTATATGATTTCGAGTTGTCAGGATGTACCCTACCCCTCTTAGAAGTTCTGAAACGTTTAACTGAAACACCCTGTATATTGAATTGTTAATGGCAGGTGGCTTTTTTTTTTTTTTTTTTTTTCCTTCAGTGTTAGAAGTTACAAAGTAACATACTCTGTGTTAGAGTGAAGTATTTAGACATGCCGGGCCTCCATAGCCGAGTGGTTAGGAGCGGTAGTGCAGTAGCACACGCTCTTTGAGTAGACCTGGGTTCAAGCCCCTGACTGCTGAATACGGTCGATGTGCCAACCCGCAATGGACCAGATTATGGTCCATTTCCCTTAGCATGAATTGTTGAGGCGGCTTACATCCTGCAGTGGGTTGATAATGGCTGCACTTTACCTTTTTATTAAGACATGCCACCAAGATCACATAAAGGTCTGATGGCAATTGAGAAATCATTAGACCTTTCTGAACAAATTGAGGGAGGAGGAAGGAAACTACAAATAAAGTCATTTCTAACTGCCATACTAAAATAGTTTCAATATGGGACTAAATGGAAATAAAAAAAAAAAAAAACTGATATTCATTTCAGCTTTTTTTTTTTTTTTTTTTGGAGCTGAACTTCCATGGGAAAGACAGTGAAAATAATGCTGGACTGCAAAGTGTTACTGATTTGAGAAATACACTGCTTGTGTGACACAACCAGAATTTGCTTTATACATGATCTGTTGTGAAGTTTTGTATTTTTTGGACCTTAAATTTAATAGCTTCCCTCTTATTCTTCTTAATGAATTCCCCTTTAGTGTGTGAATGTTTGCAGATATAATAAAACTGGCCTTGGTCGTAGTATCAGCTTCCTTGCTAAAAGATGACAATATCCGCTGATTATGCAGGCCAGATTTTTAAAGAATTAAGCTTGTTTGTCCATAATTCTGAATTAAAAGGTTATTGAGTTGAAACTGTGTATGTTTTTTTTTTGTAATGATGTTTTAAATTACTAACCTTATAATGAGAAAGTGATACATTACAGATAAGACATGATGGTTTTCCATATTTATCGGTGAATTCAAAATCTTCCCATTCAGACTTTATTTTATTTATTTATTTTTTTTCATATCTTTTCCTGTAATGGACTAATATCATATTAAAATAATTTACATTATTTATCTGATTTTTTTTAAAAATTATCCTCAACCAATATATCATAAAATCTAGAAAGAAGAGTTAAAAAATCAGAAAATTTTATTTAAAAATTGGGAGTAATTTATTATAAATTTGGCAGGAAGAGTATTTTGAAATACTTGCAAACATTAGATGCAGCATTGTCACACAAAACAAGGTGGCAGATAAAAATAATGCCGTGGCACAGAAACATAACTTGTCACAAGTCCGATTTAGTGTGGATGAGAAATGGGAAACAAGTAAGTGAAGGTAGCACGTGGTGTTGAATCTTCGAGAATTAAAGTAGATAATATTGTGGCAGCACAAATATCAGGTTTTATACAGTTTTATATTTAAAAACTAATTTAAAATTATTGGGTGGTATTTTGTCATGAGCCGTAGTTTGGTATATAAGAATGATAATTGAATGAGATGATATTATTTCATGGTGGCACAATTATCATCACTTAATTAGGAAATTTAGTAGTGCCAAACTAAACATTCTGTTATTTGGATGGCCACCATTTAAACCAGTGGTTTTCAACCGGGGTGCCGCGGCACCTTAGGGCAACAATAGTCCAGGGTTGCCACGTAATTTGGGTTTAAGTTACTTAAAATTATTATCATTTTTTTTTAAATTTATATATTTATTTCATTATAAAAAAGGCATACAGTATCTTTTTAATTTTGTGGTGATCTATAATTGATGTTTACTTAGTACCTCTATATAAAGAATAAAATTATTATATACTGTATATATATAATTTGTATTATGAAATGTAATTTTTATAATTATATTATTGTAATAACTATATCATATAACATATATATATTTTTAATATATATATTAAAAATATATCGGACACAGCATGGGTTTGTTAAGGGGAAGTCTTGTCTGACCAATTTGATTGGATACTATGATGTAATCACAAAGGAACTGGATGCAAAGAATAATTTTGCTATCATATATTTGGATCTTGGAAAGGATTTTGATACCATCGCACATGGAAGACTGCTGCACAAATTGGAGCAGTGTGGCATTGGAGGCAAATTGCTACTATGGATAAAAGGATGGTTGAGTGGGAGAAGACAGAGAGTGGTAATCAATAGACACTGCTCTTTGTGGACTACTGTTATTAGTGGAGTCCCCCAGGGTTCAGTGTTCGGTCCATTGTTGTCTTCTGTATTCATTAATGATATTGATAATGGTATATCAGGCTCAATATCCAAATTTGTAGACAATACGAAGGTCAGCAGGGTTTTTAATGACACTAATGACAGTACGCTGCTGTAACAGGATCTAGAAAAGTTGAGCAGATGGGCTGAGCGGTGGCAACTGAAGTTTAACATTGACAAATGTAAAGTACTGCATATGGGAAGCAGTAACACCAGAGTAATGTATCAACTGTGTGGTACTGCACTGACAGTGGTAGAGAGCGAAAAGGACCTGGGGGTAATTGTGCAGACACCCTGTGTATATTTATATATATATATACAGGGTGTTTCAGTTAAACGTTTCAGAACTTCTAAGAGGGGTAGGGTACATCCTGACAACTCGAAATCATATAGCAATGTGGGGTCGGAAATGCTTTCCTGAAGCGGTGTTGTACACAGAAGCACCATAAAAAGAAAAGAGACCGTAAGTGAGAAATCGTTTTAATAATACATGAAAAGAAGCAAAAGGTACATGGATTAAAGTAAGTGTTCGAAGTTTTTTCAACCTCGTATTGCTTTCGCACAGTGGTACCTTGGAAAATGTGCTACAAATCCCCTTTTTCCTGCTGAAGTGTTGTTTTCCGATGAGGCATCCTTCACAAGGGAAGGAATTTTCAACACGCATAACGACCATATCTGGGCGGTCGAGAACCCGCATGCAATACGATGTCGTGCAGCACAGATTCGATTTTCGGTCAATGTATGGGCCGGTATTATGGGAGATCACCTCATCGGACCTTACCTATTACCGTGTCGTCTAACCGGACCTATCTACTTGATCTTTCTGCAGCAAGTATTGCCACAACTTTTGAGAGATGAACAGATTTCTGCATCGACGCAACAGACAATGTGGTTCCAACACGATGGAGCCCCTGCCCATTATAGCGGAGATGTTCGTAACTACCTGGATATCACATTTGGTCAACAGTGGATCGGACGTGGTGGTCCCGTGCGTTGGCCTGCTCGGTCACCCGACCTATCATGTCTTGATTTTTATTTCTGGGGTCATATGAAATCGCTAGTTTATGACACCCCTGTTGACAATGCTGAGGAGCTGGTTGCAAGAATCACAGTAGCTGCCGAAGAAATTCGAAATTCGCCTGGAGTATTCCAGAATGTTCGGATGTCCATGCGTCGGAGATGTGAGGCGTGCATTGTAGCCTGTGGAAGAAACTTCGAACACTTACTTTAATCCATGTACCTTTTGCTTCTTTTCATGTATTATTAAAACGATTTCTCACTTACGGTCTCTTTTCTTTTTATGGTGCTTCTGTGTACAACACCGCTTCAGGAAAGCATTTTCGACCCCACATTGCTATATGATTTCGAGTTGTCAGGATGTACCCTACCCCTCTTAGAAGTTCTGAAACGTTTAACTGAAACACCCTGTATATATTTTTGAGACACCCTGTATACAGGGTGTCTCAAAAATACACAACATAACTTCAGGAATGAGTTCCTTGTATGCAGACAATAAAAATATTTTATATCAACATAGTTCCGGAAATGCTTGGTTTCCGAGTTTTGAAGGTCTGTCTATGACATTTAACTGTTCACATCACCTTATAGTAATTGTTCAAAATGTCCACCTTCTGCCTGAATACAGGCCTCACATCGACATCTCATGGACTCGTGAAGACGGTGCCAAATTCCTGGCATGTTTCGTATTGTCTCACAACCTGCCACAATTCAATCGCGGAGAGTTTCCACATCAGCTACTGGAATCGAATACACCAATGACTTTAGATAGTGTAAAAACTCACAAGAAGAAATCTAGTGGGTTTAAATCAGTGAGTGCGGAAGCCAGGCAGTGGTCCACCTCTGTCTATCCACTGACCAGGAAACCTTCAATTCAGATAATTGCAGGCTAGGTGGCTGAAATGTGTGGGAGTGCCATCGTGCATGAAGTGTGCTTGTTGACGGGTGATCAGTGGCATGTCGTCCAAGAAATCAGGCATGTTGTTTTCCAGAAAGTTTCTGTACGCCTGCCCTGTGAGTTTGTTTGGAAGTACATGGGGCCCAAATAACTTATCACCAAAAACACCCGCCCAGATGTTGAGGCTGAACCGCTGTTGGTGATGTGATGGAAGAATTGCATGTGGGTGTTCCCCAGCCCATACATGCTGATTCTGAAAATTTTGGATTCCGTCTCATGTGAACTGTGCTTCATCTGTGAATATCACTAAGGCAGGAAAGTGAGGAGTCGTAGCACACTACTGCAAGAACCACTGGCAGAACATTACTCGCATGGGGTAATCTGCTGGTGACAAGGCCTGTACCCGTTGAAGATGGTAAGGATACAGTTGGTGTTCTCGCAACACTCTCCAAATAGTCTAACGTTGAACAGCCAGTTGCATTGCTATTCTATGTGTGCTGATTCCAGGAGTGGCATGCTCCTGGATCAGCACACACAGAATCTCCTCCTCTACTTCAGGAGTCATAGATCTTGGTCATCCTCTGTCAGCAGCACGAGGTGTAAAGGTCCCACATTCACAAAGGCGGCAATGGATACCTTCAAACATTTTCCTGTCTGGACATCTTCGTTCTGTGACCTTTTGTGGTACAAACGACAAGCCTCCAGAGCATTGCCGTCTGCCAAACCGTACATAAAGTGCATATCCGCTTGGTCCTAATTTGAGTACATGGTCGGAATGGAAAACCACCAGATTCTGTCAGTACCTTGTGATGAACTCGGGAACCAAGCATTTCCGGAACTATGTTGATATAAAATATTTTTATTGTCTACATATGAGGAACTCGTTCCTGAAGTTATGCCATGTATTTTTGAGACACCCTGTATACACACACACGGAGAGAATCAGATCTAACCGGCAGAAAATTGAGTAAGGGTGCCGCAAAATAAAATAAATTACTTAGGGGTGCCGTTATTAAAAAAAGGTTGAAAACCACTGATTTAAACAGTGGTTAGCAACATAACATGGTTATTTCATGTCTGCATGTTTCCAGTCATGGCATCCATGTAATAGAGGTCTGTTGTACTGAAAATAAAAGAAGTGTGAATAAACAGTTCTTAGGTTTTGATTCTGGTTCTCACCATATGAAATTAGTGAAATGCCTGTTTTGTCATCCTTTCGATATTCACTTTGATGAATATTTAAAGGAGCCGACCGGGCTAGCCGAGTGGGTAAAGTACCTGCCCGGCAACCCAAAGGTCGCGGGTTCGATTCCCGCCTCGGGCTTGGATCAAAGTACTGCAAAAACCTTGGGAGGTGCAATATGGCCACAGAAGCCGATGCGCCAACAACTACCAAATCAAAAAAATCGAATATTTAAAGGATGTGTGAATATTATACTACTACTCTGTGAATAAGTGAATGGTATAATCAGCTCAATGTGATCAAAATATTTTTCAGGTTCACTTTGATATTTGAATTTGGATTCAAATTTGATTCTGTTGGAAAATTCATAATTGGTCTTTATTAGCTTTTGATTTCATTTCAGAAGTGTCTGCTTAATTTTTGATTCTTCATCTCCTCCTCCAATTCAACCTTCTTCATCCTTTTTCTTTTGGATGCACCTTATATGAATTTCCTGCCTATGTCATGATTTTAAAATCATTATCCCTTAATCAAATTTAATTCTGCAAGTTTACCTAAATCTTGATTATTTTTGACATGTCAACTTATATAAATTGCTCTCATGGTTGGCACAGTGGTTAAAACATTGAATTGAAAAGATTTATTATTATTATTTTTTTATTGATATTTTTAATATCATGGTTGAGTTTGCCAAAGCAAAAAGTGTAAGCAAAAACTATGTAACAAAGGGCTAGGTGGTTTTTTTTACTGGAATTCAGGTAATAGACAATTTTTTTCATCCAGGAAATAGACAAACCAATTGAAAAACATACGAATACAGACACGGTATACCGATGTTTCATATCATTTGCTGCCTTGGTGCCTAATACAGACTCAGCACAGCAACAATACTAAGTATGTTAAAAGTTCTACTGTAAAAAAAGTGGCAAGTGCTGTAAAGTTATTGTACTCCTTTATAAAGCTTGTGGAAATCGAAACCTAAATCTACAGACAGCCAGCCCTTAAGGAGGATACAGTGGGTATGTAATACATCCTGGCCTAGACACCGCTACATATAAAGGTGACCACAGTATAAGCTTACAAGTGAAGTTTTGATTGTGTAACTAAGCCATTTCTTGTTGCCTGTTTATAGTACTACCGTGTATATACATGTATAAAGTCTTTATTGCAGGATCTATGATACCTTGTAACAGGCCTGCAGCCAATAGTCAGAGTTTAACAAACAGAATTAAAAATAATGGATTGATTTGGAATACAAAGAAATAAATTAATAAAAAAATTAAATTAAATGGATGAAACAGGATACATTCAATCTGCAAATTTATGGAACAGTTAAATCATAGTTAAATTTACAATTAAATTTAATTAACTATTTAAAAAAGGTGTAAATTGGTCTCTGTAAACAATGACCCATTTGAAAGTTTTAGTATATACAGTAATTTTATGCTAAAGTGGTTTTTTTTTTTTTTTTTTTAACTGTAGTTTAAAAAATAACATATGAGGATTTTGTATTGGGCACTCTTGACTGCTGAATCCTAAAAGATCTGAGCTAAATTAAATTTTGGACATTCACGGTATGCAATAAGCTGAATTTGGAAAAGCTTCAGTTGAAGACCCTACAGGTACAAAGCCCTGAGATGTTGCCCACTGTGCACATGCCTTATTCCACAAAAATTCCTGCAGTTGCAGCCAGTTCTCTTTCCACACATTAGCATTAGTAGAGGCATTTGATGCAAGAAAGCAAGCTTATGCAGCATCAGAAAAAAATGCAAATAAATAAATAAAAAATAACCACTTCCACTTCACCCCTCTGTTCGTTTGAAATACCTGTCCAGCTGAGCCTTAAACTTATTTAGGCTATCAACTTCCACAACAAGGGATGGGAGTCTGTTCAACCACCCACCTGCTGGCTAAAGGCAAATTTCCTCACGTCTATCCTACATCTGTCTTTCCTCAATTTGAATTTATGCCCTCTCAGGTGATTATTCTGAGCAAGAGGAAGAATCCCATCAGCATTGAGCATGCTCAAACCATTCAAGGCTTTATACACCTCTGTCAGATCACCTCGCTGGTGCCTAGTCCCCAGACACTGTAATTTGCAAAACTTAAGCCTTTCTTCGTAAGAGCACCCCTTTGTTCCATTCACTAATCTTGTTGCCCTTCTCTATACTCGTCCCAGCATCTCTACATCCTTCTTGAAATGAGGCCTCCAGACCTGTATACAGTACTCTAGGTGTGGCCTGACCATTGCCTTATACAAGGGAATAATCACCTCCTTATCCCTGCTAGAAAAATTCCTTTATATCATCGACAATACACCATGAGCTACTCTTGCAGACCGTCTGCACTGCTCAGAAAACTTCATATCTGCCTGCACAACCACCCCCAGGTCACTTTCATTCTCTACCACTGTCAGTGTAGTACCACAGAGTTGATATGTTGCTCTGGGGTTGCTGTTTCCCATATGTAGTATTTTACATTTGTCAATGTTAAACTTCATTTGCCATCTCTCAGCCCATCTGCTCAACCTTTACAGATCCTGTTGCAGTAGCATAGTGTCAGTAGTGTCCTTGACAACCCTGCCAACCTTCGTATCATCTGCAAACTTGGACATTAAGCTTGATATACCATCATCAATATCATTTATAAATACAGAAAACAATAATGGACCCAATACTGAATCCTGAGGGACTCCACTAATAACATTAGTCCACAATGAGCGGTGTCCATTGATTACCACTCTCTGTCTTTTCCCCCTCAACCACCCCTTTATCCATAGCAGCAATTTGCCTCCAATGCCACACTGCTCCAATTTGTGCAGCAGTCTTCCATGTGCAACAGTATCAAAAGCCTTTCTAAGATCCGAGTATATAATATCAAAGTTATTCCCTGCATCCAGTTCTTTTGTGACTGCATCATAGTATCCAATCAAATTGGTCAGGCAAGACTTCCCCTTAACAAAACCATGCTGTGTGTGTGAGCTATAACTGAAGTCTTGTCTAGATGATCCTGCAGTGCTTCTTTAACAAGTGCCTCCATTAATTTTCCGGGAACAGAAGTTAAACTAACAGGTCTATAATTACTTGTGTCGCCCTTTGATCCTCCTTTGTGAATTGGGGTCACATTTGCACATCTCCAGTCCATGGGTACTTCCCCTGAGTCCAAGGACGCTCTCATAATTATGGCTAAGGGTTTGCTTACTTCCTTTGCTGCTTACTTTAATATAACTGGATAGATCCCATCCACCCCAGGTGCCTTTCTTGTATTTATCTTCAACAATTTCTCCTCCACTTTACTTTCAGTTATTACAAGATTCTCTAGCTTACTGCCAGAGTTGAATACACCTCCGGCATTCCCCTCGCTGAATAACTCCTCATGTGTGAATGTCAATGCAAAATATTCATTTAGTTTGTTTGCTACCTGAGCAGGATCATCAACAGTTGACCCATCGATATCAAGTGGACCAATCTGATTCATCCCCTTCCTTCTAGAGTTTACATAAGTAAAGAACTCTTTGCTGTTTTTCTTTGCATCCCTTGCCAAAGATATCTCGTAATTTGCCTTCGCCTGCCTAACCTCCTTTGTAACTTGGTTACAGATCAACTGGTATCTATCATAGGCTTCTGTGTCATGTGTTAATTTGTATGTATCCCATGCATTTTTCCTCTCTGCCATATGTCTCATTAGTTCATCTGACATCCACTTAGGCCTAAACCTTGAACAATATTTCTTAGTTGGTATGTAAAGCCTAGTAGCTTCCAAGATAAGTTCTTTGAATGCTTCCCATTTTGAATTTGCTGTTGGTAACATCATCAGTTGGTCCCACTGTATGGAATTTAAATACTGTCTCAGTCCATCATAGTTGCCTTTACGAAAGCAATAACCCTTCCCTTTACCCCTAATGTTAGTTACCTCTTTGAGTAAATCCCACTTCAGCACACTGTGATCACTGCCACCTAGTGGTTCATTTACCTGCAGATTCTTAATGCATGAAGAATCACTACTGATCATCAAATCAAGAGTATTACTCCCTCTAGTTGCCTCCCGAACATGCTGATGTAGAAAACAATCATCCAATAAATCCACAAAAGCCTTGCTAGTGTGTGAGTGACCAGCTCCCAAATTCCAGTCAATATCTGGGAAATTAAAATCCCCCATTATAAGACTCTCTGATTTACTGGCCCACTCTATTTCCCTGTACAGTTTCTTATTAAACTCATCAGAGTCATTAGGCCTATAGCACACGCCTACTCTCAATTTTGATCTCCCAATGCTTATGTCACACCAAACTGACTCGACACTGCACTGTCCAGCAATGTCGACTGGACAGTGCATTTCTTAACTAATAGCATAACCCCTCCTCCCTTCCTATCCTGTCTATGCTTTCTGTAGACATTATACTCCCCAAATTCCAGTTCTGCATTCCTTATATCTGTGTGACACCACGTCTCTGAAATCCCAACAATATCTGCCTTTGATGTTTTGAGCAATACCTCAAATTTATTTACTAAACTCCTAGCATTGGTGTACACGCCAGTATACATGCACCTGTTCTTTTTCTTAATCCCAATGATTCCCAGGAGTCTCTGAAATATCCTGCATCTTATTTTCCAGGCTGCGGCTCATTCCAATAGAAGCAGTGCAAGAATCACTTTCACCTCTGCCAGTGGCTACTGTTAATGTATTAGTCCTTGTATCCCCCCAATCTAGCAGTTTTCTGACCCACCTAACACTGCCTTGATAGCATCAGCAAACATTCTTGCACCCTTTCTATTAAGGTGTATCCCATCCCTGTAGAAGCAGTCCCTCCTGTTAACAAGTACAGACCAGGCTGAAAAAAATTCTACCCCTTGAGCCTTGCACAATCTTTCCAGGGCCGAATTGATCGACACTCTCATCATATACTCCCTCCTATCGTGTCTGGGCAGAATTGCAGACACTTTCAAATTCAACCCTAATTCACGGCTTTTTTTCAACAGTGACCTGTACTTGTTAAGTAATTCCGCCGGTCTCCTACTCTTAATATCATTAGTGCCAACGTGTACAACTATATCACCTTTTGTGCCCTTAAAAGATGATATCTGCTCTACAACGGCATCAACCTTTGCCCCTGCAGACGTACCCTGGTCCTGTTCCACGTATCCTTTTTACAAAGCATGTTTCCCGTTTCCCTGACAATAGAGTCACCAACAACTACTAGTTCCTTTGGGACCAGCGCATTCTGCCTTGGTGGCTGCCGCTGTGTTGCGTGATGACCAAGTGCAAGCTCTGGCATTGGTGTGGGGAGCTGAGAGCTTGATGGGCCCTCACTTTTAATCCTTCGAGGGCATCCACCCTGTCCTTCAAGCTCTCATATAGGCCCATAACAATGCTGAGTTGTCGCCTGATTTCCTTACACTCCTTGCCTCACGCACACACAAAGACATCCCCCATGGCAGTATCATGTCCTGTACCCGACTGCTCCACAAACATCAAGCAAGTAGTGCATTTTAATAGGCTGTGATTCAGAGGGCAACTGCCCCCCCCCCCCCCCCCCCCTCAGTTCTCCCCTGAGCCACAGAACTCCCCTTAGCTTGAGGATTTTGCTTTGTTGCTCTGGTCTGAGTCATGATTTCGATTTAATTTCAATAAAATTTCAATTTCAGTACAAAATTAAAACCCTAAACTTATATCCCAACACAGTTATAACGCTATATTTATGTTTCAGTATCTAGTGTTATCTACGAAATCCCTTTATATAACATCCGTATCAAGTTAAGTATTAATTATTTATTTTTTACTAATTATTTATGTTACGTAACCCAAGTTGTTATATGTATAGTTAAAAGTACAATTTAATTGACAGTGAAGTTCAACAAGATTAATTATCTGATTAATTGACAATATTATGTACTATACTATACTATATTAAGCTTATGCTATTTATTTCGAGATATTTTGTATCGCATAACAATGGCAGCAAGTTACGAACAGTAAACATGTGGATTTGATACCCTTTCCGATACTAAGTAATACCTACAAAATCTCTATCTAAGTTACTTTAATCTAAGTATCGTAAATAGGAATATAAAGCTACTCTAGAAAATAAGTTAATATGCCAATTTAAGCTAATAAAACAGAAAATAAATCAGAAAAAACTTCTCTGTTCCAGGAGCAGCAAAAATGTACGTCCGCCATTCCAGCCATGTTTTAGACATGTTTTTTTGTAGCCCATGGTGTTAGATTTTTACCAATGGCATACAAAGAAATAGCAAAGAAGATACAGTCAGTCCTTGTATAACACGTGTTTACACTACACGAATTCGATCATACATGATTTATAAATAGGGGAACGATATCTTATATAACACGAACCGAATTCGCTTATACATGATTCGCCTTTGTGTTTACAAGAAATGGCAGTCGAACGCAGAATCACCCCAACCGAACGCAACACGATAGTAATGAAGAGAAGATTCTGAAAATGTATTTATGTTTTTTATATCAGCGAAGGGGAAACACACTTCACCATAATAACGTAAAAACTAACACAATTCCAGCTATCGGTATAATCGCAAATGCAATTAGATCGAGTTTACTACCAGTTTATAACAGATTCCACTGGCAGGAACGCAACTGGAAATTGTTTTTGTTTTATGGTAGTAAACCCCTAGAAATGTATTTAGTAAAATGTGAGGCATTAATAGTGTATCTCTGCCTTTACGGTGTTGTTTATTCAGTTGCTACACACACGCGCAGCTTTGTTTATGTGTATCAAGCGTGCCTCCTCGTTTTGTAATTGTGTTTAATTCCCTAAAAATGAGTAAAATACTTAAAAGGTGTGAAAAGGAAGCGTCCTGGTGAAGACACTGCAGATTCAGAGAGAGAGAGAGAGAGAAGCAATAGCGACAAACAGAGGCAGACTGGGTCAAAAATTCTTACCCGGGAAAATTTATAGTGGCCTCATACTATGGTTTATGGCCAAAATCACACCGGCCTCCGGCCCACCGGGGTTTTCCCGGTAAGGCTTATGGCCAGTCCGCCTCTGTCGATAGAGAAAAAATATGAAATTGTGAAACGCTTTGAGCGAAATGAAAGACCATGTGATATTGCACGTGCTACAGACCTAAATGAGGCAATGCTGAGAATTACAAAGAATGCAGAGAAAATAAAAACAACTTTCATAGCAAGAACAACTCAAAGTGTAATTAAAATCCATTAGATTAAGACACAAAGAATTGGAAGAGATGGAACGGCTGTCATCTGTTTGGATAGAAAATCAAACAAAAAACAAGTTTTCTTATGATAGAAGCAAAAACATTGGCAACATTTTATTACATAATAGTCGTAATAAAATACGTATTTTATTCGTAAAAAAATACTTACTTATTTTTTATTATTTATTATATTATAATAAAATATAATATAATAATAATAAAAAATTATAATATTATTTTTTATTATGTATTTTAATCGTTATAAAATACGTAAGTATTTTATTACGATTATTTATTGTGTTTGGTAATGTTTTGGTTATCAATGTGTGTTCAATCTTAGGTGGTTGGCACATAACCCTATTTTTCCCATAGGGCCTGTTGTTTATATTGCATGATTTTGCATTGCATGAGGGTTTCTAGGAACACAACTATCGTGCTATACGAGAACTGACTGTACCTAGGTTTTAAATTTTGTTTTTTCTCTATACAGTGTAACCCTTTGAGCCATTGTTTAAAAACATTTTGAGCAGTAACTTTAATTTTAATGTGGGAGTGGAATATATCCAAGTGATTGCTGCATATTTCACCAGTGCTGGTTTGTGAGCCTTAACAGACCTTTCCCAAAAACAATAACGGAAGGGGGTCTCCACATTGTTGGAATTGGAAAATTTCAAAAGAGAATGGTTCAACTTACCAGAAACTACTCCTGGTAGTTCTGATACTCTGCACATCAAAAACTATCAGGAGAGCCAACAAAAATCACTTAATCAACATTTGGAAATGCATTGCTTCAACCCTACGGTAAATTTCTTTGGCAAATGCAAATATGTACTACAGCAAGTGTAATACATATTTGCATTTGCCAAAAAACTATGGCCCTTAAAAATATATGTGGCCTTATTATCGATCATGGAGTATAGGAAAGGAGTCTCTCTCTCACACACACACACACAACTAAGTATGAATTGATCCTGATGCTTATCTGGAACAAATTTGTTGAATCCTGGTTATAATTGTGTATTCAGAATTGACCTTCCATGACTGCTCACAGTGTTTCAGAACATTCAACTACTGTATACTGTAGCACAGTATGGTACTACTGTGCATACAGTAGCAGAAAACTCCAGTGCTTAAACCTTATTTTCCATCATCTACATCTATTTCGGTATATCTTAAGACTATTAATTTTGGCGCATATTTTTTACAACTTGCATTATTGTTTGCTTCCATTTGTGGCATGAAACTTTTTGATATGTTATATATCTTGTACAAAAATTTAAATTTGATATGAAATGTTTGATGGAAAATAGTGGCTATTTTGAGAACTGGTCTAGAAGTGAATAGCACTAATTGGAAGAATAGACAACCGATTTGGAGACTAGTTCTGTAGTAACATTGATCAGTACTAGTGTGTTACAGAAGACACCTTCTATGAAGAGATCTAAATCAATAAGATGAATATGTTCTTTAGCATGGCAGTGTAGAATTAAAGTTCGGTTACATCTTAAAACAGGAACCATTTTAGATCAGGTGTCTTTTGCATTTTTCAAGAAATTGGTGCTTTATTGATAGATGAAATTAACTATCATTGGCAAAAGATTATTCAAAAGCGAAATTATTTAAGTGCAAATGTTTATCTTTTGATTTTGTGAAATAATCCACAATTCTAGCATCATGGGCAGAACAACAACTGAAAAATTCTAATAGTATTTGCCATATCTATTAGTAAATATTATTTTTCCATATTTTATCTGAAATAATTTTAATGACAGTGAGAAATAACAAAAAGGATTTGTTGTCACTTGAATTGCAATAAGCTGTAGAAACAGGTCAGGCTAAAATTAATTTATAACATGTTTGTAGTTTGATGTGAAATTCTCAGAACTTATATCTACCATACTTTAATTATGACAGATTTCATTGTGCATTAATTATGACAATTTTTACAAACAGTTGCAGCACTTAAATAGTTACTATATTTGTAAAGATAAAATTTAAAAAAATTTTTTTTCTTTATGCAGAAATCTTTCAAAAGATATACCTACTTGGATTGGTCACTGTTTACTCATATTATTCTCAAAATACGGGGAGATGGCCGTTCTTATTTACTTAACTTGTCAACGAGTGGTTATTTTGATGTGACATGGCATGATCTTTATAGTTATATACTGTATACTCGTGGAGGTCCCTACTGGCAAATTGCAAAGGTAAGTGATTAGATTTTTACTTAAATATTTTATGGTAATTAAATTTTTTATAAGGTGTCCTACTCCCTTGTAAAAAAATCCCCCCTCCCATCCACCACAAATGAACAATGTCGTTAATTATTCTTCCACTCTAGCCTGTGAAAATCATTAAACATTCAGCTAACCTCAGTGGTTTAACTGTGAAATTGCTGCACTTCTTAACCAGAGTTGAACTAAAGACCATTTACACAACTAGTTTAAGAGTAAATTTTCTGCATGCATGAACATACAAAATTTACTCTTAAAGCAGAAAAATTATATTTACTCTTAAAGCAAAAAAAAAGGTAATGTATATATATATATATTATAGAGAAGCATGCCCACAACTTTTACAGTTTGACTCAAAGTGTATTGTTTTTCAAATGTGCATTGCCCTATCAAATGCTGTCATGATCAATATGAGCCTTAATAACAATATTTGAAGTAGGGTTTTTCATCTTTTCTGTAGAGACATGTGCAATAGCTGACAAGCTGATATTTTTGCACCTGTGGATAGCAAGGTTGTGCCATTATTTACTTTAAATGCAAACAACAGTGCCTGGTGCAAAAAAAAAAAAAAAAAAATGAAAATATTTTAACTGATGACAAGTACCATCAGAGTGAGGCAGTTACATTACTGGGTTCTGCACAGACAAAAAGCCTGGTTCATTGGACGCTATCTATTATTAGTATAGGCTATAAGGTGCAAAGAAGTTGGACTTTTGCTGAATCAGCCACAAAAATCTGTTTATACACCTTTTACCATGTTCTTCTCGCTACCAGAGGATACTTATCCTGTTGCCTCTTTTTGCTCCTACCAAAGAGCATAAATATAAACTATTGAGAAACTCCCCAATATGGTTTCACCATTGACTTGTGTAGCAGAACTGTAACCTCGTTTTCTCTGGATGCAAAAGTTATGGTAAACCACTGATGAACCATACACTTTTAATGGAAGTATGTGGCCAGGAAGTGTATGGTAAACCATACACTTCCTGGTTTTAAAAGTGTATGGTAAACCATACACTTTTAATGGAAGTATGTGGCCAGGAAGTTGCACTATGTGCAACTTCCTGGCCACATACTTCCATTAAAAGTGTATAAGTTACTCACAGCCAAATTTAGAACCTTATATCACTGAGTTCCATAAACCTGTCAAAAATCACTCAGGAGCTCAGCCTAATTTGCATTGCTAACTGCTCTTCTAACCTTTATATTGTAGCAGCTATACATGGACACTGTTAGTCTCCATATCTTAAGATTGTTTCAGCTGTAATATTAATCCATAATTACAAGGAAAAACTAAAATAAAAGGGAAACATTTTTGCTATTTAACACATTGCCTTCACTACATATGTCATTTTCAACTTGCTGTGAAACTGGCTGGTATGCTGAAATCAGAAGTTTGAGAGTTTCTTAGTTTACTGTTGCAGTGTGTGTCACTAGTGCTGGGAGAGGGATAAACAAGGGGGTGGAAATGGGAAAGAAAGGTGAAATGCTATGTCGATATGTGGTGATGAAATATTTGTTTTCAGTTGTGTAAATTATTCTAAAATATGAATAAATTATAGTGGAAGGACGATTTTTTGCACTTAACACATAACTGCCTTTACACATAAGTGTAAAACAGCACTATAAGTGATGTGCTGCAACACATAGCTGAGTTCAGAAGGTACCCAAGTACTGTGCCATAACACACATGAGCAGTCAATCACTGAGTTCCATAAACCTAAAGACATTAAATTAACAACTAATCAGAATTAGCACACTGACTGAATGCTTTGCAGCAGTGCTTTGCTTTTTTTACAGACTTGGCACACAGTTTTATCTGTTCTATACTTATATTGATGTTAATTTATGTACAAATCAAGATTTGTTCTGATTTACAGCTCAGCAGAAAAGTAAATGTTTGCTTTTAGCAGTGAATTCCAAAATTTTAATTTTCTATCATTATTCATAAATTTTCAGAATGTCGATTTTTTTCTAACATTCTGAAGATTAAGTACGTTGATTGGGTTCTCTCAAATTTAAATGGCAGTGACAGTGTTAAAAGGCTTTTATGCAAAAATGAAAAGGAAAAAAACAGCTATGTTATTATGTACCAGATATGGAACAATAAATAATCATTTGGTCAAGTTTGTTGTCAATTGCTGGATTATTCTAGAAATAAAAATGTAAATACTGAATCATGTATTGCCTTGCTTAATAGATGATTCCCAGTCAAGCTTTTCAAGAAAAGTAAAATCTTTATTATTCTCTATATATTTCATAGGGATCATAGCTACTAAAGGACAAGCCAACAGTCACAACTTTAAAATTCTTTTATATGACCTAATGAAGTATCCCAATACTTAATAAAATGTTTTATGAAGTATTGGGAAATTACATTTTCTGACTTTCATATGTGTTAAAATATATGGCTTGTATTTTAGTCTATGAGATGAAATGTGCTTTGCTTGGTTGTAGGTAAAGATGGCTGCCATTTCTCAATTTAGTCATTTAATTTTTTTTAGTTGATGAAACTGAAAAACTTCTCTTGTATAGTGAAACATACTTTAATGTTTTATTTATTTTTATTTTTTTGTCAAAATGTTTTTTTTTATTTGCTACAAATGGTGTGTTGCCATTATTAGATCAAACAGAAGACTTTATAACTAAAAAATTGTGTTTGTGATGCTTGGGGACTCCTTTTCAGCCAATTAGAGAACAGTTTTGTAGATGAATGATTGAGAATTAGAATTGTTAAAAAATAATAATAATCTCTTATCCAAATTTTATCTTAAATTTTGATAAGTGATGCAATTTTCCAAACTGTTCAATATAGGCATATTGCTTCATCTAATGTTGCATGGTAGATTATATTAGATGAAGCAATATAAATTTCAGAGTGAGAGATGAAACGATATGTGTATAACCATATTTGGGAGTCCATCGTTTGTAAGTCAGAGAAATAGTTATAACCAAGAACTCTGTGCTTGTTTATAGACTATTTACTATAATACTGTCATCACTACCACTTGTTTTATTTGCAGATTCTTAATGCATGAATAATCATTGCTGATAATCAGATCAAGAGTATTACTTCCTCTTCTTGCCTCTCTAATATGAAAGTCAAAAAGTTATGACTGATTAGTAGAATTGGGAGAACAATAAAGGCAGTAGATGAATTTAACAAAGAGTGGAGTAAACAGATTTTAAACAAGAGTGGAGTAAACAGATTTTAAACAAGAGCAGAGATTCCAAATTATGAAATAATTGCAAAAGCCTCAGAGTGGAGGCTTTACAACCAGCTGGGGCCATGAATATTAAAATTGTCGAGGAGAATTACCTCACTATTAGGGAAGTCAGATTGGAGAAAGTCAAAAAGTTATGAGTGATTAGTAGAATTGGAAGAACAATAAAGCCAATAGATGAATTTAACGGACACAGCGAAGTAAACAGATTTTAAGCAAAAGGAGATTCCAGATTAGGAAATCTCTGACAAGGAATATTGGATGCACAAGTGAAATGGACCAGAGCAAATAATTCGGATAATTGAGATTCTCTCAGAAGCTAGTAGGAGTAGTGACATGTGATGAAAAAAAGCAAGCGTATGAGCTTATGCAGCATCAGCCAAAAAAAAAAAAAAGACAGGTACTATTAGACAGGTACTAAACTGTCTTTTCTTAATTTGAATTTATGCCCCCTTAGGTTCGTAATCTGAACAAGTAGAAGGATCCCATCAGAATTCAGCATGCTCAACCCATTCAAGGTCTTATACAGCTCAATCAGATCACCGCACAGGTGCCTAGGCTCCAGCCACTGCAATTTGCAGAACTTAAGCCTCTCTTGGTAAGAGGATCCCTTCATTCCCCTCACCAATCTTGTTGCCCTTCTCTGTACACGCTCAAGCAAATCTACATCCTTCTAAAATGAGACCTCCAGCCCTGTACGCAGTACTCAAGGTGTGGCCTGACCATTGCCTTATACAGAGGGACAATCACCTCCTTTTCCCTGCTAGCAAAATTCCTATATATCATTGACAAAACCCCATGACCTGCCCTGGCAGCCTGTCTGCATTGCTCAGAAAACTTCATATCTGACTGCACAATTACTCCCAGGTCTTTTTCATTTTCTACCACCTTAAGTGTAATACCACACAGTTGGTACGTTTCTCTGGGGTTACTTCTATCCATATGCAGTACTTTGCATTTGTCGAGGTTAAACTTCAGTTGCCACTTCTTAGCCCATCTGCCCAAATTATCTAGATCCTGTTGCAGCAGCACACTGCCATTACTGTCATTAACAACCCTGCCAACCTTTGTATCATCTGCAAACTTCGACATTAAGCCTGATATACCTTCATCAATATCATTGATAAATATACAAAACAACAGAGGACTCAACACCGAACCCTGTGGATTCAGTGTTGGGTCATCAACTTTTGCCCCTGGCAGACATATCCTGGTCCTATTCCATCTATCCTTTTTACACAATATATTCCCTGTCTCCCTGACAATAGAGTCACTGACGATAACTAACTTCTGTGGGACCAGCGCATTCTGCCTTAGAGGTTGCTGCTGTGTTGCCTGATGCCCCGGAGTGAGCTCTGGCATTGAGTTGGGCAACTGAGAGCTTGATGGGCCCCTCATATTAATTTCTTTGAGGGCATCTACCCTACACCTCAAGCTCTCATAGGCACCCATCAGAACGCTGAGCTGACACTTAATTTCTAGACACTCTCTGCACCTGGCGCACACACAAAGACATACTCCTTGGGTAGATCATGTTCCGTTCCAGAGAGTTCGGCAAACATTTCACAAGTTGCACATTTTTTTAGGCTGTGATGCGTAAAATTCTGCCTACAATTCACCAAGTGGGACTTCGTAAATTGTAGGCAGAATTTTAGGCATCACTGAGATTGGAACTGAAGCCAATATATTTATGAAATAAATGAGGAAATTTTTGGGAGGTTTAGATCTTTTCACAGATGTTTGTTCTATTAAATGTGACTGTTCATGATACATTGAGTAGATATGGTAAAAGTGTGTTGGGGGTATATGCACTAATTGATGAAATTTCAGGATATTGGCGTACATACAGCAAGAACATACCCAGTTCCTTGATGTAATGTTGCCTCAAAGGTGCCTGCAGCATGTACACTATATGGATTCCCTCCACTCAGGAAGTTGAAGCTTTTCATGCAGGGCAAGGTTCTCAAACTGGAATGTGATGTGTTGTCATCAGCAGACCTATACTAGCTGATCCAGAACCTCCTAGAGAATTACCAAGAGATTTGGTTCAGTGGACCATCTAGCAACCAGCATGTGAAACTGGTTTAAAGCTGTACTCTTGAAATAGCAGTAGTAGTAATGGAGGCATGTGATTCAAGAAAGCAAGCATATGGGCTTATGTAGTATCAGCCAAAAAAAAAAAAATTTTGCACGTCCCTTCCCTCTAAAAGTTTGTCCAGTTCGTTTTTGAATTTATTTAAACTATCGACTTCCACGACAGATGGAAGTTTTAGCATTAGTAGAGGCATTTGATGCAAGAAAGCAAGCTTATGCAGCATCAGCCAAAAAAAAAAAAAAAAACCCACTTCCACTTCACCCCTCTGTTCATTCAAAATACCTGTCCAGCTGAGCCTTAAACTTATTTAGGCTATCAACCTCCACCACAAGGGATGGCAGTCTGTTCCACCAACCAACCACCCGCTGGTTAGACGCAAATTTCCGCACGTCTATCCTACATCTGTCTTTCCTCAATTTGAATTTATGCCCTCTCAGGTGATTTTTCTGAGCTAGAGGAAGAATCCCATCAGCATTGAGCATGCTTAAACCATTCAAGGCTTTATACACCTCTATCAGATCACCTCGCTGGTGCCTAGTCTCCAGACACTGTAATTTGCAAAACTTAAGCCTTTCTTCGTAAGAGCACCCTTTTGTTCCATTCACTAATCTCGTTGCCCTTCTCTGTACTCGTTCCAGCAGCTCTACATCCTTCTTGAAATGAGGCCTCCAGACCTGTACACAGTACTCTAGGTGTGGCCTGACCATTGCCTTATACAATGGAATAATCACCTCCTTATCCCTGCTGGAAAAATTCCTGTATATCATTGACAATACTCCATGAGCTACTCTTGCAGCCCATCTGCACTGCTCAGAGAACTTCATATCTGCCTGCACAACCACCCCCAAGTCCCTTTCATTCTCTACCACTGTCAGTGTAGTACCACAGAGTTGATACGTTGCTCTGGGGTTGCTGTTTCCCATGTGTAGTACTTTACATTTGTCAATGTTAAACTTCATTTGCCACCTCTCAGCCCATCTGCTCAACCTTTCCAGATCCTGTTGCAGCAGCATAGTGTCAGTAGTGTCCTTGACAACCCTGCCAACCTTTGTATCATCTGCAAACTTGGACATTAAGCTTGATATACCATCATCAATATCATTTATAAATACAGAAAACAATAATGGACCCAACACTGAGCCCTGAGGGACTCCACTAATAACATTAGTCCACGATGAGCAGTGTCCATTGATTACCATTTGTTCCAGTGATTAACCACCCGCTGGCTAAAGGCAAATTTCTGCACATCTATTCTACAACTGTCTTTCCTCAATTTGAATTTATGCCTCCTCAGGTTCGTAATCTGAGCAAGCAGAAAAATCCCATCAGAATTCAGCATGCTCAACCCATTCAAGGCCTTATACACCTCAATTAGATCAGATCACCTCGCAAGTGCCTAGTCTCCAGCGACCGCAATTTGCAGAACTTAAGCCTTTCTTGTTAAGAGGATCCCTTTGTTCCCCTCACCAATGTAAGGAACAAGAGATGTGATATCATAGGTGAGTTACTTATATTAAAGAAACTTTGCTGTTTGATCGCTCCCTCTCCCAATCACTAAATTTTTACTGAACACAATCTGCTTGAATAAGTAACATTAAACATTAATCTAATTAATGTATAGATATTGCTAATATACACTACATTATATAATTCTGAATTAGTATATATACTAGTGCCTCTTCATGGTAACACTGCAGTGGGGGATTATAACTCCTATGTGACCACCTCATTGCAGTACTGAACACCATCTCTAATGGGCTAATAAAACTATACATACATGCATTACCCAATAATGTGCTATTGATTGTGTTTTAAAAATATGAAGCTAATTAGAAGTATGAAAATAAAGCGACACAGTATCTCCTGATAACATTAGACTTTGAGTATTAGTATTTTTGTCAACTATTTTTACATTTCTCTAGGTAGATTCAACAACCTTGGTATCAAAAAAGTAAATACCCAGCTCTCATCCATTCAGAATGAGGTTATTCTAATAGGTGTGTTTACTTGAAAAAGAGTAAATGTGTTTCTTAAGTAAAATGAGTAATACTTGGAAAGCAGTTTTCATATATATTAAAAAATAGAGTTTTATGACATATTTGCATTGAAAGATTTATAGTAACCTTCACTTAACATTAAACTGATAAGTTATGCCAGTAGGTTTGGTTATGAACACAAACCTAAGTTCTCCTCTGTTGCATTCCAACTCACCCAAATCACATGACTAGTTCTTGCATCAGAGTTCCAAAACTATTGAATCTACTTATAGTGATGTGTGGTCTTTATTGAATCTACTTATAGTGATGTTTTTATAGTGTATAAATCATTGTCATCAGACTTTGTTACTTTCTTTCACATGTGTACTAAATATGCAGGGAGAATATTGATAAGTTTTAAGTCTATCCCACTTGTGGTTGTTCTGTTAAGTTCTGATTGTGATATATTGAAATTGGATCCTTTCTATATAAATGTGCCAAATTTATACTGCATTAAAAATCTTATTTTCAAATAATATATAAAAAAACAAAAAAACGCTAGTTTAGAGCTATCAAAAGAACACTGTCCTTATTCACCATAAAACATTTGTATGCCCGTTTAAAAAGAGAAGACTGATATTAAAAACAATTTGATAAAAGTCAGAAAGGTCCACTTCCACTACAACTCTAGAAAACATTGATAAAATGCATGGTGTCATACTTCCTGATAGTAAAAATGACTTGCAAAGGCTGTGTGGTCCTGGGGTAACATATGCAGATACAATTTCACACATTGCAATCTTGAGAATAGGCTTAAAACTTACACTGCCACAAAAAGTGCACAGCCCGTTTTTAGCCACTGTACTGTCTACAATAAAATGGTTACAACAAAGAATCAGACATAAGAAAACTCCACAAAATAGATTCCCAGATGATTGAATGCTAGTCAAAAGTGTTCCAGAATTGAAGCTTGCAAAGCCATTTTAGCTAATTTTTGAGGTGGATGCAGTAAAATTTCCAGATAAAACTGTAACCACAATTGGTATAATAGTAACATTCAGGTTCACTGAACACAAAAGAAAGTTAGAGCTCGATGATCCTCTGCAAAGCCTTTAGCATTGTTTTTTAGAGATAGTACAGAAATAATCATGATATTATTTTATATCTATTTTCAAACTTACATTGGTGTGTGTGTGTGTGTGTGTGTGTGTGTGTGTGTGTGTGTGTGTGTGTGTGTGTGTGTGTGGAATTTGGAACTAATATTTACCTTGCCTAGATTTCTAGTGAGAAATCTAGGCAAGGTAAATATTAGTTCCAAATCTGGCATCTAGAGGCAGCAACTGCTCTCTGAAATAGCTAATTTAGTGCATCAACTGTAACTCAGATATCCTGCATGGCAATATAACACCATATACACTTTATTTATAAATTGAACTAATCAATAGTTTCCATTTAGTGGAATAACTAAAAGGCGTAAAAGAAAATGGCAGTCCCCCCCCCTCCTCTTCTTGCTGTCTCTCATATGAAAATTAAGTTACCTCTGCATCAGATGCTTCCTAATTGATGATTTTCAATATTTTAAAGACCCTTCACAGCAGGGATGTATTTCTCACAGAAATACATAAAAATAAACTTAAACATATTGTTTACACTACAGTCAAATCACACATAGCTTGCAATAATTGTGTTTCTTGCAGCAAAACAATGGATTGATTTATCCTGCCATAGCTCTGACATCCTCTTTTCTTTGCTCCCTTTTGAACATCTGTTATATTTTACTGCTCATTTCCTTTCCAAACAGACCAGGTTCTAGAGCACCTGTGAACAGTGTCAGTCCTAGAGTCTGGGAGGCCCACATGCAGGAATTAAATTTGAGGTGGAGGAAAGGACACTAAGAAGTTCTCCATGCTTCTTGTTGGAATTTGGGGATCTGTTTAGTATGGGAGCCTAGGTACTCTGTGCCTAGCTCATTTCTTCATAGAATAGGCTTAAAACTTATCAGCCCATTGTATATTTAGTACTTGGAATTTCACAACTGTGTTGGAAGCTCTATAGTTACCCATATATACCAGAGACAATTTTTTTTTTTTAATTTGCATCTTTGCAGTAACCATTACTTGTAAACTAACATTTGATAAATTGCTTTTATCTCTCATTATATAGGTTCCTTTTTCAAAATTCTTCTTATCATCAAAGGGCAGAATTCAAGATAAGCAAGAAGCAATTCCATTAGATTGTATTGCTAACATAGGAATAACAGTATGTGATCAAATCTGTGGACCTTTTCAGCTAGAGATAGATTACATTGGAATATACCTTGATGGAAACCATCATGAGACATTTGCTTATGAAATGTATAACTTGCCCAGACCTATTACAGATGTTTGAAATAAACAAGTTTCCAAATATTTGAAAACACTGGAATTATACTGGAAAATAATCATGCTTAGATTTATATGAAATAAATAATTTTAGTTGAGATATTTGAATGTTGTACTCTATATATTTGTTACTACAATAATGAAGAGAACAAACCAAATATTGCCAATCGCTCCCCCTTCCCCAACAAAAAGCTAGGCAGTTCTTTGATTTGGAAAAAATAAAGATGCAAAACTCTTACATTTCATTTCACTTACTAATTATCTAAGTACAGTCAACTAAGAAACAGAACCACTGGTGAGAAGGAAGTAATTGGATATAATGGTGAATAGAGGAGCATCCTAATTCAGAAATGAAAGAGAAGATGACCTCTGAGTACATATCTTGGAGTTACAAAATAATCTTTAGCTATAGGTAATATTATTTGGCAAACCTTAAAAATTTTAGGGTTTCATTTTACCCTTTTAGCAGAGAGTTCTTCAAATATGTGGGCTTGGGGCAGTAAGTTTTTCACTGGGGACTGGCTCTATGGAGTGAGTTTGTAAGTATGGAGTGAGTTTGTAATTTTTTAAAGAAAAAATTACACTTAAGTTTCATAAAAACAAAAATTTTTATGAAACTTTTTTTCATAAAAATGAAAACATGCATTAATGCTTTTAAATGTTAATTTGTTCTTATTCTGACTTAGTGCCTAACATTAAAATGAAATTGTCAAAAATATTTTTAAAAAAATTGCAAACATTTTTTTAAAACAAAATATTATCTACATCTGTTTATTACTTGACTCAGTTCAATCAACTTCTGGATCTAAATTCCAGAGAATTTCTTCAGTTTCGTGCCCAAATCAGACAAGTGCAGCTAACAGTTGTGATTTTCTCCTTAAGTTTTCAAAACTTAAGAAGAAAATCACAACTGTGCTGCCATCTTTTAAAACCTGTTTCTGCTGTTAGTTGGGAGCACAAGATATGAGATGGTAGTGTACTATAAAATATCAAGGCAGTTTGTACATTAATAGACATTATTTGAAACAACTTCAAAAAGTGTATATACATGTGTATTGCAGGGAGCCCACACACACATGAAAAACATATTGCTAGTGGCAAATGATGCACAATTATAACACCTTCAGCAAAAAAAAAAAAAAAAAAAAAAAAACTACGCACATCATTTGTCTGACCTTAACTGTCCAATGGGTGCATTAAATAGTGTAACATTGAGCAGGTGTCATGGTTGACTTTTTCCGCCATTCAACTATGCATGGAATAACAGCATGAAATAATTTAAAATCGTGCACACTGTAATGTTACCTTGATAACATTACAGTGTGCACAATAACAATGGAAACACCTGATATGAAAGGTAGTTATTTTGTAATGGCTGTTATGGGTATGACATATTTATAAACATGCAGTGTCTTTCTTTTTTTTTTTTTTTTTTTAGTACTGTGAAGGAAAGATGTACAGGAGTGGATAAAATATTTTTAAAAAAATTGCAAACAAAATATCTCCATCTGTTTATTACTCGACTCAACTGGAAACAACTGATGTAAAAAGTAGATTTTGTAATGGCTGTATGGGTATGACATTTAAAAACATGCAGTGATATATATATATATATATATATTTTTTTTTTTTTTTTTTTTTTTGTTTCTTGCAGATAGCATGGTGAAGGGGAAAGATGACAAAATCTGGTGTTTATATAGAGGTGATATAAAAAGATACATGAAGAAAATGAGTGACCTCTAAATTATAAAGTCTGTTGTCCGTTGGCCAAGGACTTTTGGTTTAATAGCATATACTATAAGGTTTTCATTTCATTATTGGTGAACTGGCTGGATTGGAACTGTTACTGTATGTCTGATCTTGTGTGTGTGTTTTTTTTTTCCCTCGTTCATAGTCCTGGCTGTTATCCAGGCATTGGTGATACAATTACTGTCTCTATGACTTGTTGAATTACTTACTGACAAGTGCTGGAGTTGTGTGTTTCTCCTAAAAGATTATTAATTATTAGTTGTCTAACAAAGTAATGTTTTGAACTGAGCCTTTTTTTTTTTTTTATGTGGGCTTGTGTGGACTCACTTGCACCTTGTCTTAATATTGAAAGTCTTGACTGTTGAGGGTTGAACTTCCCATAGTGTTTTGGGCCTCTGGTTTGGTGGCCCAGTACTTATGTTGTTAGTGCTTGGCAGGATAATCTCCTGAAATATAGAGTTGATGATTGACTGGCCCTTCATTAGCTGTAAAGTGTATATACATATGTTCTAGAAGTTATTATTATTATTAGCTATATGGTGCAAGGAAGCCTGAGGCTTATGATGCACCAGTCAAAAAAAAATTCCTGAGTTACTCTGAGAGAGAGAGAGAGAGTCCAAAGGGAATTACCAAGAAAGAGAAGAATGATGATATTCAGCTCAGGACCCTGGCTGTGCCAAGCCCATACTCACCAGATGTGAGCCCCTGGGGTTGTTATTGTGGTTTCCCACTGAATTAAGAGGATAGACATTGTGGAGTTAATATGTTGGCTACACGGTGATATGTTTTTTTTTTTTTGTTTTGGAGGGTTTTTTTTTGTGTGTGTGTGTGATTTGTAGTTGTATTAATTAGGTATATATTGTTTTCTGGATGTTTATTATAAATATTTAAATTATTGTAAATATCTAATTTTTTGTCCCTTACCAATTGTTTGGGCCAATGTGTTATGCTAATGGGAGATGTTCTTTTGGAATTCTTGCTTTTGTGGAGAGACTATAAATTGTCCTTGTTTCTTCTCCTGTGTTGGGATGGGGCTGGAATGTATTCTAATTTTGTTTTATTGTTTCTCACTGTACTTGTGGGTGGGTATTGCTAACTCTTTGCTAGTATTGAATTGTAATGGGCTTAAAACTTAACTTAGCTTTTGTCTAGACATGATTTTCTTTGTTTCCTGTTCACCTAATGTTAGGATTTAGGAAATATAATTGGTTTGTTAATGTCTCCCCACTTGTATTGTGTGATGGTCTAAAGCTAGAGCCAATGTACATATTATTATTGTTGTTTATGGTTGACTGATATTTGGTCTTAAGTTTAGGTTAAGTATCTGTTCACTAGTCTTCCTTAAATCTGTTGTACTTTCTTAGTCTATATTACTCGTTCTTTTAGGGGATGCCTTTTTCTTCTTCCCTTACTGTCTATCTCTATTTCCCATACTTCTCATTCTATTATCCATTTTCCTTTTCATAAAATACCTGAATACTTTGTATTTTTTTACATTCTCTTCTCTCTTCTATTTCTTCTTTCCCTTATCTTCTATCCAACTTTCCCTTCCAATCCCATACTTTTCATTCTTATATCCACTTCCTTTCCCTAAACACCTTGGGGCTCCCAGGCTTGCCTAATAGCCCCAGTAAGAGTTTCAGTTTAAAAGCAGTCCCTGGCACGCCTCCTCGTGCCGAAGGTTGGAAGTCAGAGGGCAGGGAACCAGGTGTCCCCTGTCTGCGAAGTTGCCAGGTGCCGGCACCCAACCCTCAACCTAACAACACACATACTTACACACTTGCCGGCGTTGGCTTTTTGCCTTTTCAAATGCTACTGCGGTATATAGGGGAAACCCTGGAGACCGCAATTAAAACAAACACACCTTGACACCTTGTCCACATGAAGGACGGCAGTCTACGAGATGGCCATCTTTGTGGATTTTGAGGGTGCCTTTTATACCCTTTGGTGGGAGAGTTCCCTCAGGTCCCTTAAACTGGCAAACTGCAATCAATATCTTTACAAAGTCATAAGATCCTACTTCAGTAACAGATCAATTCAGGTCACTGCCCAATACCTGTCATATTCAAAATTTATAAACAGAGGTTGCCCACAGGGATCAGTGCTAGGACCATTCCTTTGGAACTCCATACTTGACCAGTGGCTCACCAAAAGCTTTGGCAACTGCATTAATTTTGCCTATGCAGATGACTTGGTTATTTGCATTGCAGGAAGATTCAGGAGAACCCTTGAGGATCGAGCAAAGATCGTCCTGGATGACCTGGTAAGCTGGACCCTCACAAATAAATTAAAAATATCAAAAACAAAAACAATGATCTTCAAAAACAGGGTGGATTGCCGCAGACCCCCCAAAGTGCTTATTCATGGGAAGCAAATTCCATAATATGAAATTTGCTTCCCATGGCATAATATTGGATGACAGGCTCAATTTCCAACCACATGTGAACAATTTAGCAAACAAACCCAAAGCCTTCACTGCAGCCGTCATCAGGATCTCCTGTTCGGACTGGGGACTCACCAAAGAACCCTATCTCCCTGCTATAAAGCTGTGTTCTTGCCAGTTGCCTCCTATGCTGCTGGGGGTTTAGTTCTATAGGGTCACTAACAGTAAATTCCTGGCCAAACTCCTTTCCATGCAAAGAACCATGCTGCTTGCAACACACCAAGTACCAAGAACAACATCAACTAATGCACTGCAGGTTCTATCAGGGTCCCTTCCCCTGGACCTATATAGCTTATAGTGGCTTCATCTACAAACACAAAAAAAGGCCTACCAAGCTCACTCCTTGGAATAGACTGCAATCCTGCTACAAATATCAAACAGGAAAAAATAAACCTATGGAATAAACTCCTCTCCCTTTGGCAGGTTAGATGGGATGAAAGTCCCACTGGAGAGGTTACCAGACTTTTTATCCCGGATGTCACCTTTGCCACAAATAAGCCACATTGTAATTGGTTCTACCAATCCATGAGCACATCCTACATCCTAACAGGACATGGCGCTCTTAAAGAAAAACTGTTCCAATTCGGACTGGTGACAAATCCTCACTGCTCCTGTGGCGAAGAAGGATTCTGGAACCACATCCTATTGTTCTGCCCTAACTACAAAGAACAATGGACAACACTTAAAAATAAGATTCAGAACATCTCAGAAATCAATCTTAAAGCCTTAATTGAAAATGTTTCTAACTTTCAAGCTCTTGCTGAGCTGTTCCCTGTCACCTACTAGTCATCCTGGACTTGAATTCTTTTGATCTCTGAGGTTGTTCTGGGATGTGAACCACTGGTGGTTTTTTTTTTTTATTATTATTATTATTTTATTTTTTTGTTTTTCCCTTCTGCTGGTACTCAGGACTGGGCATCCTGAGTATGGGATTGCTGGCATCCACTGGTATTGTACTACCTCCAGTGGATGCAGGATGGATTTTAGCACACTACTGAGGTACAGATAGTAGATAATGTCCGCTCCACGTGCCTTGGGAAGGGCAGCAGTTGCTCAGGTGTTGGCTGCTCACATTTCAGGCCCTATTTACACAGATTCTGTAGTCAAGATAGAGACAATTTGTGGAGATGGACCGAAGTCCTGGAGCCGCTAAAAATAGGCCGCATACATGCATTTCTTTTACTTTTGAGTCTTGAGAGTTTTGTTGTGTTTTACAATTTTGTAAGAGAAACTCCATTTTCTGCTGAAGTTTCTTATACAGGTTCGAATGATCGTAAATAGAGTGTTTATGTATTTATGTAAATAAATAAAAAATGAAATGTCCACATGAAGGAGACATGTGAGAATACAAAATTAATTCTGGAAGCAATGAAGTACAAAGACCACGAATGGCAAATCTGTGGAGACCTGAAGGTTATTGCAATACTGCTGGGCATGCAGTTGGGGTACACAAAGTACTGCTGTTTCCTGCGTGAATGGGACAGTCTGGCTAGGTTCTCACACTACAAGAGAAAAGACTGGCCTCTAAGGGAAAAATCTCTGCCCCGGGGAAAAAAATGTCCAGCACAATCCTGTTTGATCGAAGCAAAATTTTTCTGCCCCCTTTACACATCAAACTGGAACTCATGAAGAACTTTGTTAAGGGGGTGAACCAGGATGGAGCAGCTTTCAATTACCTGAGGGAACAATTTCCACTGTTGAGTGATGCTAAGGTTAAGGAAAACTTTTAAAGGATGAAAACTTTGAGCAAGTCCTCAGGGTAATGAGAATGCAGCTTGGGAAGCCTTTAAAAGTGTTGTGCATGACTTCCTGGGAAACTGAAGAGCTGGAAACTATGTTGAGAGTGTGATCAACCTTCTAGAAAAGTATCATCAATTAGGCTGCAACATGTCGCTGAAAATCCATTTTCACGGCTCTCATCTGGACTTCTTCCCTGACAACTGTGGTGCAGTGAGTGACGAGCACGGTGAGCAATTCCACCAAGACATTTCAGCAATGGAAAGAAGATGTCAGGGTAGATGGAACACTTCTATGCTTGCTGACTACTGGTGGACAGTAACAAGAGGTGTCCCGGAAGTGGAATACAAGCGACAAGAAGGCGCTGTCGTGAATAAGCCACATTTTGAGAAAGTACTTCGGTACCTGTGCAGTTTTCTTGTGTTCTTGTTTTTTTATGTTTTAATTAAAAACAACTGATTTATGTTGTATCAAGAAAATGTAAATATGAGATTATTTTAATATTACTTTTCACTCCGACTACTACTGAAATGACATTCTTAGACAAAAGTAGTGCATCTCAAAAACTAGATCTAATAAAAAATTTCTGAAGTCATTCGTTTTTCTCGACCCAAAATTAGTAAAGTTTGCCTATTTTAGGAAAGGAAACAAATTTAAAGAATTTTTTTGTTGAACAGTGTTTTTTTTTTTTTTTTTTATTTTTTTTGGCTGACGAACTTGCTTTTTTGGATGATAAACTTGCTTTCTTGCATCATTTGCCACTACTAATGCTAATATTAATAATAAAATATTATACACAGAAAAATTCATACAATAATTAGCACACATGTAGGTATTCACTGATATCAATTTCCACATGCATTACAGTCTGTGAAATCAGTATACCTACAACTGCCAAGTTTCAAGGCCCAGGAAAAATAAACTGGAGAAAGTTATTAAGGTAATCAAGCATTAGGCCAATACTTTATAAGTTATGATCTCAAATTTTCCTATGAATGATCAAATTACAATAGCATATACAGTACAGCCTAGCAAATGTGCTGCACCAATAGTTCATACTGTACACAAAAATGGCACCACAAACAGAATTTACATGATATTAATAAAATATGTCAATGACATTTTTTGTTTTGTTAGGTGAATTTATAATTATATGTATATTGTAGTAGATACCTGTTCAAAAATTCCTTTGGATATTTTTAATTTAAAACCTTTTACATATCTGCTGTTCAAGGATTCCGAAATAAGCTACAGGCAACCCCCATATAACACGGTACTTCTACAACATGGTTTCACTCTAACACAATTGATAAATTGCAGCAATCCTCGCACAACAAGGTATTTATATAACACTGTTTGAGAATTGCAGAAAATCTCGCACAACACGGTATTTTTGAGCTTTTGTGCTGGGAAAACCCTGCTATTATGTTAGATGTAATTTTCAACATTTCCATTCCTTTTTTGTGAATCCCTGCTGTTGATGTGCTAGTCATTATCACCTTTGTGATATTTTTCTAAAGCACATTTCTGGAGGTCACTACCATAAAACAAAAACAATTTGCAGTTTCTGGTTTATTGGTCTTTTCTGTTACTGTAATCAATTATAAATGGATAGTAAACTCTATCTTCTTGAATTTGCTACAGTACCGATAGCTGGAATTCTATGGGTTTTCACGTTATTCATGGTGAAATGTGTTTCCCCTTCCATGAACCATTCAATCATATAGAAAACAAATTTTCAGAAACTCATTACTCCATATCTCACTTGCACATATCGTGTTTGTTGCAACTTGTGTGTGCCGTGTTCTTTGTTATTAATTGCTTATCATTTTTACTGTTTTAAATTTTACAACCAAAAAAAAAAAAAAAGTCAGTGAACAGAAATATCAATTAGTTAATATGTACGAATTAATTAAGCTATGTACATAAGCGTAAATTTATTTTTATTTTCTAACTGGAAAATAATCTTCCAATTTTCACGTATCATTTAATTTTGTTAATTGGTAAGGTAATAAAGTTAAATTTGTGCTATAAATCTTTAAAGCAGGAGGTCCACTGTATTTTGTTGGGAGATCTTACTTGAGCAAACTTATCTGCGAAAAGATCTAAACCTCCCAAACACTTCCTAGTTCATTTCACAAATATACATGGTCTCAGTTCTAATTTCAATGATGCTAAACCCCATGAACTTTTTTTCTGACAGAATCTCAGTTATCGGTTGATTCAACCATTACTCATCTCAGTTGCCAAATTATTTGCTGTACGATTCCTTTCACCTCAAAGGTGGTATTTGTGCAACTATCCGTTCCGATATTCCCTGTCAAAGACATAGTAATTTGGAATCTCCTTTTCAATCTTCTCTGGGTTAAAAACTCTCTGCTTCATTTTGTCAGATTCATCTGTTGTCTCCACCATTCTCCCAATTCCGCTAATCACTTGGAACTCATTGACTTTCTCCAGTCCAACTTTCCTAACAGTGAGGTAATTTTCCTTGGTGATTTTAATGTTCACAACTCCAGCTGCAATTAGTAATTGCAAAAGCTGGTTGAGATGCTTCTGCAATTACTAATGACCTCGCTCAGATTGTTCATTTACCTACCAGAATACCGGACAATCCTAATCATACAGCCAACACGGTTGATCTTTTTCTCAAAAACAACCCTTCTAAGTACACGGTCGAAGTGAGTGGTCCTTTAGGCACCTCAGATCACAACTTGGTGATTGTCTCTTCTCCAATGAAGCCTTTATCTCATGGCTATTCCCAACCGTGTTGGTTGGCATTACAAGAATGCAAAATGGGATGACCTGTGAGATTTCTTTGCTTTTCCTTGGTTGGATTACTGTTTCAAAACTTCTGATGTCAATGTTTGCTCAGATCATGTCAATGAAATTATTATTATTATTATTAACTATATGATGCAAGGAAGCCTGAGGCTTATGCTGCACCAACCAAAAAAAAAAAAAAAAATTCTGAATTACCCCGAGAGAGAGAGTCAGAAAGGAATCACCAAGAAAGAAAGAGAAGAATGATGATTTCCAGCTCAGGACCTGTGTGTTCCAAGCCCATACTCACCAGATGTGAGCCCCTGGAGTTGATTCTTGTAGGAATGGAATCATTTATTCCATACTCCACTTTAAAATTTTGTCCTTTATCTAAACCTTGGTTTTCCAATAAATGTGTTAAGGCTGTTCAAGAAAAAAAAGTTGCATATCGTAATCAGCTTGTTTCCAATTCTTCAGTTTCATTTTTGCCTACACCAAAGCTAGCAACAACTGTAATTAATCAGTCCAAACTAAATTTTGAACAGGCTAAGAGTAGAAAACTTGCTTCTTGCCCTAATGGTAGCCAAGCATTCTGGTCTCTTGCCAAAGCTATTGGCCACAACTTTTGTCCATCTCTGTTCCCACCTCTGTCAAAACCAGATGGTTCTATTGTCACTTCAGCCAAGGATAAAGCTGACCTGCTAGCATCCCATTTTTCTTCCAACTCATGTATTAATGATCCTGGTAAAACACCTCCCACCATGCCCATTCAATGCCTCCTGTAGTTTTTTTTATTTTTTTTTATTTGGTAGTTGTTGGCGCATTGGCTTCTGTGGCCATAATGCACCTCCAAAGGTTTTTGCAGTACTTTGATCCAAGCCCGAGGTGGGATTCGAACCTTTTGGTTGCTAGGCAGGCACTTTACATCACCCGGCTGGCTCCTCCTGTAGTCTTCTGTCAAAAGGTTAAAGGATTTTAACCAATATTGATGCTAAGAAAGATCCAGGTCCTGATGGTATTTCTCCTCTTGTTCTTAAAACCTGCACTCTTGAACTTACTCCTGTTCTTTGCTGCCTTTTTTTTCATTTTCTTATTCTAAAGGTGTTTTTCTTTCTACTTGGAAATTTGCTCATATCCAGTCAGTTCCTAAATAGAGTGACAAATCACTCCCATCCAATTATCGTCCCATTGCAATTACTTCTACTCTTTCTAAAGTAATGGAGAAATCAATTAATGGCCAACTCTTAAACTACCTAGAAACCTTCCGTCTGATCAACGATCGCCAGTATGGATTCCGTCAGTGTCAATCCACTGGTGATATTCTGGCTTATGTTACCCATTTATGGACAAATTCGATAGAAAAGTTTGGTGAAACACAAGCAGTCGCTCTTGACATCTCAAATGCTTTCGATCGTCTTTGGCATAAAGATCTAAACAAGCTTCTATCTTATAGAGTGCCGACTGTTTTTTGTAATTGGTTATCCAGTTTTCTCTCTGACCACCCACTGAGGGTGATGGTAGATGACCCTCTGTCTTCTAACTTCTCCACTAATCTACAGGGCTGGTGTCCCCCAAGGTTTAGTTCTTTCCTCCACTCTTTTCCTCTTGTATATTAATGACCTTCTTCCATTGACCGGAAATCCTATCCATAGTTTTGCTGATGATAGCACATTGCATTCCACTTTCCAGTTTGAGAAACCTCACCCTGCTCAATCAGCTTCAACTTAATGTCTGCTACCTGAGTCCTGTCTCATATCTCGTTAAAGGGATTCTTCAGCTCCTATGCTTATCTTTGGTGATACTCCGATTTCTAGGCAAGATATATCTCTTTTGTTGATTACCCTGACTTCTAATCTCTCTTGTCACAAGCACATTATAAATATTGCTTCCTCTGCATCTAAAAAACTTGGTTTTCCCTTTCACTCTTGGCGTTACTTTTCTTCCAAACAGCTGTTCACTCTGTACCAACTGCAAATCCGCCCCTACCATGGAATATAGTTCTGGAACTGGTGCTCTCAAAACCTCTCTCAGGCTTCTAGATTCCATTCAGAAGAGTGGGATCTAGAAGATTCCACTCTTCTCTAATTTCTTTCAATCATCTCTAACAGAGTCTCTCCATTCTGTCTCATAAATGTTCTGTTTCTGCTGCATTCCTTTTCTACAGATACTTCCATGGGCACTGTTCTTCTGAATTGGCTTCTATAATTCCCGCTCTCTCTTTCAAAACAGTCCGAACACGTGCCGCCACCAACCAACATCCATTTACTGTCCAACTTCAAACTGACAGAATCAACTTTTCATATTCCTCGTTTATTCATTCAACTGCCATTTTCTGAAACAACCTTCCTTCCTACATATTTCCTGAAAATTAGTCTACAGAAGTTCAAGTCTAATGTCAACAAATATCTTCTTTCATCTTCTCAACTCCAACTCATGCACAGTACTAAGTACTATTGGTTCTAATACCTCTCATGTTTGGGGTTTTCATAAAAAAAAAATCCCTGGGTTAGGTTCTGTTTTATTGAACTTGTGCTTGTTTGAAACCATAAAAAATTGTGAGTTTGATGCGTGTTGTTCAAGACTTTTAAAGAGAGCAGAAGGTACACAAAATCTAGATTCTGCACAAAAGATTGTGCTTAGCAGTGATGAAGAGGAAGAAAATTAAACGAACATAAATTATCTGACAAAGTATCACAGTTTGTAAGGTAAGGTTCAGCTATTACTATTTAAGTTACTACTATAAAAATTAAATTTCCGATAGTTATAAAAAATGGTGCATTTTTGTTAGCTACTGGAATGTAACTCCCCTTTTTGTATTGGTTCTTAGTGTCGTATAACATGTTTTCGCATTTTACAAGATTTAGTAGAAACTTAACTACAGTGTTATACGAGGGTTACCTGTGTTATCCATTGAATTGAATAAGAATCCAGAAATTAGTAGTTCGTACTGTATGCAAAAATGACACCACAAACAGAATTTACATGATGTTAATAACAAAATATGTCGATGACATTTTTTGTTTCTTGTTAGGCATGAACTGATAATTATGCATATATTGCAGTATATACCTGTTTAAAAATTCTTTTGGATATTTTGAATTTAAAACCTTTTTCATATCTGCTGTTCAAGAGTTCTGAAATATGCTATTGTCCATTGAACTGAATAAGAATCGAGAAATTCTCAAAGGAAAATAACCAAGGATTAATAGTATGGAATTTTCACTTCCATTTCTACTCTTATAAAGAGACAACTGCTGCATATATACCGGGTGTTTCATGTAAAACAAGCCTCAGTCACTGGCAAAATAATTAGAGAAATCTAGACAGGAGTAAAATGAGATAAACAAAAAAACTCAGTCAAAAGTAACTTTATTTATTCTCTCCAAATGTCAAATGTACACACAGTTATAAGAGATATATGGTGAAAATGGTGTCCTTGTGCATCTATACACTTTTGTGCACGTGTAATCATAGTCAAGGTGACCCGATGCAAAACAGTGATGATAGCCTCGATATTTCTTCAAATGCTGTCCTTCAGTTCATTTATTGTGTGAGGGTTGTGCTCATAAACTCTTCCTTTCAAATATCCCCACAGGTAAAAGTCACATGAAGACAAATCCAGAGAACGCGGCAGCCACAATCCTTGCCAAATGTGCATTCCTCTGTGAAACTATGATGAACATGGGCCTGTGATTCATGAGACATGACATATGGCACCATCCTGTTGAAAGTAGCAGTTTTCACACTCGTGTTCTGTTAGCTGAGCGTAGAAGTTCTCAAAAATCTGAAGATAAACTGCTGTGTTCACTGTAGTGTCAAAAAATATTGGGCCAATGATTCGATTGCAAGAAACTGCACACCATACCCTGATTTTCTGGTTGTGAAGTGGTTCCTGATGTAAGTTGGTAGGTTTTTCGGCACACCAGTGTTGAGTGTTATGAGAATTCACATGACCAGAAAGATGGAACCATGCCTCATCACTCATGAAATAAAGCAGTGGGGTCAAGTTCACCTTCTGCAATCTTGTTAAGGAGCCACTCACAATAATTCAGACGTTTTGCTGCATCGAGTGGCAGTAATTCTTGGATGCGTGTCACGCGATAGGCTTTCAATTTCGGGTAATGAAGTACACGAAAACAAGAAGTATGTTTCGCTCCAGTTTGTTGCAACAATTTCCTGATAGATTTTCCGGGGCTAGCTAAAATTCTCTTTTGAATGTTCAACACTGCCTCTGGAGTCCTAACAGAGGGTAGATGATTTCTCTGTGCATTTATAATGGAACCTGTTTTCTGCTATTTTACGAGTAAGCACTGAATAGTACTCTAAGCTGGGATGGTAGCAATAGGAAATTTCTCAGAAAACAATTCTTGTGTTTCCTTAAAAGAGCCAGTATGTACATAGGCTTCCACTATACAGATCTTTTCTTGCACAGAATATGTCATTCTTGACAATACTCTCACACACCTATCATGAGTGCCAAATGCTGACTGTATGTTGAGCAACACAAACTGAAAATGATTTGACTAAAATTCATTCTTTGAACAACTTCGTGCAGGAGTTGTTCAAAAATGAATATCACACCAGTATGTGGCAGGCCGGTTTTACGTGGAACACTGTGTGCATGTGTTAAGCTTAATTAATTCTGACTGTTCTATCATTAATCTATTCAAAATAATAATTCTATATATTCCTGTGTGTAAGTTGACTTGAATGTCCAAAATTTATCTTTAAAACCATCAGTCAATTTATGCACTGGGCACAATTTTAAAGTTAATTCTTTCAACCTTTTTTTTGTGAATGCAAATGAAAAACATTGTTGAAAACTTTATTTTCACATCCTTTTTCATCTGAAAATAATCATCAGTTTTAAACAATACTGTTTACTAAAAGGAAAATTTCAAGATTGCCAGTTTCTTATAGCAAACACTTTCATATTGAGGTATCATTTTCAAAAATAAACAATTTGTGGTACAACTAAATAAAGGAATGGCTCAGGTATATATAAAGTGCCCCATATGCATATAAAGCATCAATAAGAGCAATCTCACATCGCCGACCGGGCTAGCCGGGTGGGTAAAGTGCCTGCCTGGCAACCCAAAGGTTGCGGGTTCGATTCCCGCCTCGGGCTTGGATCAAAGTACTGCAAAAACCTTGGGGGAGGTGCATTATGGCCACAGAAGCCTATGCGCCAACAACTACCAAAAAAAAAAAAAAACTCACATCATGCCTATGCTTGTAGATTTTAGCTTTGTGAAATTCTACGTGAGGGAGTACTGTATACATTTACTGCAATAGTATTTGCCATATAGTGCAAGGAAGCCACAGGCTTTTGTTGCACTGGCAAAACAAAAAACAACCAAGTAGATAAGAAAACAAAAATTATATGCTTCCCTTCTCACACAGGTAAGTGTCCAGTAGACTTCTGAATTTCTTCAAACTGTGAGGGCAACTTGTTCCAGCTATCAACAACTCACTGGCTAAAGGAAAACTTCATACAATCTAGTCTAAATCTCTTCCCTTGTAATATGAATTTATGCCCCTGAGTTCTGGAATTTTCTATAACAGTGATAATTCCACCTTCGTTCATTTTACTAATCCTTCTCAGAGCCTTATAAACTTCAATAAGGTCACCTCTGATGTGCCTGGTTGCCAAGCTCTGTAGTCCACACAATCAGTCTTTCCTCATACAGTCATCCTTCTGCCAATCTTGCAATTCGAGTTGCCTGCCTTTGGGTCCTTTCAAGCTCTATGTATTTTTTCAGATGGGGATCTCCATACTTGAACATGGTATTCCAAATGTGGTCTTACAATTGCCTTATAGTGTGGGATTATGACCTCCCTATCTTACAGGATAGCATTCGATAAATCATTGACAGGACATTCTCATTAGTTACTTAAACATGGGCTTTCCTAGCTACCTGTTTAAACTGTTCAGAAAATTTCATATCTACCCATATTGTATCTCCCAGATCCCTTTCCTCCTCCACTGTTTTTAATTCAACCCCACCAAGTGTATAATATATTTGTGGGTTGCTATTGCCCAAGTGTAAGACCTTGCATTTAGCAGCATTAAAACATAGCTGCCACTTCTCTGACCATCTTTAAAGTCTGTTCAAGTCATCCTGAAGGAGTGCTGCTTGGCACTGATTATTAACAAAAACTGCTTCCTGTGCAATGTAATAAAATAGCACAAAGTAATTAACAACTTTAACTTTTATAAGAAAGAACAGAAATAATTGAATTAAAAAGTAGACATATTTTAATTCAAATTTCTGTAATGCACCATAATGCAAGATGGAAATAATTACAGTAAAAAGGGGGTCAACTTATACAGCAAATATGATAAAGCACAAATTTCAAGCAAAGAAACAGAAGCCTATTTATAGGCCGGAATATATAGTATTTTTATTTAAACTTAAATTTGATATAATTGTAAATATGAACCCATTATCAGGACTACAAAATGGCTTACTGGAGATCAAATATGTACATGTGTAAGTTTGAAGAAAATGCACCTATAAGAATGTATTGAATGAAAATCATTTAATAAATTAAATATGTACATGTGTAAAACTTGAAAATGCACCTGTAGGAATGAACTGAATGAAAATGCATTTAACATACTTAAATCTGTCATCAGTGCCATTAATTTGAATTAATTAATATGTACAAACATAAGAAATTACACTTTCATTTGATAACCACTCTTAAAGGTATTTAACACTTGAATTATACCATCTATAAAGGCAGTATTCATGATTTAACTCTATGCAAAGTTCTTTAAAATACTAAACCCTGCAAATTTTGTGAAGTAAATTCAATTTCTCTGTTCCATATTTTCTACCTTTCCTGTTAAAATAAAGATAAAGGCTTTAGTTCAGTAATAAAATGCGAACTATTTTTTGGAAGATAAAATATATTTTGTCTAAAAAATTCAGATATATCAGTCACTGCATAGACATCAAAAATTATCATACATAAGTGCTAAACTTTTTCATTAAGACAATTAAGAAACAACTAGTTGGCTGTTAACATCATTGAAGTTTTTAAAATTTGGTCTGCTTATCCATTATTAATGTTATGCTCAGAGCTTTAACTTGTGGAAAGGAATACTGAAGAAATAGTTCTCCACAAAGGAATGTACTCAATTAGTTATACAAGATGTAATATGTTTGGAATTACCCACAAAGATGTCTATCACAAATTCTCATTAGTTACTTAAACAATAATGATATGAAAACTAGTAACTGACTTAAAAAGTTTCAAATAATTGAGACTAACCTCTGAGACAATATGTTAGTATGATCAATATGCTCCATACTAATAATTCACTGTAAATTAACAATCTGAACAAAATTTAACTTAGTCTGAATAACAAACTAGTTCATGAATTTAAATGCAGCTTGACTTATGAATATCACAATGGAGAAAACCATGTTATATTATTGGAATTTCACTAATTATATATATATAAAACATTAAAGTTATAATTCTACATATTTAATGAATATGTTAGTTATAATTTAGTCTGAAAATCTGATTGTCATAAAGTTACTGTTCCCATTTTCTAGTGTGAATCCTATTTGAGAATAAAATTTCACCATGCTATCTTTGCAGTCCAGATTAATCTTGTAACATCCAAGTTGTTCTGCAAGCAAACGAACTGTTTCAACCAACCTAGATAATCAAATGTTCATATTATCAAACTTTTTTGGCTAATAAAATAGGTATATTTTCTTTCTATAGTAATCAAATCAAATAAACATAACTGTCCATATATTATTAACACATTAACACTCTGCCAGTGGAAAAGTATATACTATGTATAAACTTCAATAAAATTTTACTTACTAGTTGAAAGCCCACCAAATCAACAAGAAATAGATTAATTAATAATAAAAGGCTATCATTTTCTATATTACAAATAAAAGGTGTCTGTAAATGATGTTTCTGATTTTGATATTTTTTTATTCAGAATTACTTCAAGCTACACTCATGAAACACATACCAGCTGAAAGGTCAATTCAATAAGTTTTTTGTGAAGGTACATAAAGTCATTGGTAAAGTTCAATGTGGGCACCATGAGTAACTCGAACAATATCATAGTGATATTCAATCTCCTGCCACGCACTGTGCTTCATTTCGCAATCAGTTTTACCAAAGGCCTCTGTGATCCATGCCTTCAGTTCCTGCAGTGTCATTTTTAGTGGAGGGATGTACACATTGTCCTTCACATAGCCCCCACAAAAAGAAATCCAGATTTTGTTCCATGAAATGCTAACATACAGAATGCTTTCTCCGGCCCGGTCGCCATTTTGCCATTCTGGTGAATGTAGCGCTGCGTAGCGGGTAGAATGCAAAACTGGCAGTCGAGTGCTAATTTTAAAAAAAACTTATTGATCTTTCAGCTGGTGGTGTGTTTCATGAGTGTAGCTTGAAATAATTCTGAATAAAAAAAAATATCAAAATCAGAAACATCATTTATGGACACCCTGTATAAACCAGAACTTAGAATTGCTACTGCCACTGACTCAGCCACTTCAAGACTATCATGGTTACAGTTGATCAACAATATCCTCTACAGTGTAACACATTTTGCCACATTTGATTAATTTCACATCATAGCTGTTTCACAGTATTCAACAACTGTTAAGCAGTCATAACTTACTGTAATCATTAACACTGGTTGAATTTCATTTCTGGAGTTGAAAAGCTTCAAGAGAGATTACTAGTTGTTGTGGGGAGTGATATTTTCTTGATATAGTAACTGCTTGGTTCATTTTATGCCAGTTCTTATGATATCATCGGTGATCCTTTTATTTTGTATTATAGTACAAGTCCATGCTCCTGGATTTTTTAGCCCACACTGTTCTGGAGTTCCATTGCTGTAGATGACCTTGAGTAACTTATTACTTGCCAGTGCATTATAACATGATTGTATTCATTATTGTATATACTATATAACCAAAAGTATTCAGAGAGAATCATGGTGTCGCTTGAATGCTTTTGGTATACAAACATAGGAAGTTGCCAAAAGGGCTTGTAATTAAAAAACCTAATACATAAGTAGGGCTACAGCTGGCCTGTATGGCAGCCTCAACTCTCTTAGGCAATTTCCAGTAGATGTTGGCCAGAATTTCTTCTCCATTCCTCCTCAGAAAGAAGGCTATTTTGACTGCAGCCTAACCTGGTATTCTAAGTCATCTCACAAGTTTTCATTGGGTTGAAATCCACGCTGAGCCACTCAGTCAACTTTTTAACATGGATTGTTGACCTCTACACTAAAAAAAGTGTTAATACTGACAGGATTCATTTCCATCGTATTGCCAAGTGTAAGTAGCACATAACTGTCCAAAATACCTAAGCAGGTCACTGACTTCATGGTTTCAGGCACTACCACCAATGGGCCAAGTCCAAGACAGCTGAAACAGTCCCATACCATCAGACTGCTTCCAAATACTTCCTGTTTGAGACAATACATTCCAACAGAATCAGTGATAATATATTTAAATTAGCAAAAAGAATAGAAAAATAAATCCTGGAATTTTTTTTTTTTTCTGTTAACTGACACAGAAGTGCTCCAGGTATAAATGATGGCTAATACTTTTTTAGACATGGAGACAAAGAGAAAAAAAAAAGGTGCAAACCTTTTGGTATCATCAGACACACAGTTGAAGCTGCATACTGAAAGAGTTGAAGTAAAAACAAAGAACATTCATAAATATAATGAAAATAGGAGCCCAAAGAAGAGACTTAGAGTATCCCAGAGTGAAAAAAAAACAGACAGACTGTGAGTGTATTAATCAATGGGCAGCAGTAATTTCACTTTGTTGGATAAAATACTAGAATGAACATGGGGGAAAAGTCCATGAAGGCAACACTGGGTTGAAAACCTAGATCTAAATAACAAATATGGAAAGGCTAGAGAACAAGTAACAGCACAATGCTTAGGCTGGTTTAAACATCATCTATATTAGAAAATTTTTAAAATGTAAGCAAGGTAGAAAACAGTCAGTGGAAAGATGATAAATTTCAGTTAACTAAATTAAAGTTTTTAGGGACAGTAAAAGATGAATAATCATGGAATAAGATATCAGCAATTGTAGGAGTATGATTTGACAAGAATATAGGATCACCAGCTAAGCCTTATAAAAGGAAAGGATTATATTGAGCAATAAATAAAAAAATATATATCAGTTAAATAAGATAATGCTAAGGAGGAACTAAAATACTAAAGAAGTCTAATACAGGATGTCTGTAAAGTTGCTATGCTCCATAAATGATGTGCTGGGAAAGACAGATCCACTGTTGATCATAATGCAGAAGTGACGTGTGAGCAATAATCTTTCCCCAGCCCCATCCTGTGTGCACAGCATTTGTCTGCCATTTTATCAGGTTTAATAATGGTAGTGAATATATTAATAGGTAAGATGGGAGTATATTTAATGATTTTCTGATAATGATATTCCACATCATAACTGTATAAGGCAATTAATTGTGCAGTTCTGTTAACTAGATGCAGTTTGCAATAGTGCAAGATGGGGCAAACCAACACTGGAGAGAAAACTTCTTGAAGTTCAGTAGGTATATAAACCTTTTCATGAGTGTAATAGCTGTGTATGAGCTCCTTAGTCACTAAAATAGATGTAAAAAAATAATCTTTTTTTTTTTTTTTTTTAAACAATAATACCCTCTACACATATCTTTGTATCACCTAATTTGATTTCATCAACTTCTGGATCTGATTTTTAGCCCAAAGCAGACAACAATCTAACAAGTATGATATTCCTCTCCAATTTTCAAAGCTAGTTTCATATCATCTATTAAAACTACCTACTATTAGTTGGAAACAGATAAGAAACACCAAAAACAATTCATACATAAATGGACACTTTACTTGAAACGACATATAGTTCTAAATACGTACTCTCCACAGCCCACACACAGAAAACATACATCTATGTATGTACTAGTAAAAACATTAAGAGTCCCACAAATTAGTCCAGAGGTTCTTAGACATGGCCACTGCACACAAAGCAATGTGAAAATGTCTACGTATGTAAACATTTTCACATTGCTTTGTGTGCAGTGCTTGAATTCCTGGACAAAGTAACAGTTGTCCAAGAATTCAAGGAATTAGATCACAACAGTGTGATATTAATGTCAGCAGTCCAAAACTTTATTAGCGGTAATGGAGATGATATTTTGGATGTTACTTTTTTCAGTGATGAAGTGTCATTTCATTTGTCTGGCTATGTTAATAGCCAAAATACCTGCATATGATCAGCAGAAAATCTACACATAAATTTAGAGACACTACTACACAATCTAAAAATTGGTGTGAACTAAAGTGTGTATTTTCACATAAGTGGATAATTGGTCCTACATCTTTTAAGAAATTTTTAGAACTTTTAGGAATTTTTATTATAAATTGTAGTAATAGTAGTAGTGGGAAATGATGCAAGAAGGCAAGCTTATAAAGCATCAATCAAAAAAAAAAAAAAATTATAACTACATTACCTCTTATATTTCAAAGAGGTAACACATCCCTATTAGAGAAGTTACCTTCCTCTTGTACTCTGAATAATAACACTTCTCTCAGAGAAGTCATCTGCTGTTACTTATTCTCAGTAGAATACCACCACCCAGATAGCAACATTTCAAACTTATCTGGCAAGCCTATCATTGATGGGCAGGCAGGTAGGAACCCAAACTTAAAATTCAACTATGTAATAATGATTCATTTCCACTAAATGTTAAATATAAATTTTTTTTTTTTTTTTTTTTTAGAGTAGCTTGGGGCACTGGCAGCAATATTCATGCTTTATCAATTATGACTTTTAATTGTTGCATTAGCATGTGGTATAATAGTATTTGACATACCAAAGACATAACCAGATTTTCCGCTTGCAATAAAAACCAGAAAAGCTGGCAGGTACAACTGGATTGTATGTATTGCTGATTTTGTTGGAACAGTGTTATAATACAAAAGATTTAAGACCAGAAATGGTCCAAGTAGTAGTAGCATATGATGCAAAAAGGAAGCTTTTAAGCATCAGCAAAAAAAAACCTTCCCACATCACTTGTCCATCCCCCCTTCAACAATGTCTAGTTCTTCGTTGCATTTATTCAAACTACTGAAAGCACACCTCCACCACCCTGCAACCATCTTTCCTCAATTTCAATTTATGCCTCATGTAGTCTGAGCAAGAGAAAGAATGCTATCAGCATTCAGCTTTCTCAATCCATTAAAAGCTTTAAACACTTCAATGAGATCACCACACAGGTGTCTAAGTCTTCAGATGCCACAATTTGCTGAAATTAAGCCTTTCTTAGTAAGAGCAACCTTCATTTCCTTCCCCAATTTCACTGCCTTTCTCTGCACCTGTTCTAACAGAGCTACATCCTTCCTAAAATGGGGCCTTTAGACCTTAGTTTAATGGGATAATCACTTCCTTATCCCTGCTAACAAAGTTCCTTTATATCATTGCCAAAATCCCATGAGCTGTCCTGGCAGCCTGTCTACATTGCTCAGAGAACTTCATATCTGACTGCACAATTATCCCAGGTCTTTTTCATTTTCCACTACACTGAGTGTAGTACCACACATTTGGTTTGTTTGTTTGTGATTTGGTTTTTAGGAGCATTAGCAACTAAGGCCATATTGCTCCGGGATATGCGGGGGTCATTCCCAGACCTTTTCCGCATCCTCCGTATTTGGTGGTGATGGGCTCAAACCCCGGTTTAATCAGGAAGCGTGTGCTACGCACTGCTGCTCCTTCCCACCTGGCTACGGAGGCGCCTAACACACATTTGGTACATTAAACTAGAATTACTGCTACCCATATGCAGTATCTTGCATTTGTCACAAATGTTAAACTTCCAATTGCTATTTCTCAACTCACCTGACCAATTTTTCCAGAATCTTGTTAAAGTAGCTCACTCTGATTAGTCTTTAACCACCCTGCCAACCTTTGTATCAACCTGATATACCTTCATCAGCATCACTAATAAATACAGAAAACAAGAATGACCCGGCACTGAACACTGGATGAACTCAGGGTTCAGTGCTGTTAACTTTGACTTTTCCTTTAACTCAGCAAACTTTGACATCAAACTTGATATGTCTTTATCAATATTGTTAATAAATATTGAAAACAATATAGCACCTCCACTAATAACATTAGTCCATGAAAAGCAGTGCCCATTAATAACCACTCTCTGCCTTCTACTCAACCATCCCTTTATCCATAGGGGTAACTTGACTCTAATGCAACACTGCTCTAATTTGCATAGCGGTCTTTCACATGGAGCAAAATCAAAGCTTTGCTGAAATCTCAGTACATGACATGAATTATTTTTTGCATTAGTTTTTTGTCACTATCGTAGTCGCCAATCATATTGGTCAGACAAGATCTTCCTTTAATGAATCTGTGCCATAACTTCCATATAGCTGCATTCCTATTAAGATGATCCTTGCATTACTTCTTTGATCACTGATTCCATTATTTTGCTGTATCTACCTTTGATCTCCCTTTATGAATAGGAGAAGCATTTGCACAACCCAAAACCACAGGAACTTTCACCGATTCCAAGGATGTTCTCATAATTAGAGCTAAAGGCTTAATTATCTCTTTTTCTGCTTCTTTTAATATAATTGTATAGATTCTATCAGCCCCAGGTGCCTTATTTGCTTTTGGCCTTAATTTCTTTTTCACCTTCCTTTCAGTAATCACAAAATCATTCAGCTCCTAGTCATAATTTTATATACTTCAGGTGTACCCATTCCTAAAACTCAACTGGAAAATGCAGCAGCTTGGAAAGAAAGGTGTCAGGGATTTCAGGACTTATGGTGAGTCATTATGGAACAAGCAAATACATGGGCTGTGTAAGGGTAACTAAATTTGACCGTTGTATAATTTATAGCTGAAAGCTTAAAGTACTGTCCTTTAATTCATTAAAATATTATAGCAAAAGCTAATCTCTCAGTTCTCACCTCTGAGTAAGGTGAATACTGAGAGATAAGCTTTTGCTATAATATTTTAATGAAATAAATTTGATGAATTTGAAGTATTGATTAAGTCATCAAATGCAGACATTATAGGTATAGCAGACATGGTGTCACTTAGACATAAGCGATGCTGAATTTGAATATAGGCAGTACAACATATACAGGAAGGACAGACAGGATGGAAGGGGTGGAGGGATTATGTTCTTCATTAAGAGCATATTAAATATAAGACAGTGCATCCAGTCGACATTGGTAACCAATGCAATGTTGAGTCAGTTTAGTGTGATATTCCAGCTAGGCACTAGGAAAATTGAGAGTAGTTATAGGCCAAATGACTATGAGTATACCAAACAGCTATACAGGGAAATAGAATGGCCATTAATCATGTCTTATATGGGGGATTTTAACTTTCCAGAAGTTGAATTGAATTTGTTGGTTGGTCACTCACACACTAGCAAGATGTAGTTTTCTTGAATGACTGTTTTCTACAGCAGCATGTTAAAGAGGCAACAAAAGAAAGCAGTACTCTTGATCTGGTTATCAGCAGTGATTCTACATGCATTAAGAATCTGCAGGTAAAAGACCCACTAGGTGGCAGTGATCAACAGTGTACATAACTAAGGTAAAGGGTAATGGGAAAGGCTTTTGCTTTTTAAATCAAATCACTTTTAACTAAAGGATGCAAAAACAAAACACATGGCCAACACGTTTACAAATACTATTGGCTGAGAGGAAGGGCTACAGAGTCCGGCCGGAAAATTTAATTACACTTTCATTGTTATCATATGTCCGTTATAAGAATCAGTTTTGAATACTTTTGTGGTATTTTTCTAAAGCACATTTCTAACATTTCTAGAGGTCACAACCATAAAACAATAAAAACAGTTTGCACTTTCTGGTTTATTGGGCTTTTCTGTCAGTGCAGTATATTATAAACAGGTAGTGAACTCTATCTTATTGTATTTGCAATAATACTGATAGCTGGAATTCTGTGGGTTTTAACATTATTATGGTGAAATGTGTTTCCCCTTCATTGAAATCTTCAGTCATATAAAAAACTTAAATAAATTTTCAGAATCTTCTCTTCTTTCCTGTTTACTTATTACAATGATGAAGAGAAAGCGACCAACGGAAAGTTCAAAGTGGTGGCAGTGCTAGGAAACGAAACAAAATTGATTTAGAAATGAAGATGAAAATGATTAAGAAGTACCAAGCAGGACAAAGTTTGGCATCTATTGCCCGGAAATTAAGTCTCGCTGCTTCAACAGTGAATACAACTTTAAAGGACAGTGCATGTATAAAAGAACATGTTAAAGGATCAATGCATTTATGATCAACAGTGATCACAAATGGCGTTCAGGTGCTATATCAGAAAAGCTACTAATAATATGGATGGATAATCAGATTCAGAAGCAAGTGCTCCTGAGTCTAATGGTCATTCAAGCAAAATCAAGGAGTATTTATGAAGATAATAAAGATAAGTATGGCAAACCCCAAGCCAAGTTCTTGGCAAGCAAAGAGGGGGTTTAATAGGTTCAAGCATTGCGTTGATTTCCACAAAGTTAAAGTAAAATTTTTGTAATTGCACACCTTTGTAATTTTTCCTGCACATGAGAAAAAAATTGAATAAATAATTCTATTTACATGTTCGTCAAACATTTATTTTTTACTTCAAATCATATTCAGCATGTATAATTGCGAGTGCTGCATAAGCATTTAGGGAAATTCTGACTTACATAGAGTTCCAAGGAACGCAACCATTACATGTCAGAGAGTGGCTGTACTGAAGTCTATAACAGCTACAAATTTATCTGTAATAGTGCCACAGAAAAGGTTAGGCTGGCAAAGGCAGATTATGAGAAATTGCTGGCAAAGAGTGGGGTAAGGAATTCTTTGCATATATAAATGCATAGAAAAGAAGGACAAATCAGATAGGACCCTTATGTAATGGTCATGGGATAGTATTAGATAACCCAGCTGATGTTGCAGATGAATTCAACAGTTACTTTGCATCGATATTTACAAAAGAAAAACCCTTTATGTCAAAGAGAACTTACAGGAATAAAGTTAAAAAATATGTAATTAATGACGTTGAAATTTCACATGATTATTTAATGCAAAAACTTTCAAGCCTTCATGCGAGTAAGGCTCTAGGGTTGATGACATATACTCTATAATTTTAAGGGAGGAGGCAACTGAGTACACGGTATCATTAAGACTAATTATGAGAGCATCACTGGACTCAGGAGAGATTCTGTTGGATTGGAAAAGTGCCAACGTATCCCCAATACATAAAGGTGGTTCTAAGAGTGTAGTGGGAAATTATCAACCAGTCAGTTTAACTTCAGTAGTAGGGAAAATCATGGAGGCAATGATCAAGGGTGAATTCAGGATCATTTAGACAGAAATGGAATTCTGAAGGATACACACAGCATGGTTTTGTAAAGGGAAAAAATCATGTTTAATAAATCTGGTTGGCTATTTCGACAGAGTCACTCGTGAGCTGGATTTAGGAAATAATTTCAACATTGTTTATTTAGATTTCACCCAAGCATTTGACTCAGTCCCACACGAGCAGTTACTTTATAAGCTAGAACAGGTTGGAATCACAGGGAAAATCCTTAGATGGATGTTATTGAATGAACGATTAAAAGAAAAATCTAACTAGTCCCAATTTTTTACACATCTGGGTAAATGATGCATTGCTTTTTTTTCCCTTTTTTTTTAAAGCATCCAAGAACAGTAGGTGGCTGTTGTCCTCTATTTCCTGTTCTATAAACTTTATTATTCCATGTAAGTTATTCATGCAGCCTTTGAAACTTCTCAATTCTGTTCCCTATGTTCCCATATTAAAAAAAAATCAATGGGTCTTAAATTAGCCCATATACTGCTTTGGAATTCCCCATAAACATGGTAACCATGATTCTGGATAGCAGGTTTCCCACACTGAGGCCTGATTTCTGCAAGTATAACTTATCTTCAAATTTATACTAATTCTATCACTTCTTCTATAGGTATGTGCATGAGCATGTTGTTCCCAACTAGGCTATCTAATAAAATGGAATCAGTTGTAGATTCTTGTGGAATTAACAAAACACTAGACATCAGAGAAGATCAAATGTATAAAGAAAGTAAAAATTTCAGGACAACATCGGTAATAATGTCAATTTAAGGATTTTTTAAAATGTATAAACTTTGTTTTACTAAGTTATTGTTATATAGCAATCCTGTTTTTGGTTGTGTAAATTACTTTAAGATTAAATATATGCATTAATTTTTTCTTAAAGAATTACAGATTATTCTCACACGTTTTGTGGTACTTCCTGTACCACTTCTTCAGTGACTGCAAAGACAACAAAACTGGTAAAACTCGTAAACAATTATGATGATTATACGTTTCTTATTTATTAAGGTTTAGTCTTGAATTAGCTAAAAAAACTAATAACAAAAAACTATTAACTAACATCAGGTAAAGATTAAATTTTAATAGTTTTAAATAATTTTACATTAATTATTTATTTTATAAGATTAATAATTAAATTTAAATAAATGAACATTAAGTAAATGGATAACACTGAATACTTACACTCTTGTAATGCTGTCCTTATTACACCATCATCCTCATACAGTGGGTTACAATTCAATTATACAATTATATTGATATGATCTGTACTTATTCTCAAGAATGTTTTGAATTAGAATTCATAAGAATGTTTTGAATTACAACTCCAGTAAAAGTCTCTTGGTGCTAATCATAGTTTATCACTCAAGGCAAGGTATTTAGAACGAGAATAGGGGATTTAGATGTTGTAGGATTAGATTTCTGTTTGGCAGCGAATCTTTGTGAGCATCTTATTATGGTTCTTATTTTGTTTATCTGTTCTTCTAACATAATCTTGAATCAATCCACACAATTAAGATACTCACAACGGTTAGCTGCCAAACAAATATCTAATCCTACATCATCCAAATTCCTATTATTGTTCTAAATACCCTCACTCTCAGCAACAAACTAACATGTGATTATCCCCAAGGAGGCCTTAACTGGAGTTTTTCAAAACATTCTTAGTTTGAGAATACAGTACAGAACATATAAATATAATGTATTGTAAACCACTGTCTTGGTATGTGAGGCTGATATGTCATAAGGACAGCACTAAAAGTATTCTATCTATTTAATTTTAATTATTAATCTTAACTAAATTAATAACTAATGTAAAATTATTTTAAAACTTAAAATTTAATCTTTACCTGATATTTGCTAACAGCTATTTATTAACTAATTCCAGACTAAACCTTAACAAATTAACAATTTTATGTAAATCAAATTAACAATTTTATGTAAATCAAATCACTATAATTTACCAGTTTGGCTATCTGGAGTCACTGAAGAAGTGGTACAGAAATATCACAAAACGTCTGAAAATAATCTGTAATTCTTAAAGAAATTAAAGACAGATTACACTCCACACAGGTTGATATACTTGTGCACCATGTGCTAAAAGAATATTTAAGATTTTTTTTTTTTTTCTCTGAAATTTCTAATTCAAAATCTGGATGTATCTTATGTACAGGAAATACAAGGCTTAATAGTCATGTGCAGCATTCAATACATACAGCTTCCCCAACTGCCTTCCTCTGTAAGCATCACTTACAACTACATCTTCAAGTCTTCCTCTCTGAAAGAACAATGAAGAAAAAAATTTTTGAATGAAACAAAATTGTCTGTATATCTAATTTATAAGCACAATGCAGCTTCACATTTTAATTCAAGCATCTATGCTACAAGTGAAAATGGAATATGCCCATTTCCCTCCCCTCTCACTTAAAATAACAAAAATTCTGCACAGCATATACGTAAAATAATTTTATTTTCAGAACTGAACATGCAACTTTTGCTTTAATGGTACAAGCTTGCAGCATCCTACTGTAGCTAACCCTTCTGTGAGTAATAAATATGCATTTTTTTCATGGGAGGGACTAAAGGACTCTGAACATATATAAACTTTTCAAAGGATGTTTCAATACAGTATCAGCAAATTAGATCTATATATCTACAGATTGTCTTGAAATGCTATAGGAACATGTTGCCATCTATTTTGTATTTACAAATAACAGTAGCCATTTTTATGTTTACAACAGTTTCAAAAATTAGCTTAAACTTTCAGCAAAGTTTGAGATGATACAGCACAACCTTTCAGCAAGATTTCAGAGAGTGTGGAATTAGACAAGCCAAACTGCAGAATGAAGAAATTCTCTAGAATTCACATCCATTTCATAAACTGAATCAAAAAATGCTATATAAATGTAGAGGATATTACTGCATTTATTTTTAAACAAAAGTAACATCAATTTTTTTTTTTTTTTGACAATATTCATTGTCAAATGTTTGGCTATAAAGTCAAAATAGTACAAAATTAATATCAAAAGCATTTATATGCAAGATTTCAATTTTTGTAAACTTCCAAATTCCTGAAAAATCCTAATTTTTCCCCAAGGACTTCCACTGCTTTGGGGGGAATATAGAGGGTGATCCAGGAGGCATAGTAAATATTTTGGGAGGTTATAGTATTGATTATTCTGAGAGGTATTAAAGAACGATAAATGACTTATTGTTTGTATTTATTGACTTTTTCAATGATACAAAACACAAATAATTGACAAATTTTTTAGAGTTCACAATAAATGTTCGAAAATCCCACCGCCAACCTCAATGCACTTTGCAACTCTTATGGTAATATGATGTATTGTTCTTCTGAGGTAGTCTTGGCATTTCTTTATGAGTGCAGCAGTATCCAAAATGCAAGCGAGCAATTCATCTCTTGTATTCACCTTTTCTTTGTATACTGCGCTTTTCATCCATCCCCACACAACAAAAATCTAATGGAGTGAGGTCTAGAGACCTTGGTGGCCAATGAACAGGACCCCCACTGCCGATCCAACATTCAAGGAAAGTACAATTTAGATATTGTACTTTCATCATCAGCTCCATCATGCTGAAAGTACATACCAATCCTTGTAGCCAAGGGAGCATCCTTCAATAGTAGTGGAAGTTTGTTTTGCAGAAATTCTAGGTAAATGGGCCCTATAAGATGATTCTGTAACACAACAGGCCCAATCAACTGATTGTCGATGATACTGCACCACATGTTTACAAAGAAGCGATGCTGAAAATTTGTTTCTACAGAGGCATGTGGATTTTTGTCTGACCACCTATGAAAGTTATGGGTGTTGTTGATACTGTTACGAGTGAAAGTAGCTTCATCGCTGAACAGTATTAATGGAATTAATCAGTGATTAGCATTTACCCCCCAACAAAATTCCAATCGTTGGGCATCATCTCCTGGTTGTAGGTGTTGCACCCGCTCTATGTGAAATGAATAAAAGCCATGCTCAAGTAATGTTTGCCATACTCTTGTCTGTGGAACACCGATATGTGTAGAAATTCTTCGTGTGCTAATAGTATTCTACCGACTGAAGAATGTTCTATTTCATCCATATATTCATTTTCATCCATGTGTTCATTTGCACATTCAGAAGAAATATGAGTGCTGGGAACTGTACCAGTCTCATGCAGTTTGGTGTAAACACTAGTAAACGCTCTTGAATCTGGTATTCTGCGGTTAGGAAACCATTGACAGTATTCTCTACAAGCAGCAGTAGCAGTTCCACCACAAAAACCATAGACAAAGACCACATTGGCATATTCAGCATGTGTGAAGATGTGCACCATTCTTAACAACACTAACACCAAACTGCGTCAGGTTATAACTGCTTCTTGGTCACATCTGATTCAGGGAGCTGTGCATGCCAGTTTCAAACAGCTGTATCTCCATATCCATTGAGAATTGGACACATTTATATGAACTTTTTTACTCAGAATAATCAATATTAAACCACCCAAAATATTTACTATTCCTCTTGAATCACCCTGTATACTGTCCAGACTCTCACTAAAGGATTCAATTAATTAATAAGAAACTATGAGGAACAATTCTCATTTATAAATTACTACTCACTACCAAAACAAACCATTTAAACATGCTAATTCAAAAATGTCTTAAATAAGTAGATTGCAGAATTCCGCAAAGAAGGTGCATGCAAGCAATATATAAGACGTGGGTGGCAAAGTACATAGCATGTAGGTCAAACTTGGGGTGCAAAGAAATTTTGTTGCCATGTGAAAAAATAATGTTACAAATTTTTAAAATAAAAAAATAGACTTATTAGAGTTGCTGTTAAAATAGACCTATTAGTTTTTGCTATTACTTACATCAATCCTACATACAGCATGATTAAAAGAAATAATTGCTTAAAAAGATTTCTGTATTAGCTGTTCTTTCTTTTTTTTTTTTCTTTTTTTTTGTTTGAAATATTGTAAAAACCTCTTTTCTACAATGAACTATCAGATACTAAAAGATGATAAACAGATGAGGATTCAGTTGCCTCCATCACTCTGAAAGCCTTATGCTATGAGGGAGCTATAAAACAACATGAAGGACACAGCCTGTTTCTGTATGCAGCACTCCACAATATGAGACCAATACGCTTAGCAGCAAACTAGATTTGTTACTAGATTTGTATTGGTCTCAGATTGTGGAGGCCATTAACCATAAGTTACCTTTATATTGCACTACACATTTAAAAAAAAAGCACTGCTCCAATGGAGGAGTATGTTGCTATTTATTTAAAATGTATGCCATTCCCTATACACAGGTTCCAACCCTTTTTAGGGATCTCCATGAGATCCAATTTGTCCTCAATTCACTCTGGGTTGTTGAGAGCCAGTATAAGCCTCCCTCCCCCCCACAAGGCAGAATCTCACTAGGTCCCTCTAGTTTCTCTTTTCTGTAACTTGTAACAGTGATTTGCATCCCCCCCCAGTATGATACTTGGGCCTAGGATAGCTTCTCCCCAACTGGATGTGCAGATAAAAGAACCACTAGGTGGCAGTGATCACAATGTACTGACGTGGGATTTACTTAAAGATTTAATTAATCATCAGGGGTAAAGGAAAGGGTTTTTGCTTCCGTAAAGGTGAGTACCCTGGTCTCAGACAGTTTTTAAATTCTGTACAGTGGGATCAACTGACGATGTTACCAACAGTAAATTCTAATGGGAAGCATTCAAGGAATTAATCATGGAAGCTACTAAAAGTTTCATACCTATTAAGAAATATTGTTCAAGGTTTAGGCCTAAATGGTTGTCAAATGAACTAATGAGACTCATAACAGAGAAGAAAAATGCATGGGATGCATATAAATTATCAAGCGACTCAGAAGCCTATGGCAGATATAAGTTAATCTGTAATCAGGTCACAAAGGAGGTTCAGCAGGCGAAGGCAGATTACGAGAAATCCTTGGCAAAAGATGCTAAGAAAAACAGCAAAGATTTCTTTACTTATATAAACTCTAAAAGGAAGGGGATGAATCTGATTGGTCCACTTGACATCGATGGTTCGACTGTTGATGATCCTGCTCAGATAGCAAACAAATTGAATGAGTATTTTGCATCTACATTCACACATGAGGAGTTATTAAGGTTTGAAAATGGCAGAAGGTTATCAAATTGTAGCAGGGTGCTTAATGATCTTGTAATAACTGAGAGCAAAGTAGAAGAGAAATTGTTGAAGTTAAACGTATGGGTGGATGGGATCTATCCAGTTATATTAAAGGAGGCGGCAAAGCAACTAAGCAAACCCTTAGCCATAATTATGAGAGCATCCTTGGACTCAAGGGAGGTTCCCACGGACTGGAGATGTGCAAATGTATCCCCAATTCACAAAGGGGGATCGAAGGGTGACACGAGTAATTACAGACCAATTAGTTTAACTTCTGTTCTGGGTAAAATAATGGAGTCGCTGGTTAAAGATGCATTGCAGGATCATCTAGACAAGACTGCAGCAATAATTCAAACAAAGCATGGGTTTGTTAAGGGAAAGTCTTGTCTGACAAATTTGATAGGATATTATGATGTGGTTACAAAGGAACTGGATGCAAAAAATAATTTTGATATCATATATTTGGATTTCAGGAAAGCTTTTGACACTGTTGCGCATGGAAGACTATTGTACAAATTGGAGCAGAATGGTATTAAGGGTAAGTTGCTACAATGGATAAAAGGATGGTTAAGTGGGAGAAGACAGAGGGTGGTAATCAATGGGTGCTGCTCTTCTTGGACTAATGTTATTAGTGGAGTCCCACAGGGTTCGGTGTTAGGTCCACTGTTGTTTTGTATATTTATCAATGATATTGATGAAGGTATATCAGGCTTAATGTCGAAGTTTGCAGATGATACAAAGGTTGGCAGGGTTGTTAATGACAGTAATGGCAGTGTGCTACTGCAACAGGATCTAGATAATTTAGGCAGATGGGCTAAGAAGTGGCAACTGAAGTTTAACCTTGACAAATGCAAAGTACTGCATATGGGTAGAAGTAACCCCAGAGAAACGTACCAACTGTGTGGTACTACACTTAAGGTGGTAGAAAATGAAAAAGACCTGGGAGTAATTGTGCAGTCAGATATGAAGTTCTCTGAGCAATGTAGACAGGCTGCCAGGGCAGGTCATGGGGTTTTGTCAATGATATATAGGAATTTTGCTAGCAGGGAAAAGGAGGTGATTATCCCTCTGTATAAGGCAATGGTCAGGCCACGCCTTGAGTACTGCGTACAGGTCTGGAGGCCTCATTTTAAGAAGGATGTAGATTTATTTGAGCGTGTACAGAGAAGGGCAACAAGATTGGTGAGGGGAATGAAGGGATCCTCTTACCAAGAGAGGCTTAAGTTCTGCAAATTGCAGTGGCTGGAGACTAGGCACCTGTGCGGTGATCTGATTGAGATATATAAGGCCTTGAATGGGTTGAGCACGCTGAATTCTGATGGGATCCTTCCACTTGTTCAGATTACGAACCTAAGGGGGCATAAATTCAAATTAAGAAAAGACAGATGTAGAATAGATGTGCGGAAATTTGCCTTTAGCCAGCGGGTGGTTAATTGCTGGAACAAACTTCTATCTGTTGTTGTGGAAGTTGATAGGTTGAATAAATTTAAGGAGGAACTGGACAGGCATTTGGAGGGAATGGTGTGATATTTTTTTTTTTTTTTTTTTTTTTTGGCTGATGCTGCATAAGCTCATACATTTGCTTTCTTGCATCACATGCCACTACTACTACTACTACAACAAACCTAGTTTTCTCGATGCTTTAAAATGCATTGAGAAAACTAACAGGCTGAGGTTGTGCCCTACTTATAAAATTATGTTTTATCACTCTCTCGTAGCACAACATCTTTGCCTTAAATTCATTGAGCTTTTAAAACTTCTACACCATCAAATTGTGGATACTTCTCATAACTGTGTCATTAAGTGATTTACTCGTGGTGCCTACTTCCCTACCAGCGTGATTACAAAAAAGGTAAAAAAAAAATGCATGCCAACTTTCAAACCTAGGTATGAAGAATGGCATATATTTTAAATAAATCACGCTATATGGCTTCACTGGACAGTATTTTTTTTTAAAATTTAAAGTTTATAGTGCAATACCATGGCTTATTGTGAAAGACCCCAATACAATGTTGATGCACTTTATAACAAACTTAGTCTGTCCAGTGCTACATACAGACTAAGCCAAGTCCTATACCAGAAAGCTGTGATTCCAAACACCTGTGGTATAGTAAGAGTGTTTCTCGACCAACAATAATAATAGTAATAATGGGGTGGTCCATGAACTTGGTATCAGTACTCATCATGGAGTTGGGGAAAAAAAAACATCCCATAAAGGAGAAACAGGTTTTTTTTTTTTTTTTTTTTTTATAATAATAATAATAAAAGAATCACTCAGTAAACCCATCAGATGTGTTTGTTAGTATGCTAAGCAAAACAATTTGCCTATAGGGAGACTTGAAGTTTTGGATGATCCCCTAATCTAATGACATACTAAAGTTGTATTTGGGTGCAGAAAAAAAAAAAAAAAAAACATTGTTAAGGATGAGAATGGGATATGATTTAGCATTATCGGGAAATAAAACAACATTCCTATTGGCACTCCTCATTCTGTCATCAAATTTTAGTAGCCACTTGGTAATTTTTTTCTCTTATCACGCAAAACTTTATTTGTATGCCAAATAACATTGAACTTACTGAAATCTATACTTATGAAACAACAAGATTTATTGCCCTTACCTATCAACAGTGTCATTTCAAATTCTCCTAACATGTTCATGCACAGCATGACAGTTTGCATTCCTTTTGAGATTTTCCCAGTGCTAAGTTTTCCATCCTCGAAACATTGTGTTTCAAGGGTGAAAAATATAGTTCTGATGACACTCTGTAGCTTATTTACTGCTGACAGATTTTTCTTTGCCACTTATGGCTTTAAATGAAATGTTATGCCACATTCTAAATTTCCTATACCATCGACTGGTACCATTTAACTCTCATTTTTGGTTCTCTGTTGGCCTCTAATGCCTTCTGTTGAATTAATGGTCCACTTATCAGAATGTTCTTTGACTGGACAGAGCAGAACCAGTCAAAAACAACAGCCTCAAGAGTAGTTATCTCTGTTTTTCTCGCCATAACCACCTTAGAAACTAGGGGACAAAAATTCAAATTATAAGGTTTAGACTGGATTGCAGGACATTTTCTTTTAGGCAGCAAGTTTTTGATTACTGGAATAAGTTTCCTCCATTGATGGTTGAAGCTGACAGCTTGTGGAGGTTTACTGGCTAGCTGGACCTACTTGAGGAGGGAGTCAAATAGGTAGTTGGTTATTTTATTTTTATTATTATTTATTATTTTTTATTTTGGCTGGTACAGCAAAAGCCTAGGGCTTCCTTGCACTTTATGGCTAATACTAATTTTTGTTTCCATTTAAAGCCCAAATCTTGTAAATTGTGTCCTTATTTTAAATTAAATCACTAATTTTGGTTTTAATCATCCTAAACCTTTCAGTGAGCACATTAACACTTAATTTTTCCCTTCTTTTCTAATTCGATAACTTCCACCTTTTATTTAAGGGTTAATATCCTCCTCACAGAAACCATTAAATAAAATATATGCATACTAAATAGCACTGAAATTGAACAGATCCTGTTAAATTTTTAAACTTATTTCAATGATGGTGCCAACTGGAATACGGTTTAACAACAGGAACCATAATTTTTATCCACAATTTATGTATGAAAACAAATTCTCCTATTCTGAGTTTCAGTGTAAATAATTTTGTTTATGGAAATTTTACATGTCATGATTAACAACTTGTTTCAGTACTTCATATAGCAGTGATATGGTATATGTGATTTCAAAGCATCACCACCATAACTCCTTTACAATATTTATAAACATCAGCAAATGCACTTTATTCTACAACTTTTATTACATTGTCGTGCAAATATTTGTTTATAGTTTTCTCTTTTTTTATGTGATTGGGTGCATTATACTTTTGGCTCTTATTTTATAAAGACTTTCTGCAGTGCCATCAAAAGAAAGAAAGAAATGAACCATAATTACATAGCATTTTTCTGTGCAGGGAAAGAAACTATTTGGCATTTTCTCTTGTTTTTATATTAGTGTAGCTAAACACATCCACAACTGAGACTGTCCATTACATAGAAATACACACATTACAAAGTGCTATCTTGGGACTGGGAAAAATAAGTTTGGCAATTACTGAAGAGGTGTTAATGGAGGTTTCACTGCATTTCTGAAAGTGCTTAGATTATCATAAGATCAAAGAATATATTAGAATATAGTAAGATTGTTTAGGGTTAAAATAGATTTTTACTAGGTTTAAAATATTTCCAAATCATACTTACCAGTCCAGCCGAATGAATAAACTTCTGCTCTATTACCAATGATGCGGAGCCCACTATCTGATTACTAATTGTATCTTCAATGACTATTACATAATATGAATCTCCACATGCTTTCATTGATTGAAATCTTTCTGAAAATTAGTTTTCATTAAATACAGATATAAGACATCAGAATTATATGTTAGAAAATTTCAAATGAGGTACAAATAATATTCTATGCTTTGAAACTTCAAATACTTTAGTACAGTGGTTTTCAACAGGGGTGGCACGGCACCTGAGAGTGCCACAACAACATTCCAGGGGTGCCACGTAATTTGAGTTTAAGTTACTTAAACTTATTATTATTTTTTAATTTATATGTTTATTTCATTATAAAAAGGTGTACAGTATCTTTTTAATTTTGTAGTGATCTATAATTGATGTTTACTTAGTACCTCTATATAAAGAATAAAATTATGTACTGTATACAGGTGACTCCCGCTTAACGCTGATAATTTGTTACGGAAAAACAGAGCGCTAAGTGAATCCACGCTAAGCGAGTGCTGCATTCCCATAAGGTAACATATGTATTTGTGAGTTGCGGTCGGTGCCATAGGATATTTCCTAATCAATAATAAACGGTAGTGAAAAGATGCACAAATGTCGATCAAAATATTTAATATTCAAATATTTGTACATATAAAATATTCTGCATTACATACATATATAATTATGTGGTAACTACTTACGTATCAAAATTAAACTTAAAATAATGGATTTAATTGATCTAAATTGATTTGATATAATTTAATTTATGAATTTAATCATGAAAAATGTGCCGATTTTGGGTTAGTATACTGCTTTGACCCTCTTCCTGGTAAACTAAAAGGGGTTTTAATTTTAAATCCCCCGCAGAATTGGGTTTTAAGTTTTAAAACCCAACAATAAAGTCAACCGATCCTTCACCACTTTGAAACCTAGCATGTTTTTTCTTCTTTCAATATGAAACTTCTTTTAGGCATTCGTTTCCAAAAAAGTCCTGCTTCATCTATGTTAAAAACTTGTTGAAAAGTGTAACACATAATACCCCTCTTCAATAATTTTAACAAGTTCTTTTTTGAAAGTTTCGGCAACTTGATCTGCACTCACTTGCGGCTTTTCCCTGGATTTTAAATCTATTCAACCAGCCCTTACTAGTTTTAAATGGTTCCACATTTTTTTTTTTAGGTGAGTTTTCTTCAGATCATCATATAGGCTAATCTCTCTCTCTCTCTCTCTCTCTCTCTCTCTCTCTCTCTCTCTCTCTCTCTCTCTCTCTCTCTCTTTTTTATAATATTTAACTTAACTGAATTCTGCATTGGATATTATCTTCAATAAAATTAGTTAAAGTCTCTCCATTTCAATCCTAATAGCCGGCCCAGCCCTAGTTGATTGCAGTGGAACAGCTGTCTTTCTCACTGCTAAAATTAATTCTTTATTTTTTACAACTGTTCTTACAGTTAAACTTGCCAGTCCTAAATTATGGCACACATCCGCTTGTCATTGACCGAAATCGATTCGCTTCAAAACATCTAATTTAATTTTCAAATTCAGTCTTTTTCTTACATTTATAGTCTTACTGTGTCTGGGCATTGCTTTTTCATTCTTATCCGCCATTATTAACTCTTCAAAAATGTAACTGCATTGGTTGCATTAATTATGATACAATGTTCGAGTAAACTGTCCATTACGCATGATGTCTAATACTGTACTGAGTGATGACTAGACTTCGAATAAATGGGCTTGGCACACCCAGGTTCCCAAGCTGGATATTATCATTCTTCTCTTTCTTGGTGATTCCCTTCTACTTTTCTTTCTTTCTCTCTCTCTCTCTCTCTCTCTCTCTCTCTGGGTAACTCGGGATTTTTTCTGGCTGGTGCAGCATAAGCTTCAGGCTTCCTTGCGTATAGCCAATAATAATAATAATAAATGCATATAACGCATATATTACAAGCAATACACTTGATTATTTTTTAAAATGTTGATCTCGGAACTATGTACCAAGTCACTGTACTGCAATTAAATTAGCGTGCAAGAAAATTTCACTAAGCGTGGGAAAATTTCTCAAGTCGGCGTGGGAAACGTTTTAATGCTGTTTTGCTATTCATTTTCAAGCTATCAACTCCATCAAATGAAACGATTTTGTTAAATATGTCAAAAATGCAATCTGTAAAAGAGCATTATAGTGATTTGTGACAGCGTTATAGTCAGATACAGCTTATAATATAAGAACAGTGTTATAGCGAATCAGAATAAAGCAAACCGCATTATAATGAGGACCTGCTGTATATATAATTTGTATTATGAAATGTAATTTTTATAATTATATTATTGTAATAAATATCATATAACATATATACATACAGAAAGAGGATCGGATCCAACTTGCAGAAAATTGAGTAGGGGTGCCACAGAATGAAATAAATTACTTAGGAGTGCCATTATTAAAAAAAAAAGGTTGAAAACTACTGCTTCAGTATATATAATGTTTAATGGCATGGTGCACAGATTATGTTGATAAAAATATTTAAAATGAAAGCACTTCACCTGTGTAAAGTTTTTATTATAGTAAAATCTTAAAATCATGTTTGGTGGAGGTTTTCTCCTCCATTTCTTTGGTGATTGTGGTCTTGCTATTACAATCACTAAAAGACCAAACTGACAGTTGCTAGTTTGGTCTTCTAGTGTTTTTGTGTAATAGCAAAATTGCTGTCACTGAAGAAACACAGGAGTAAACATATGTAAAATGTATGGCTGTTAGACTATTAGTAATAAATAAATTAAACTTCACAAAGTTGAAGTGTTTCTGTTTCAAAAATTACTTTAGTTATACCAGATTTTATCAAAATACATTAAAAATTTTTAGATAATATGAACCAGGGCTCTACATTCTATGTTGATATCAATATTTGTAAAAGAATAAGAGAAGTTTACCTCAATATGATACGTAGAACACTTCCATATGAAATTAAAACGAAAACAATTAAAAATTCGAAAAACTTACATTATAGTAAAAAATAATTAAAAATCAATTTAACGCAATTAAAAATTAATTTAACGCAAAAAATTGCACGATTTTCCTTCCTAAAGCTGACAACACTTTTCAATGATATGTTGTGATCACAAGAATGAAAATTACCGAACAGGGGTGAGCATGGAACTTAAATAGGGATTATTTGTCTTCAACGCATGCGCATAAAAGACCACAAATCGGAGATTAGATATGGCCAGCAAACATTAACAGAATTCTCATGTAATTTAATTTCGACGGTTTTTGAAATTATAATTAATAATTGCAGAAACCGTCGTTAATATATAATAATATAATCAGTGGTGAGCTGTGAATATTTTAATAATGGGCTCAGTTTTTCTGACTTTCTACCGAATAAATCTGATTGGTCATGGAAGTGATGTCATCCACGGCTTCGACCAGAGGCACTTCCCATGCTCACACTACTAATAGTGTGATTAGAGCACGTGACTCATTTTTCGTGACCGGTATGATATCTCGAGTCAGGGGCGGATTCAGGGGGGTGGACAGATGCAGCTTATTACCCCTTAACCATGCATATAAGTGAATGTGTAAAACGTTCCTAGGTCTATCTGGGAAAAAAAAAAAAAAAAAAAACTCAACCTGGTTGTCATTCCTCGCCTTACGATGATAACTGGATAAAACGGTGTCTGGAGTTCAAACTTTTTAGAATTTTTGAATAGTATGACGTAACAATCATGCGTCCTGAAGTTACTACTGCAGTAAGTATGATTGCAACAATACAAATATTTGTCAACAATTTCCTTTATTTGTCTTGCATTTAAGTTAAGTTACATTCCATTGTTAGGTGCCCCTAACAGCTGTGTATGTTGCTTCAACTATAAGATCGATACATCAGTCAATGCTGTTTTCCAGACACATTTAGATACGTTGCAATCACAAGTATACATCTCTTACTTTAGTTATCATTACTTTAGATATCCATTGTATCTTGTCTTCCAGAAATTATGAAAATTTGTGAATGATCAATAAAATATTTTCAATAAAAAAGCTCTTTTATTTCGTAATCAATATATGCAAATCAAAATACCTAAAAGAAATGAGGAGGATGTTTCCCAGAAACCATCTACCATGTGTTCCGAGCACATGCGCAACTTTTTTATTCATTTTTTTTTAACTAGGGAAATATAATGGATATATTTTTTTCGTGATAAAATTTTAATATTGCAAATAAAAAATAACATGAAATATTTCCTATATCACAAATAACATAAAAGCTATCACAAAAGATTCCACAATACAAAAACAAAATATTACATAAAAAACAAACTTTCTAGAAAAAGTACACGAAAATCAAAGATTACATGAAAAAAAATTATTACAAGAATATTCAAGAAAAATTTATTCTAAAAATTGCCATTTACAATTTACTTCTTTATTAATATTTGTTGTCGATCTTCTGCTTTGCTCAATAGCTAAGCGATGATTACAAAGGAATGATTTGACGTAATAATCCAGTTCAAATTGAATTTTACATTTAGATGTATGGTCATCATAATCTGCAACGTGTTTAATTGTCACAATATTATCCATTACGCTGAAGCTCATGATTTCACCATCTTGCCACCAAGAAGAAAGTTCTTTCACATTCCATGATTTTGTGTAGCATTATTTTCTTTATTTAATTTAAAATCCCTGTTGCATTAATAACTTATACTTTAAGGATAAAACAATGCATTTAATAACTTGTCATGAGGTAATTTTTTTTACTTTTGATTTTGGTTCCTTCAAATTCTTTCCACTTCAACATGCTCTCAATTTTAGTTTCATAATTTCCATCAGAATTTTTCAAGTTAGCAATAGCATTTGATAGTTCGAATAATTAATTTATATGCTTTTACCATTGTGATTCTGTAAAGCTTCTGAAAGGTAAGAGAGTTCCTGCAGGATGTCGATCATTAGTGCTAAATGGTTAAGAAATTCTAAATTTAAAAGTTGATTTAATAATCCAGAATATTTAACTTCTGATTCAAAATGTTTGCACAAAGCAGGATAATTCCTCCAACCCACAAATGCCATCTGCAAACTACAAACTGCTCATCGTGGCCCGAACACACAACCGATCTTTATAGTTTCCACATCAAGTTCTTTAGCAATCATCCTTAATTCGTGCTGGTTTTTTGGAGATTGGTGATACAGTTTTTTTTTTTTTTTAATTATTGCCTGTATGCCATTATATTTTAGAACATTTTCTACACAGTGAAAGCCTCGACAAAGTTTCAAAATCTGCCAACATTTCATCTTCATAAAGTTTATATAATATTTTAGTTGCCTCAACCCCCCTCTATGCTGCTACTGTCACTAGTTCTTTGAATACAGTGCAAAATGTCAGAATCACACGGATATTCAGCTACTGTGACCATGTAAATACAGACAGGAGAAATTTACTGGAAGGCGTGGATCACTCACTTCTCCGAAAAACATATACCTGTTTGTCGGAGTAAAGGGAAACCACAACATAGGTTGACCAGAGGCTATAATCCATGTCAGGAATCTTCTTAATCCCCTGACTGGCTATGGAACGCATATTGACTAGCACGACTTCTCGGTACGTGATTGCATAGGTTTTACGGACACCATGTTATTGTGAAATGGTAATCCTTTCACCCTTAATTCACACTTTCTAATTACCTAAATTGCCTAAAAACTAGAGGTGAGAACAATGTATGCAAAGTTGTCTCTCCTAATCCGTTCGTTACATAGAAATTTTCTTCATTCAACGGAAACTATTTTAAATGTAATTACCAAGGGGAATTCAAAAAAATTCACTATAAAGAAGTCCATTAAACAGAGGTCCGACTGTAATTAAATAAAAAATGAAGAAATTTTAAAATACATAACCAATCAATTGCGGCATTTAAATGCTGGGAATGGGTCTCCACTTGCCCCACAATAGTTTTAGCTCTGGATACTCAATAATTGCATTCGGAATTTCATTTATAAAATAAATGATCATCTCTACAATGGGCTCGCAAATTTTCAAAAAAAATAACAATGGGCTCTCGCAAGCCCACTATAGCTCACCACTGAATATAATAATTAATTAATAGTTGCATAAGCCGTCGTTAATATTAATTGCAGAAACCATCAAAATTAAATCATACGAGAACTCTGTTAATGTTCACCGGCCATAATCTCCGATTCATGGTCTTTTACGTGCATGCGTGAAGACAAATAATCCCTATTTAAGTTTCAATGCTCACCCCTATTCGGTAATTTCCATTCCTGTGATCACGACATATGGTTGAAAAGCATTGTCGGCTTCAGGAAGGAAAAATCGTTTTGCAATTTTTTCGTTAAATTAATTTTTTACTTAATTTTTAATTGCGTTAAACTGATTTTTAATTAGTTTTATTGTAATGCAAGTTTTTTGATTTTTTAATTGTTTTCATTTTAATTTCTGGAGAGTATCATACAGAAGTGTTCTATATATCATATTGAAGTAAACTTCCCTTATTCTTTTACAAATATTAAAAATTTTGGAAAATATCTAATATCCACTTTTGAAATATAACTACCAGTAAGAAGTGTACCTTTATTTATATTTTAATATTAGATGTATGGTGCAAAAAACGCCCAGGCTTTTGCTATATCAGCCAAATAATAAAAATAATTAAATAAAACACAAAAAATAAAAGTAAAGGTGAAGCTGTATTGATAAAATTAACTACTATGTCAATAGAGGTAGATGTATGTAGAAATGGGATATATAAATACATCTTCTAGCAGAAAGCAACTAGGGAAGAATGTACAGTACAAAATATAAATTAAAAATTAAAGTATGAATATAGCAGTGTGAAGTGTTCAATGTACAAGATGCCCTAAAAGAAATAAAGGAAAGTAGAAAAATAAGATAGAAGATTGAAAGATATAAAGGTGAGGAGGAAAAAACCCTTAAAGGTGTACATATGACCAGTGCACCCCTCTCCAGTGATATAATTGGTTTGCATGCAGTACTTAAAGACATTACTTCTGAATGATGCTGAGAGCATGAGTGAGCCTCACTTTGGGGAAGTTACTTTTTGGAAGCATAAGTACATTTATTTATAAAATATATTTGCAGAATTAATCATAACTAAAAGGTATCAGTATTGATGTAAAGGGGTAAAGGAATTAAATGGCCTAGGAATGGAGGAATACAAACTCTATGTAATCAACAATACTGAGAAGACGTGGAGGATAGACTATACCAACATCTCTGAGAATGTATTCTTTTTGCAGCTTACTGCTCTCTGTTCTCCTGATTGTAGCCAATTCTACTGTTTGCTTTCCTTATCATTTCTTGGTTACAATCTCCCCACTATCTATCTGTTTACTATTCATGATACATTTAGGGTGCTTAACCCACGTAGAATAACTGAATTATTTTATCTTACTAAATTATTTTGAAAAATTTACTGTCTGTACATAGCATTGGAATTACCATCCCTGTCCATGTTGTTTATAAATTTCTTGTACAGAGTGTTTCGAAAACAGCTTTACATCTTTGAAAGAGTATATAAATTTATTTAGGGATGTACATAATATTTTGAAATGTCAGAATGTAGCAATACACTTCAAGTGTAATGCACATTGACTGTAGTACCCAATACTACCACCACAAGCACTCCTGGGCAGTTGAAACCAAGATGGCAACTTTCACAGGTGCACAGAGCAGGCATGTTTTGTGTTTTGGTTCAAAGAAACGAAGTCTGCTACACAAGTTCAAAGGAAGTTTCGCATTCAGTATCACAAAGAACCTCCCAATAGGCCTACAATGTACATATGGATCAAGAATTTTGTTGAGACGATGTTCTGTGCACAATGCCAAGTCACATAAAAAGTTAGAAACCCAATAAAATTGCCAACACAAGTTTAAACATCTTAAATTTCTAATAAATAAATATAGCACTTTACCTTGACAAGATATGAAGTTTGCTTGTTAGAAGTGGGTGTGGTGAAGCGTAGCTGGTGAGTAATAGCGAATTTTTAGCGTAAGTTATAGCAAATAAATAGGAGGGTTATCATTCTTAGGATTTTTTTTTTTTTTTTTGATTTGGTAGTTGTTGGCGCATCGGCTTCTGTGGCCATATTGCACCTCCCAAGGTTTTTTTTTTGCAGTACTTTGATCCAAGCCTGAGGCGGGAATCGAACCCGCGACCTTTGGGTTGCCGGGCAGGTACTTTACCCACTCGGCTAGCCCGGTCGGCTACATTCTTAGGATGAAATATTGTTACACCCAACATGGAAGGGAGACTCACTGTCCTGCTTTTCTTTCTTCTGCACTGGCTTAAAATAGCTATCTAGCTTTTGTTGCTTTTCCTACCTCCTTCTTTCATACAGGAGCTGCCTGCATGGTTCCAAATGGGTCCAAATGCCACAAAGCACTATCCTATTATGTCAGCATTATAATCATCACCTTCAATCCACTGCAGATACTTTTAAATCCCACTTAAAGCAGCTGATAACTCTGCTGTTTTAAGTTCTCGTAGGGCAACCTGCTGGACTTCGTCGTCATCTTGACTTTCCACTTGGCTGACTGCAACAAGCTGTTGCAAGTCTGTCTACATCATTTTCTACTTCCTCGAAACCAACTTCTTTTGCAAGAGCAACACAACTTGCTTTGATTTGTTTTAGTTGCTCTGAAGGTTCAAAGCCTTCAAAATCGCAAATTAAATGAGGGATAAGTTTCTGCCACACATGATGCAAGCAGTCTTTTGTAACATCATTCCAGGCTTCTGCAATCATATCAATGGCAACTTTGATGTTAAATCTCTCCCAAAATTCTATAACAGTTTTGCCTTGTCACCTTCAGTAGCAGGTGAATTAACATCTTGAATGTTCACCTTAAATAGTAAGCCTTAAATGCATCTATCACACTCTGGTCACAGGGATATAGTAGAGAGGTTGTGTTCAGAGGTAAAATGATGATTTGATATTCGGAGAGAGTTCAGCAACTGTCTGAGGATGGCTTGGTGCATTATCAAGAATTATAAGAATTTTAAAATCTAAGTTATTCTTCTTCTTGCAATAATTCTTGAAAACATGGTAAGCTTCATCTAAAATATTAATGAAGATTTGCCCAGTCATCCAACCTTTCTTGCTAGACCTATAGTGAACACCATGGCTGGATTTCACAATTCCTTTTAGAGTTCATGGGTTGGCAGAGTGATAAACCACTACTGGTTTTAACTTCAAGCCTCTCCTGGCGTTGGCAGTGAACATCACAGTTAAACGATCTTTTGCAGCCTTAAATCCTGAGGCATGTGCTTCTGCCTTAAAGATGTAGGAAACGTATGCCTTTAAGGACTTGATGGCATATGTTTCCAATAGAGTCCTTTTTCATCAAAACTGAAAATCTGATCCAATGTGCAGCTGCTTTTTCAATTATTTTCTGTACCACAGGTGGAAATGCCCTTGCGGCTTTGTCATCTGCACTGGTAGCTTCACCACACAGCTTAACATTGTGAAAAGAGTAGCGGTGTTGGAAGCCACTAAGCATTAAAAGGAGCCACTTCTGCAAGATTTGGTGATTTCTTTTTAAGGTCTTTGTATATAGCTAGTGCTTTCTCTTTCACTGTGAGAAAGCTTGCTCCGGATTTTTTTTGGTTTGGTCTTCACTCCATATGCTTAGCAGACTTTCCATTTCTTCTATTTCTTTAGGCCTTGTTCTAATTGACTTTGCGGCACTTGAAGTTGTTCCAGCTAGATACATATCTTTTTTTTCGTGGAATTGTCTCTGATGGTGTGCAATGTGGATTCACTTAAGCCTGTTGCTCTTGAGATATCACATGTTCTCTCATTTCTCTCAAAATTTTTTATTATTTCAAGTTTCTCTTCTATACTTAATGCTTTTCTTTTGCACTCACTGCTTGGCTTCTTGGAAACAGGATGGTTGCTTACCCATGTCTGGAATGCTGTATGAATACCTTTTATAAAGAAAAGTTAACAAATGCGGGAGAACAGTCCAAGACACACACTTGTAGGAAAACACACACACGGGTAAACTGAGGTATACATGAGGTTCGTGTGTGTTTGCAGTTTATGTATTGCTGCACAGGTCGCTACATTCAGCTTGGTACCAGGTTTTGTGTTCACCTGGTGTTACTTGCAGATGAAATCGCGCATGAGCCAATGCAAAAATCGCATTATACTTGCATTTTTTCCTAATATATCAGTTGTGTTGGAGCAAATTCACATTGCTAAAATGCATGTTATAGCAGAACTGACTGTATGATAAAAAAAATGTCATATTCATAATCAGCATATACAAAATCAAAGAAACAGCAAAAAATTAAGTCAAACAGAAAATTTTAAAAGATTTGCTACACAGTGTTACCTTATAGTTAAAGTAAAAAAATTTGCTAATAATTAATAGCTTTTAAAAATATCTTATACAGAAGACTCCTAAACTTCCTTCAGGCCTGACGTAGCCGAGTGGTCAGGAGTGCGAGTACAGCAGCACACGCTCTGAGTGACAGATTTCAAGCCTGTGACTGTTAAATACGATTAACATTTGTATTGATTGATTTATTGTAAACTCCACTGACCTGGTGGTCGTGCCGGAGTATAAACAAGAACATTTTAAAATAACAATTTTAATAAGAAATCTCTTATACAGATCTGGAAGCCTCATTTTTGGAAATGATGTAGATCTGTTGGAAAAGGTGCAGAGAAAAGCAGAGAGATTAGTGAGGGGAACAAAAGGGTGTTCTTACCATGAAAGATTTTAGTTCTGAAAACTGCAGCATCTGGAGACTAAGCACCTGTGAGACCTGACTGAGATGTTTAAGACTTTGAATGGATTGAGTAAGCTCGATGGAGGCATAAATTCAAACTGTAGAAGGTTGAAGACAGGTGTGGAGAAATTTGCTTTCCATCAGCAGGTAGTTTACTGCTGGAAAAACTTTCATCTGGTGTTGTAGAGGTAGTATGAATAAATTCAAAGAACTAGACAAACTGTTAGAGGGGATGGATAGGTGATATGGAAAGTGTTGTTTTTTTTTTGTTTTTATTTTGCCGATGTTGTATCAGCTTGCTTTCTTGAATCACTTGCCACTACATTTAAGTTATTAATACATTGATAACTAAAATGTTTTTAATTCTCTAAAAATTCTGAATTTCTTCAAAAATAGATAATCCTTTATTCTTGCACATTTATTTCAAAAATTAATATGATGCAATTTGTGATGGTCAGACTTCTAAAGATCTGGATTAGAAATACTTACTTAAAAATAATTCTCTGGAAACCTCTCCTACTCTAGTTAATTGTGAAAGTAGTTGAACAAAACCTGCAAAAGAAAAAAAAAAATAAATAAGAATCAGGAAATGCAGTTGACGCAGAGCATAATACTTAACCTTGACAAAATGTTGGTCAAGAAAAGTCATCTAATCAATGAAAGCAACTAATTCTTAAAATATAGGTCAAGTATTTAGGTTATATATATATATATATTTTAATTCCCTTCACCTTAGAACCAGTTTTTGCCATAGCTTGACAGATCTTAAAAGGTAAAACAGGTTTTCCCCTGTAATTCTTACCATAAAAGAAAGAATTTTATACTCTTAAAAAATATGACTACAGGCTATTTTAATTTCACTTAAGGAACTAAAAATTTAATCTTTTTACTCATATCTACCTCTATCATAATCACTAGTGAAGAGTGGTCTAACTGTTAAATTTTCTCCAGGGTTTGACAAAGATATCTCTGGGTTAAAGCTTGTTCTTCTTTTACTAAAATCTATGTCTCTCAGTATTTCAGGTGAAAATAATGGTTCATCTGTTTCACACTATAAAAAAATTAATAATTAAAAATATTAACATGAAATCAGTAAATGAAATCAGTTTAACTTATGTTCATTATTTAATTTATTTTTTTTGACAATTTATTTGATGACCTATCCTAAACTCAACAAGCGGAATACTTAATGGGGAAAAGAAGACATTCGTTAAATTGCATTAAAATTATTTTTAAAAAAGCTGTATTTTAATTGGTTTGTTCAAATATTAAACAAAAAAAAAAGAAATCCAAAAAGTAAAAATTAAGCCTTGAAAATATTTAACACACGCCAATTAAAGCACCTGATTACAGACCAATTAATACCACATGATATATTATCATAACTAAATTTATTTATAAATGAACAGCATTTAGCTTTGAAGCTAATTAGCAAGCCATGCAGTTTATATTACAGTGTGGCTGATATGTTTGCCTTGTCATGAAATAAACATATGTTCATGTTTCATGACAATAAACAAACATCATAGCATAAAATCAGTGTGGAATGTTTGGTTTGACCTTTCAATATAAGCTGAAGAGGTTTTTTTGGAAAGCAAAAAAGAAAATTTCTCCAGGAAAAAGGAAGTCATATCAAGAAAGATTATGCAGGGTATTGAAACTATTACTATTAATTTTTAAAAAAAATTTAAAAATTAGACTTAAACAGATAAAGCATCAGTTAAAATAATGCACAAATATCTGGGAGAAAATTTTTGTTACATCAGTAATAAACAAATATAAGTATTTATTTCCTATAAATAAATGAATTCATCTGACAGTTTAACAATAAACGAAAGGAGACGTAAATAAATTTCCATTAATATTCCGTGCAGCCAGAGGAGTTGATAACTTTACTTGTAACTGCTGTACAAGTAAAGTAAAGTACAAGTAAAGTAGTTAACAAATGAACCACATACTTTTTTCAGTTGCCACCTATGGGTTTAACGCTTTCATTGCTGGCTTTTCCAATGACTGTTTCGACCCAGGATTGAAATCCACAGAATTAAGTCAATCTGAATTGGAAAAGGCAGAAATATTTCTGGGCTTTCTTCTCACTGGCTGAATTCATTAGCACCCAGTGAAGGTTACCAAAAATATCCAGTTTTTCTTCTGTCAAATTTGAAGAAAAAGTTTTAAAGGCAGGGTGGTTTCCACTTCAAGTGGATTAGAATCCAAAGCAGCATATTTGCATTCTGAAAGAAGCAGTGAACATGTTAATCTTGTAATGTGTGTTCACCAGTGTCCATATATGTTTCCCCAGGACCACAACCAGACCTAAAACTGCCAAAGAATGAATTACAAGTTTATGCAGAGGACAGAGGTCACTCATACTATATAGTACTATTATCTTTATATGACAAAATCTCATTAATACAAACTATTTATACAAAACATATATTGTTCCCCTGCTAAAAAATAGGTTTTTCTTCATAACATTCATTTATTACAAAATTTGGTTAATATATATTACAAAGTCTGTTTTCATTCCATGAGAAATGCTAATAATATTCACTTGATATAATGATAATTAGTTTTAATTTATTCCCAAACAAAACACCTGCTGTCCAGAGTCTTCAAAGAGTGGAAAATTTAAAGAAAGAAATCATCATTCCATTTGGGATATTTTCCAAACCAAGATACTTTAAAGAAGTTGTAATTACCAACTTCTATGTGATTATGAGGCCAAACGAAGTGATTGGCCTCATAATCACATAGAAGCTAAAACACTTAAGCTGAAGAACATATCTTCTGACACCACTAGCCTTATACAACAAATGGTACAAGGCATTATTTATTAACCTCAAGGGAGCATATAAAGCCAGTCTGATCAGCAACATAAGTGGAAACAATCTGCAACCAAAATGGAATATCTTGGATGTTATTCATAATGTTGTTATTGCTCAGAATAGTATTGCATCAGGTGTAATAATCAAGTGCTTCACAACGAGTAGCACTGGTGAGAATATCATTAAAAAATGCGGTAGAACAGATGAATGTGATAGCAACATTGGATTTTGTTAGAGAAATTGGGAAGTTTGTTAAGGTGGATGATGCTGTTGCTACTACGTCAATGCCAACACTACCAGAAGAGCAGCTGAACACCAATTAAAGTGAAGTTTTTGTTATTGGTAATGAAAGTGAAAGCTAAAATAATGTCAGACAAAGCATGAAAATGAATTCTTTATTTCTTTAAATTAGATTAATTTATTAAAAGGTTAATTGGTTTTCATTTTTTACTTTCATAGTAATACTGCGATTCAGCTTTACTAGTTTATGTGATGCTAATTATATATATATATTTTCATTTCAATAATACTGTTATTTTCTCATAAAATCTAAATAAAATATTATTATTAAACAAAAAATCTAAACGAAATATTATTTTTATTACTACTAAACAAAAGCTTAAGTTGAGCAAGGAGAAGAACTCTTGAACTTTTGCAAAGAAAACAAACTATTCATCACCAACATGCTGTTCTACCACAGATCTCAATATAAATATACATGGACATCGCCAGATAGAAATACAAAAAACTGCATCGACTACATTTTAATAAATAACAACTGTAAATCATCCATTCAAAATGTTAAAACCCTTAGAAATACAGATTTTGACACCGACCATGAACAGCTAGTAGCAACAATTAAATGAAAATTTAAAAATACAAAGCCAAAGAACAATAGAGCAACATTGCATATATATCATGATTTGAAGAAGACAAAATAAAGGAAATTTATGAGAAAACACTACAAGAAAAATTAAAAGATATAAACTATTCATCATCTGTGGAAAATACATGGGAGAAAACTAAACAAATGACTAAAGATGCAGCTTTAGAAACCTTTAGAACTAAACCAAATAATCTTTGGATTACAGCAGAAATTTTAGACATATGGATGGAAAAAAGACAAATGAAAAACCTCCTAAACAAAGAAAATAGTCAAGAAAAAAGGGAAAGATATAAAACCTAAAAAACAAAATAGACAACCTATGTAAAGCAGCTAAAAGGAAATGGTTGGAAGATAAAACAAAACTGTGCAAAGAGGCAAATAAATGCCATGACTCTAAAACAACATACCAAGTTATAAAGGAAATCTCTAAAACATACATTCCGAAAACACTGACGATGAAAAATAAAAACAGGAAACACACAAGATTTAAAAAAATATGAAAAAAATATTACCAAACCCTGTTCAAAGGTGGGGGGGGGAAACATTCGTGTCTTAGATAATAGAAGAGATAACGCACTCCTGATAACAAACGAAGAAGTTCAGAAAGCAATCAGCCAAATGAAGAATGATAAGGCACCCAGAAATGATGGTATCCAAGCAGAACTATGGAAATTCTGAGGCAATGCAATGTTTAATCTTTTCTTTAATCAAATATTATTTACAGGTGATATACCAGAAGGCTGGAAAAGTGGAATAATAGTACCTATACACAAAAAAAGGAAATAAAAGAAAACTGTCAGAATTATAGACCCATTACCCTTTTAAACCATATATATAAAATATTTATAAGGATCTTACAAAATAAGATACTTAAAATATATGAAGAAACAATTAGGAGAAGAACAAGCAGGATTTACAAAAGACAGATCAACAATAGACCAAATATTCACACTACACATCACTGCAGAAAAATATTGAAATAAGAAGAAACCTCTTTACCTGAGCTTCATCAATTTCAAGCAGGCATTTGACTCTGTAAACAGAGAAAATTTAATGAAGCAATTACAAAAAAATCCCACTTAATCAAGAAATAATCATGTTTGTAAACAATTTCTACAAAAATACAAGAGTAATAGTAAAATTCAACAGCCTTAAAACAGAGAAATTTGAAATAGAGAAAGCAGTCATGCAGGGATTCCCTTTATCTCTATACCTGTTTAATATCTAATGAACTAATAAGACTCGTGGCAGAGAAGAAAATGCATGGGATGCATATAAATTATCAGGTGACACAGAAGCCTATGGCAGATATAAGCTAGTCTGCAATCAAGTCACAAAAGGAGGTTAGGCAGGTGAAGGCAGATTACAAGAAATTATTATTATTATTATTATTAGCTATATGGTGCAAGGAAGCCTGAGGCTTATGCTGCACCAGCCAAAAAAAAAATTCCCAAGTTACCCTGAGAGAGAGAGAGAGAAAATCTTTGGCAAAGGATGCTAAGAAAAACAGCAAGGATTTCTTTACTTATATAAACTCTAAAAGGAAGCGGATGAATCAGATTGGTCCACTTGATATCAATGGTTCGACTGTTGATGATCCTCCTCAGATAGCAAACAAATAATGAGCATTTTGCATCTACATTCACACATGAGAGTTATTAAGGTTTGAAAATGGCAGAAGGTTATCAAATTGTAGCAGGTTGCATAATGATTTTGTTATAACTAGAGCAAAGTGGAGGAGAAATTGTTGAATGTTAAACATAAGAATGGCACCTGGGGTGGATGGGATCTATCCAGTTATATTAAAGGAGGCAGCAAAGAAACTAAGCAAACCCTTAGCCATAATTATGGGAGCATCCTTGGACTCAGGAGAGGTCCCCCACGGTCTGGAGATGTGCAAATGTATCCCCAATTCACAAAGTGTGGGGGGGGTGAATCGAAGGGTGACATGAGCAATTACAGACCAGTTAGTTTAACTTTTGTTGCAGGTAAAATAATGAAGTCACTGGTTAAAGATGCATTGCAGGACCATCTAGACAAGACTGCAGCAATAATTCAGACACAGCATGGGTTTGTTAAGGAAAAGTCTTGTCTGACAAATTTGATTGGATATTATGATGTGGTTACAAAGGAACTGGATGCAAAAAATAATTTTGATATCGTATACTTGAATTTCAGAAAAGCTTTTGACGCTGTTGCGCATGAAACACTACCGTACAAATTGGAGCAGAATGATATTAAGGGTAAGTTGCTACAATGGATAAAAGGATGGTTGAGTGGTAGAAGACAGAGGGTGGTAATCAATGGGCGCTGCTCTTCGTGGACTAATGTTATTAGTGGAGGCCCACAGGGTTCAGTGTTGGGTCCACTGTTGTTTTGTATATTTATCAATATATTGATGAAGATATATCAGGCTTAGTGTCGAAGTTTGCAGATGATACAAAGGTTGCCAGGTTGTTAATGACAGTAATGGCAGTGTGCTACTGCAACAGGATATATAAAATTTGCCACTGAGAAGTGGCAAATGAAGTTTAACATTGATAAATGCAAAGTACTGCATATGGGGAGAAGTAACCCAGGAAAAACGTACCAATTGTGTAGTACTACACTTAGGGTGGTAGAAAATGAAAAAGACCTAGGAGTAATTGTGCAGTCAGATATGAAGTTTTCTGAACAATGCAGACAAGCTGCAAGAGCAGGTCAGGAGGTTTTGTCAATGATATACAGGAATTTTGCTAGCAGGGAAAAGGAGTTGATTGTCCCTCTGTATAAGGCAATGGTCAGGCATGGCCTGACCATTGCCTTATACAGAGTCTGGAGGCCTCATTTTAGGAAGGATGTAGATTTGTTGAACATGTACAGAGAAGGGCAACAAGATTGGTGAGGGAAATGAAGGGATCCTCTTACCAAGAGAGGCTTAAGTTCTGCAAACTGCAGCAGCTGGAGACTAGGCACCTGTTAGGTGATCTGATTGAGGTGTATAAGGCCTTGAATGGTTGAGTGCGCTGAATTCTGATGGGATTTTTCCACTTTTTCAGATTACGAAACTAAGGGGCATTTTCAAATTGAGGAAAGACAGTGTAGAATAGATGTGCGGAAATTTGCCTTTAGCCAGCAGGTGGTTAATTGCTGGAACAAACTTCCATCTGTCGTTGTGGAAGTTGGTAGGTTAAATAAATTTAAGGAGGAACTGGACATTTAGAGGGAATGGTTGTGTGATGTTTTTTTTGGCTGATGCTGCATGAGCTCACGCTTGCTTTCGTGCATCACATGCCACGATTACTATTACTATATCTACCTAGAAGAACTAATGAAATCAATTGAAGAAAAAAGAAGCACAATAATAAATGGAAAAAATATAAACCACAACATATGCGGATGATATTGTGATTTTAATAGAAATCAAAGACCAATTAAAAAATATATTAACAAATATCAATAAGGCAAGCAACAATTATGGAATTAATATTAATATAAATAAATCCAAAAGTAAAGCAAATCAGAAAAAACATAGAAGACAAACATCCAAAATCAACAAATAGAACAAGTACAAAATTTGTATACATGGGCTCTCTAATAACTGGAAACCTAAGTAATATTGACTAAATTAAGACTGAACATTTAATGGAAAAACATGAACAAACTCAAAAACATATGGAACAGCAATAAAATCTCAAATAGTCTAAAAATTAAACTATATGAAACTGCCATCATACCCACAGCAACATGGAGAATAAATAAAAAAGAATGGTCTAAGGAAAATCAATAAAACAAATTGGAGAGAACATAAAACCAATGAACATGTAAGAAAAGTTCTAAATTTTGAACGCAGCATAATAGAGCAGATCTAAAAAAAACAACTTTAGTGGTTTGAACATGTGAACCAGATGAAACAACACAGGCTGCCAAAGGTGTACTGATAGGAAAAATTGGAGATAAGAGATCACTAGGAAGACCCAAAAGAGAATGGCTCCAATTCCTAAAGGAAAACACAGGCTTTCAGAACAATCAACAAATAAAAGATTCAAGAGACCGACAACAATGGAGGTCAATATCTAAATAGGGGCTCAACCCATGCCAAACAGAAGAGTAGAATGATGATGATGATGATGAAAAGCTTGAGTTAATGTTGAAAGATATGTACCAAAGAAAATGATCGAGTTTTGAAATTTTTGTAGTTATGTCAAGTACACACATTCCATATGCTTAGCAGACTGAAAGTTTTCTGCATTAACTATTTAGGAATTGATTCTGAAATAAAAAGAACAATAAACTGATCCTGGAAGAGTCAAAATATGACTAAACTAAAAGTGACATTAGGTTTCTGAAATAGTGATATTAGGGTTCCACTAATAAAGGATCTCAATAAATCAATACAAAAGAAGACATAGCATGAAAATTTAGTAAAAAACTCTAATCTTCCAAAACAGGCTACAGGAACTCCCCAACTTATGTAATACTATTGGAATGAGCCGCAGCCTGGAAAATAAGATGCAGGATATTTCAGAGACTGCTGGGAATCATTGGGGTACAAATAAACACATGGGTTGTGTTAGGGTAGCTAAGAAAAAGAACAGGTGCATGTATACTTGCATGCACACCAATGCTAGGAGTTTAGTAAATAAATTTGATGAATTTGAGGTATTGCTCAAAACATCAAAGGCAGATATTGTGAGGATTTCAGAGACGTGGTGTCACACAGATATAAGGAATGCAGAACTGGAATTTGGGGAGTACAATGTCTACAGAAAGGATAGACAGGATAGGAAGGGAGGAGGGGTTATGCTATTAGTTAAGAAATACATAAAATCCAAGGAAGTGAAGCCAGTCGACATTGCTGGACAGTGCAGTGTCGAGTCAGTTTGGTGTGGCATAAGCATTGGGAGATCTAAATTGAGAGTAGGAGTGTGCTATAGGCCTAATGACTCTGATGAGTATAATAAGAAACTGTACAGGGAAATAGAGTGGGCCAGTAAATCAGAGTCTTATAATGGGGGATTTTAATTTCCCAGATATTGACTGGAATTTGGGGGCTGGTCACTCACACACTAGCAAGGCTTTTGTGGATTTATTGGATGATTGTTTTCTACATCAGCATGTTCGGGAGGCAACTAGAGGGAGTAATACTCTTGATTTGATTATCAGTAGTGATTCTTCATGCATTAAGAATCTGCAGGTAAATGAACCACTAGGTGGCAGTGATCACAGTGTGCCGAAGTGGGATTTACTCAAAGAGGCAACTACCATTAGGGGTAAAGGGAAGGGTTATTGCTTTCGTAAAGGCGACTACAATGGACTGAGACAGTATTTAAATTCCATACAGTGGGACCAACTGATGATGTTACCAACAGCAAATTCAAAATGGGAAGCATTCAAAGAACTTATCTTGGAAGCTACTAGGCTTTACATACCAACTAAGAAATATTGTTCAAGGTTTAGGCCTAAGTGGATGTCAGATGAACTAATGAGACATGGCAGAGAAGAAAAATGCATGGGATACATACAAATTAACACGTGATACAGAAGCCTATGATAGATACAAGTTGATCTGTAACCAAGTTACAAAGGAGGTTAGGCAGGCGAAGGCAGATTACGAGAAATCTTTGGCAAGGGATGCAAAGAAAAAGAGCAAAGAGTTCTTTACTTATGTAAACTCTAGAAGGAAGGGGATGAATCAGATTGGTCCACTTGATATTGATGGGTCAACTGTTGATGATCCTGCTCAGGTAGCTAACAAACTGAATGAATATTTTGCATCGACATTCACACATGAGGAGTTATTCAGCGAGGGGAATGCCAGAGGTGTATTCAACTCTGGCAGTAATCTAGAGAATCTTGTAATAACTGAGAGTAAAGTGGAGGAGAAATTGTTGAAGATAAATACAAGAAAGGCACCTGGGGTGGATTGGATCTATCCAGTTATATTAAAGGAAGCAGCAAAGGAAGTAAGCAAACCCTTAGCCATAATTATGAGAGCTTCCTTGGACTCAAGGGAAGTACCCATGGACTGGAGATGTGCAAATGTGACCCCAATTCACAAAGGAGGATCAAAGGCTGACACAAGTAATTATAGACCTGTTAGTTTAACTTCTGTTCCAGGAAAATTAATGGAGGCACTGGTTAAAGAAGCACTGCAGGATCATCTAGACAACTTCAGTTATAGTTCAGACACAGCATGGTTTTGTTAAGGGGAAGTCTTGCCTGACCAATTTGATTGGATACTATGATGCAGTCACAAAAGAACTGGATGCAGGGAATAACTTTGATATTATATACTTGGATCTTAGAAAGGCTTTTGATACTGTTGCACATGGAAGACTGCTGCACAAATTGGAGCAGTGTGGCATTGGAGGCAAATTGCTGCTATGGATAAAGGGGTGGTTGAGGGGGAGAAGACAGAGAGTGGTAATCAATGGACACTGCTCATTGTGGACTAATGTTATTAGTGGAGTCCCTCAGGGTTCAGTATTGGGTCCATTATTGTTTTCTGTATTTATAAATGATATTGATGATGGTATATCAAGCTTAATGTCCAAGTTTGCAGACGATACGAAGGTTGGCAGGGTTGTCAAGGACACTAGTGACACTATGCTACTGCAACAGGATCTGGAAAGGTTGAGCAGATGGGCCGACAGGTGGCAAATGAAGTTTAACATTGACAAATGTAAAGTACTACATATGGGAAACAGCAACCCCAGAGCAAGGTATCAACTCTGTGGTACTACACTGACAGTGGTACAGAATGAAAGTGACCTGGGTGTGGTTGTGCAGGCAGATATGAAGTTTTCTGAGCAGTGCAGGCAGGCTGCAAGAGTAGCTCATGGTGTATTGTCGATGATATAAAGGAATTTTTCTAGCAGGGATAAGGAGGTGATTATTCCCTTGTATAAGGCAATGGTCAGACCGCACCTAGAGTACTGTATACAGGTCTGGAGGCCTCATTTCAAGTAGGATGTAGAGATGCTGGAACGAGTACAGAGAAGGGCAACAAGATTAGCGAATGGAACAAAGGGGTGCTCTTGCGAAGAAAGGCTTACGTTTTGCAAATTACAGTGTCTCGAGACTAGGCACCGGCGAGGTGATCTGATAGAGGTGTATAAAGCCTTGAATGGTTTGAGCATGCTCAATGCTGATGGGATTCTTCCTCTTGCTCAGTATAATCACCTGAGAGGGCATAAATTCAAATTGAGGCAGATGTAGGATAGACGTGAGGAAATTTGCCTTTAGCCAGCGGGTGGTTGGTTGCTGGAATAGACTTACATCCCTTGTCGTGGAAGTTGATAGCCTAAAAAAGTTTAAGGCTCAGCTGGACAGGTATTTCGAACGAACAGAGGGGTGAAGTGGAAGTGGTTATTTATTTATTTTTTTTTATTATTTTTTTTTTTTTGGCTGATGCTGCATAAGCTTGCTTTCTTGCATCAAATGCCTCTACTAATGCTAATGCTAATGCTCGACTTATGCAAATTCGACTTTACGTAAGTTTTTGCCAGCCGGCACAAACTGAAAAAAATATGGAAACTTATTTTGCATCTGTAGGGATTGTGAAAATATAATGTGAACTCAATAACACTGGGCTTTTTTTTTCTTTTTCTTAACTCGTTCCAAGTCCTTGGAAGTTGAAAATTTTGCTATATTACAAGCTATTTATCTCTCTAAAAGTTCATATTTATAATCGAAATTGGACTACACTTTCATCGTTATCATATGTTCCCGTTATAAAAATCAATTTTGAAATGTCTTTGTGATATTTTTCTAAAGCATGTTTCTGGAGGTCACAACCAAAAAACAATAAAAATAATTTGCACTTGACAGTTTATTGGGCTTTTCTATTAGCTCAAAATTACAAATGGGTAGTAAACTCAATATTATTGCATTTGCAATAATCCCGATAACTGGAATTCTGTAGGTTTTTACATTACGGTAATATGGTGAAATGAGTTCTCCTTCATTGAAATCTTCAATCATATAAAAAACAAATTTTCAGAAACTTCTCTTCATTCCTATTTACATATTACAACGATGAGGAAAGGGACCAATAGAAAGTGCTGGCAGTGCCAGGAAACGAAACAAAATTGATTTAGAAATGAAGATGAAAATGATTAAGAAGTAAGAAGCAGGACAAAGTCTGTCATTTAACTTCTGTTCTTCTCTTCTGAGTTTAACTTCTGTTCCCGGAAAATTAATGGAGGCACTGGTGAAAGAAGCACTGCAGGATCATCTAGACAAGACTTCAGTTATAGCTAGGACACAGCATGGTTTTGTTAAGGGGAAGTCTTGCCTGACCAATTTGATTGGATACTATGATGCAGTCACAAAAGAACTGGATGCAGGGAATAACTTTGATATTATATACTTGGATCTTAGAAAGGCTTTTGATACTGTTGCACATGGAAGACTGCTGCACAAATTGGAGCAGTGTGGCATTGGAGGCAAGTTGCTGCTATGGATAAAGGGGTGGTTGAGGGGGAGAAGACAGAGAGTGGTAATCAATGGACACTGCTCATCGTGGACTAATGTTATTAGTGGAGTCCCTCAGGGTTCAGTATTGGGGCCTTTATTGTTTTCTGTATTTATAAATGATATTGATGATGGTATATCAGGCTTAATGTCCAAGTTTGCAGACGATACGAAGGTTGGCAGGGTTGTCAAGGACACTACTGACACTATGCTGCTGCAACAGGATTTGGAAAGGTTGAGCAGATGGGCTTCGAGGTGGCAAATGAAGTTTAACATTGACAAATGTAAAGTACTACATATGGGAAACAGCAACCCCAGAGCAACGTATCAACTCTGTGGTACTACACTGACAGTGGTAGAGAATGAAAGGGACCTGGGGGTGGTGGTGCAGGCAGATATGAAGTTCTCTGAGCAGTGCAGACGAGCTGCAAGAGTAGCTCATGGTGTATTGTCAATGATATATAGGAATTTTTCTAGCAGGGATAAGGAGGTGATTATTCCCTTGTATAAGGCAATGGTCAGGCCACACCTAGAGTACTGTATACAGGCCTGGAGGCCTCATTTCAGGAAGGATGTAGAGCTGCTGGAACGAGTACAGAGAAGGGCAACTAGATTGGTGAATGGGACAAAGGGGTTCTCTTACGAAGAAAGGCTAAAGTTTTGCAAATTACAGTGTCTGGAAACTAGGTACCAGCGGGGTGATCTGATAGAGGTGTACAAAGCCTTGAATGGTTTGAGCATGCTCAATGCTGATGGGATTCTTCCTCTAGCTCAGAAAAATCACCTGAGAGGGCATAAATTCAAATTGAGGAAAGACAGATGTAGGATAGATGTGCGGAAATTTGCCTTTAGCCAGCGGGTGGTTGGTGGGTGGAACAGACTTCCATCCCTTGTCGTGGAAGTTGATAGCCTAAATAAGTTTAAGGCTCAGCTGGACAGGTATTTCGAACGAACAGAGGGGTGAAGTGGAAGTGGTTATTTTTATTTATTTATGTTACTTTTTTTTTTTTTTTTTTTTTTTTTTGGCTGATGCTGCATAAGCTTGCTTTCTTGCATCAAATGCCTCTACTAATGCTAATGCTAATTTATTGCAAGGGAATTAGGTCTCGCTGCTTCAACAGTGAATACTATTTTAAAGGACAGTGCACGTATAAAAGAACATGTCAAAGGATCAATGCACTTAAGATCAACAGTGATCACAAAACAGTGTTCAGGTGCTATATTGAAGATGGAACAGCTATTAATAATATGGATGGAAAATCAGATTCAGAAGCAAGTGCCCCTGAGTCCAATGGCCATTCAAACAAACACAAGAAGTATTTATGAAGATATTAATAATAAGTACGGCGAACCCCAAGCCAAGTTCATGGCAAGCAATGAGTGGTTTAATAGGTTCAAGCATCACACCAGTCTCCAAAACATTAAAGCATGCTGTGAAGTCGCCAGTGGCAATCAGCAGATGCGGAGAAATTTTGTGATGCATTTGAAAAAATTACTGATGAAGGGGGCTATTCAATGCAGCAAATTTTTAACATTGACAAGACTGCTTTGTATTGGAAAAAAAGTGCCAGATCGAACATACATTGCCAAAGAGGAAAAGACAATGCCAGGTTTCAAGGCTTTAAAAGATAGGGCCACACTCTTGCTTTGGGCTAATTCAGTGGGAGATTACAGATTAATACGAAACATTAATGCTTGTGTACCAATGCTTGTGTGTAAACTGCTTGTGTACCATTCTGGAAATTCTCATGCATTTAAGGGCATCAATAAAGCCACTCTACCTGTGCATTTCCAATCGAACCAGAGAGCATGGATAACAATATCACTCTTTGAGCATTAGTTTAAATGCTGCTTCATTCCCGAGGTTGAAAAATATTGTAAAGACAATGACATTCCTTTCAAGATTTTGTTTCTATTAGATAATGCTCCTGGACATCCTACACATCTAGATGATTTCAATTCAAACGTGAGAGTCATATTTCTACCACCAAACACAACTTGACTCATCCACCATATAGATCAGGGTGTTAATTCGAATTTAAAAGCCTGCTATGAGGGTAATTCAAAAAATAAGTTAAACTTGACCATCGTAGCCCAAGAGACATTTATTGAGATATGTAACATTATGCAATAGAAAGCACGTACCTTTCCCACATAGTCACCGACTATGTGGAAAATAGTGCAAGTTGGTGTAAACACTTCTCGGAATGTGTGACTAAACGTTTGATTCCCTAATGATAGAAATCCGCTCCTTGGTCATTTAGCCACTGTCGAACTGCTGTTTGCACATGCTCATCGTTGTCTCCCCTAGATGTTCTTTCAGCTTGCTGAAGATGTGATAGTCACATGGCGAAATATCGGGACTGTACAGCAGATGTTGCCATATCTCCCATCCAAAACTTTGGAGCAAGTGTCGTGTTGTGTGTGCATTGTGTGGCATGCCGTTGTCTTGAATGAGAACAACACTTTTGCTTAACTTTCCAGGCCTCTTGTTTTTCATGGCCATTTGCAAAGAGCACAACACTGCATTTTCCCCATAAACCGCCGTTATTTTGCGATGAATCTCGGAACAATTCAGACATTTCGCCCATAAAAATTGTACCATTCCACATATCTTGAACTTGGAGTAACATTCTGGCTGACGTGCCATTATGAACGCTTGCTCCTACACAACTGTTACTGCTACATCAACGAAACTCACCTACCGGGGGGTGTACGATATGAACTCCGTTCTGCGTAGGCACCACATTTGTTGTGCAATTAGACTAAGAGATAGCAGCGGGCGTAACTTATTTTTTGAATGCCCCTCATTTTGAACGCACATCATTTGCTCAGGCATTGTCTGTAGTAGATGGTGAGAAAAGTTTTACATTAAGAGACTTTTGGAAATCTTACAATATTTAAATGGGCATAAATTACTAAAAGTTGTTTAAATGACGCATGGAAGAAAATATGCCCATGGCACGTAAAAGGCTTCGAAGGGTTTGAAAAAGACGAATCATACGAAGAGGTTACAGATAAGATTGTAAAGGTTGCAGAACTACTTCAGTTGGAGATTGCTGCCAAGGATGTGGAGGAGTTAACAGAGGAAGAAGAGAAGGAATTATCTAATGAATAACTTATTGACTTGCAGGCAGTGATAGTGAAAGAAGAAAATGCTGACAAACCTCAAAATGAACCAAATGAGGAGCCGAGATACTTCATCACCAGAGAGATGGCAATGGCATTTCGTGAAATTGCATCGGCAATGGCAAGGTTTGAGAAGATGGATCCTGACAGCAAACGATTCTTAAAAGTTAACAGAGGGGTGAAATGATATGCTTGCTTGCTTGCTACAAATAAATATATAATGAAAAGAAAAAAGCCACCGTCCAGTCATCCATTAATATGTTCTTTCGTAAGGTTGAGTGGCCAACCCCTTCTAAATCTCCACACCCCTCAACCTCCGCAGTGGCATACTTATCAGCTGAAGACGTCAATTCTGGCAACGATGCTTGAGAGGTAAAACTTACTGACGTTATGTCTGTCTCCTCTCTTTTTTTGTAATTTTATAATTTTAAAATTTTTTAAATTGCACGCTTTTGTAATTTTTCCTGTGCACGAGATAAAAAATTGAATAAATACAATAAATAATTCTATTCACATGTTCATCGAACATTTCTTTTTTGATTCAATCAATTCAGCGAGCACAGTTACAAGTGCTTCACAAGCATGGGGGAAATTCCAACTTACGTAGAGTTTCGTTGAACGCAAACTTTACTTTAATCGGGGAGTGGCTGTACTTTTGCCTTCCACAATGTAGAGAATGACTTCAATGAGACAGAAGTTTCCTATTTCAGAATATTGCTCCAGGGATATGCGGTGGTCATTCCCTGACCTTTCTGCATCCTCCGTATTTGGTGGTCATGGGCTCGAACCCCGGTGGAATCAAGAAGCGTGTGCTACGCACTGCTACTCCTGCCCACCTGGCTACGGAGGCCCCCTACCTGCTCTATGGGTAGAAGTAATCCCAGATTAACTTACCGTGTGGTACTACACTCAGTTTAGGAAAGGTGAAAAGGTCCTGGAGGGGTAATCGTGCACAGATATGAAGTTCTCTGAGCAGTGCAGACAGGCCACCAGGACAGCTCATGGGGTTTTGTTAATGATATACAGCAATTTTGCTAGCAGGGATAGGGATAATTATCCCATTGTACAAGGCAATGGTTAGGCCACATCTTGAATACTGCATACAAGTCTGGAGGCCTCATTTTAGGAAGGATGTAGATCTGCTGGAACAGGTACAGAGAAGGGCAACAAGAACAGTGAGGAGAACAAAAGGATGTTCTTAACAAGAAAGGCTTCAATTCTGTAAACTGCAGTGTCTGGAGTTTACAGAATTAATGCCCCATTAATGCTCTGAATGGACTGAGCAAGGCTCAAAACTGTTGACTTCTTCCTCCTGCTTAGATTACACACAAGGGGACATAAATTCAAATTAAGGAAGTATGGTTGCAGAATAGATGTGTGAAGGTTTATCTTCAGCCAACAGGTATTTAATTGTTGGAACAAGCTTCCATCTGTTGTTGAGGTGGGTAGTTTGAACAAATTCTAGAAAGAACTAATACGAAATGGAGGAGAGGGACAGGTGATGTAAGTTTTTTTTCTGACGTTATATAAGCTTGCTTTCTTGCATCATTTGTCACATACTAATACTACTACAGTAGTCTCCCCAATCACTTTGTGAGAGGATAGATTAGCATTTCAGAGTAAAGAACTACAACCATCCAGTTTGCATCAACCACAGGGAGCAAGTGAATCTACATGGGAAAGTATCATTGTGGTGTGAAATGGTATGTGGAAAAAAAAATACATATTATTTTGGTATAATGAAACTATTTTTTAATATTACTCAGATTTACAAAATTAAAAAGGCACTCCTGCCTTCCACAAAGAGATTTATGAATTATGGGCCATTAGACCCTAAAGTATTTAGGGTCTAATGGCACCAGGGGTTCCCCCATCTCTGCACTGTTTGTGAAACATCACTCTGTGGAGGCCAGAGATTTAAAAAGTGTATGGATATTGTTCTGTAGCATAATTTCATGGTGCATTGTATCTTCTGACCTTTTATTTCAGCCATTGGGCCCCTAATGGGACCCACCGTTGCCTACACTTTGCCACAAGGAGGCATGTCAGGTACCCAGTAGATTATATTTTGTAATCTGGCATATAATCTATCTGGCATATAATCTACTGAGTATAATTCTACTGAATTATGCTTAGTAAGTTGGTCTGAAGTGCCAGTGCCATAATGATTCCAACATAAGTTGCTGGTGAGAAGTCATTTTTGTTTTTGCTTTTTTGGCTGACTAGCCACATTGAGATTTTCATAGAATCTTCCAGAATCTATATAAATACAACTTTACCTTCTAGGAATCCAAAGGATTTAAAATTGGTCTCTGTTTAATTTTATGCACCAAGAAGCTAAGGCACTTCTTGTTTTTCATGTTTCAAATTTATAGTTTTTATTGTTTTTTGTTACTTTTTTATAAATTATACTTTTGACTATATATTAATATTTTTTTTTTTCAATTTAATAAGTCCATAATATTTATGATTTTACTACTATAAAAGTATTCTTATATAAAAATAAAATTATTTTCATCCCAGATGCCACAGAACACAGGTCTGGATTTCATGGCTTATTCGTCACTTCTTTATATCATCATTTGTTTTATTTTCAAAAATAAAACAAATAGAAATGAGAAAGTTAGTGTTAGCATTAGTAGAAGCATATGATGCAAGAAAGTAAGCATCAGCCAAAAAAAAACCTTCCCATTTCACACATCCAGTTGTTTATAAGAGGAATTTATTAGTTGATATTTAAAATTTTCTGGAAGTTATTACTATTATTTTTTTTTTAGTTCAATATTTTTAATCTGTAGAATTACAGATTAAAAATAAAGGGAATTCTACAGATTAAAATAGTCTGGATAGCCATAGATAGCCACACCAAATTGTCTGGATAGCCATAGACAGCTTGCAAGCTGCTGCTCAAGGCACCTACTGAGAGTCAGCTAACTACTATCATCAACTCTCATATAACATAAAATCCACTTGAGATGCCCTTGTTTTTTTCTTTTATAGCATTCTATTGTATATCTGACATTCTACTTTCTCCATTTCAAAATTTTCCAATGTCCCTACAATGTCCTCATGATAAAATATTACAATTAAGTTACATCATTTTGGAAAACAAATGAACAGTATATCCTTACCTTCTGTAGTTTCACAGAAGGTAAGAACAACAAAAGCTAAAGCTTAATTATCCACTTACAATGTACGTTATATGGGCTACTACTAAATATTATGGACCTATTAATAACATCAACAAAAATTGCTCTTTTTAATCACTTTCTTCCTCACAATTCTGTAATGACTTGGGTGTAATGCAAGTAGCAATAATTTAATAGAAATGGCAAATCAACCCCATTTCTGCATTGTTTTGTGGAAAGTCCCCACACTGAGGGATCTGCAGAGTCATCCACAGTTTAAACATATTTAAAATTGCACATAATTGTACTGAAATACAAAAGACTAAATTCTGTTATAGGTAAAAATATGCATTTTAGTACCCAAGGCTGGGGGAAGATTACTTTTTTCGGAAGCCAATTTGATTAGTCTGGCAGATGGGACCTCATTTCATGCAACACCTGATATGCACAGGTTCACCTGCATTTACTTCCCTAGTTAATGTCTCTCAAAAATCTGTAAAAAAAAGTGGTACAATTTCTGCATACAGGAAATAATTCGCCCCAGGGGCTCACATCTGGTATGGGCTTGGCACACCCAGGGTCCTGAGCTGGATATCATCATTCTTCTCTTTCTTGGTGATTCCTTTCTACTTTTCTCTCTCTCTCTAAGAAGGGTAACTCGGATTTTTTTTTTTTTTTTTTTTTGGCCAGTGCAGCATAAGCCGCAGGCTTCCTTGCACCATATGGCTAATAATAATAAGTTGGAAAACTAACACATAAAATAACAGGTTCCTGATTAGGAGGGCAAACCATAGCTTATTCATGCTGTAATTCGTAAGTGAATCCAAAATTTTCCCCTCCACTGAAAATTTTGGTAATCCTATACCTTAGCATCACAAAATCCCAGCATTCTTGGAGCATCCTCTACAACCTGTATAATTGCTCCAACCAAACAGCTACTACGAAAACCTGCTATTCCGAACTTTGCCTGTCTGTACGGCGGCCGTCGTGGTCAGCACGGTGTAAAAAATAATGACATTGCATAAACCTGTGCGGAATCTGGGGCAGAAAGAACAGTCAGAAAAAAAATTATATTCATTAAATTGCGTTTACAAAAACAATCATAATAATAAACTACAAAATGACAAATTAAATAAAACAAGTATACATCTAAAAACTAAAGTAATGAGAATAATGAATTAACTTAAAGTAATCGAACTACAAGATAACAGAAATAACGTTGGAATATGTACAATTAACTTCCCATTACTTAATTTATTCTTGCTTTGTAGATGTCATTTGGTATTTGTCATTCTTTTCTTTTATTAGTAAATACATGTATTTTGATTTCCAAGGTCACGTATTTTATCACTAGACCAAAGAAGATAATTGTTAGCTATCATTCGCCGGCTTCATTTATTTACAAACGTTACGGCGGCTGTCGCAACGGTCGTCTCAAAAATCGAGTGAGCGAAACGCGAACTCCAAATAGCACGTCTTCGTAATAGAGAGCTTGCTGGAGCAACCACAGGTTCGTGGTCCATATTATTGGACCTGTGATTGCTCCAACCGAGCTGATCAGTTAGGAATGTTAGGATTTTGTGACGCTAGGGTAGTAGCCAAAAATTTAACATGAGCAGAATAACGCTTTGCACCTTAAAGAAAAAGTTTCCACTAGTCAGTACATACATTGGCATAACACTGGGTGGCTGACAGACGTTTTCTAAATAAAAATTAATACTTGCTACGGAAATAAACATAATTCTTTCCTGCATACTACTTTTTTGCAACCTTACCTCATCAAGAAATCCCATATTTTAAATCGGCGTAACACGTGTCGGGGAAAAAAGTATCAAAAACTAAAGCCTTTCAAAGCACGTCAGCTGATAATGATATAATTATATAACAACTCAATATTATTATTATGCACTATAATAAAACTCTGTGTCCTAAGATAGAATCATAACCACTATTGAACAAAGCGTCATTGCATCATTATCACAGGAGGAAAATCACCTAACACTGCGTTCCATTCTAACAACTACACTCCAAAAGATACTATGTCATCAGAGCAGGTATAACAACAAGTTTTTACGTCATCATTTTTAGATTTTATTGATTTTCTACTGCGATAACGATTCTTCTCCAGCTGGAATAAATTTCCTATACTTGCAAGTCCTATATAATTGGTCATACAGAATTATACATAGATTTTTATGTATGACAGAACAAGTTTAATCCGATATAATATACGTTGCAAAAAAAAAAAAAAAAAAGAAAAAACAGATCGTCCTCCAAAACAGGAGTTTCTTTACAATTGTTAAAACAGCTTCGGACGATAGATGGCAACACAATCCGCCAACTGCTTGCAAAGTGATATTATTCATATTACTACATCTAAACAATACACACTCTCCGACACTGAAACTACAACATCCTGAAAGAACAGGAATACAGAGAGGATACTTATAGTAATGATAACGATGGAGTTAAGGAACGCATAATAAAAGTTGCAGACACGTGTGTGTGTGTGTGTGTGTGTGTGTGTGTGTGTGTGTGTGTGTGTGTGTGTGTGTGTGTGTGTGTGTGCGTGCGTGCGTGTGTGTGTGTGTGTGTCATTTAATGAAACAAAATGTTGCTTACATGGACAAATCAATATGATTAAACCTACCACAGTTGCTGATACATTGAGTTTAGCGTCTCCGTGAGTCGTACAGGTATCGAATAGCCTACTGCGGTATTGCCTAGTCTTTTGTACCTGATCCCTCAGAACATCGGTGATCTGAGCTGACTGCGGGTGGGTCTGTAGATGCCGTCCAATCAATCTCACATGCTCTCGATTGGGGAGAAATCCGTGGATCTGGCTGGCCAAGACAGCACGTCCTCACCACAAAACACCCGAACAAATACGCAAAATTTTCCTTTGAGTGTTAACGACTTGTTGGTGTTATGGTCTGAGGAGCGACGGGTTCAAGAATCTCAGCAGCTAGTGGCGAGGCGTCAGATTGCCGTTGACGAACTCCAGCGACTACTGACCAACAAAAGTTATCGCCCCCCAGACCATAACACCAACAAGGCGTGCAGTATGACGTTCAACAATGGCTCTAGTATCACTGCATTCACCACGTCATCGCCACACGTGTATGCAGAGAACATCAGGTCCCAAGCAAAAGCAGGATTCATCGCTGAAACTATCATGACGCCATTCTGTATTTTCCGTGCGCGACACTTTTTCAGACGCTGTTGACGGGCAGTGGTCAGGTGTAATCGACGCAATGGCATCCCCCTTCTTCCGTTCAGCGTGCAATGGTTTAAGGATGACAGACAGCCGATGACACAGCTCATTGAGTGATAGCCAGCATAGCTGAAAGTGAGATGTAAACTTGTAGACGGATAGAGCAATCCTCCTCCTCTTTTATGGGCCTTCGTTGTGCTCCACTACCCATTAGATGAGCAGTCGTACCTTCCCGCAACCAATGTTGCCAACATCTGTGCACTGTGGTATTATTATGGCCCACAAGTTCTCTGCACGACGAAGCGACCATTCAGCCTTTCGAAAGCCGATAAACCACACCCTATCGAAGTAGCTGACTTGTTGATATCAGTGTCGAACATGACGTCTCGGCATTCTCTACAATCACTTTTCACTCTAAAATCAGTTCTTGTGAGACAGAAGTATGTTTAACTGCGTCACACACAAGTTGCTTTGAACCACGATCTCTATGTTCATTTTTATATAAATCGAAGCTTCTGCCTGACTGGTCTCGTATTATAATTATTTTTATATCTCATGAGCAAAACATCCGTCTACAGATTTGCATGCACTTCCGATCATTCCTTCTGGGTGCTGCAATTTCAGTGTCGCAGAGAGGTAATTCAAAATGTGATCAAAACGTTTGGAACTGATATTTGTATCTTCGAATTTCGGCACCACAGAGAGTAGCGACTTGTATTTATCCGAAGATAGTCTGAATTACAGCTGAATACAAGTTTAATGTTTAGCATTTTTTTTAAAATGAGCAATTTTACTGAGGAGTGAATTTGCGTCTGCGCGGTAGCACAGTGGTATCGTTACCGTCCTCCCAACACCGGGTGGATAAAGGCCCAGGTTCGAATCCCTACGATGACGCGAGGAGCTTTAGTGGGCTTTTTTCACTCCGTGGCCGAGTTAGTCGGTGGTCTCAGGTGTAGATAGCAACTAGTTTTTTCCTCCAGAAACTAGGTTTTTTTTTTTTTTGTCAAAACAAGCAAATCGACCAGAGAACAGATACAAATACGGGTTTATGTATTCAATTATGGGTAACCCTAATACAATATTTGATTTTTTTTAAAGAGCAAATTTCAAAAAAATTTGTTTCAAATTAGTGTAAGTGCGGCATTAACAAACAAACTGTTAAAACAGCTTTTGGATATGATGCTATATATAGTTCGAAAACTTTAGTTTGGTTCCAAAGTTTAAACAGGACCATTTTTCCGTCAAATTCAAAACCAATGATTCATTAACTCATGTTCGTAATCTGATCAGGAATAATCGACGTCTAATTAACTATCCGCGAGTTTCTAGTGAAACTGAAATTTGTTATGGAGTGTATGTCAATCAATTTTAACAATAGATTTGGAAATGCAACGCTATCTGCCAAGCGTGTGCCTCACTGATATCAGAAAACAGCAAGTTCCGCACTTTGGGACCTTCGTCAACGTTCCGCTTCTGATTCACACTCAGTTTCTTCCATCTTTGCTGATGACGAATCGTGGCTATATGACGGTGAGCCAGAAACAAAGGCCGAGTCTTCTTAATGAAAGACAGCCTTTGTTTCTGTGGCCTCTCCAAGCACCCAGAAGGCAAAACAATTTGGACCAATTGGGAAGATCATATTACCGTAATTTTTGAATCACAGATATTGCTCATTATCAATTTGTCCCACGTGGTCAAATAATGAACTAAGATACTACAAGAAAGTTCAGCGACGATTGCACGATGCTATTGAGAGAAAACGACTAGAAAACTGTATTCCAGGGAATTGGTGCTTGCATCATGACAACAACACCCCAGCCATTTAGCACTTCTATTTAGAAATTTCTTGTGAAGCATTCCATCATTGTGATCCCCCAATCCTCCATACCCTTTAGATTTAGTTCCCCGTGCGTTTTGTCATTTATAAATCTTGTAGAAGTCTTGAAAAGTCACATATTTGCAAAGATTGAGAAATTTTTCAGGACGTAACACAGATGCTATTAGAAATTCTAAGCCTATCAGAAACTCATACAGAATTTGCAGAAGCATTGGAACAGATGTATATAATAGTGTCAAAGGGGGAGGGGGTACTTCAAAGGAGATCCATCAGAATAGCCTGCAAACTATATCACACCCGAAATATTAGTTCAGTTCCCGACCTTTTGGATAAACCTCGTATAATAACAATGATATTAGTAAAGGAAAAAAGTTAATTTATAAAGTCACGTTCATATTAGACTACGTGCAGTTAGGGGTCTTGAGTCATTATTCTTCTTTTCTCGTTTTTTCCCATGAGAAAGTTTTGAAGGAGATCTCGTACATTTACAGATAGAGCATGAAATCAAAGAAATCCTGGAAGTAATGGCGACATTAGAAAATATTGGGCTGATAAAATTATTTTTCGTAATATTCACAAGCTTCTCAGGAACCTCTTTCACAACTCGCCTTTTCTGTTTTCATAATAACTCTCCTATTCGCCAGCAACATCCTCAGCTATTTCTACGTCTCATCCTCTGTCATGGCTTCAATTTCTTTACTGTCCTTGATGCAATCCATGGATCCTGCAGTTGTCGAAGCCAAACTTGATCCTGATGTCAGTGCTGAACTCTTAGGTAATCCGGAAGAGTAGCTGTTAGAGTTGATTCTCGGTTGCCATAAAGAGTTGATGTGAAGTCATGCAGGATCATCTAGCCAAGAATGCAGTTACAGTTCACACAGAGCATGAGTTTATTAATGGGAAATCTTGTCTGACTAATCTGATTGAATACTACGATGTGGTCACAAAGGAATTAGACGCAAAAAAAAAAAAAAAAAAAAAAAACAAATTTTGATATCACATACACTTGGATTTCGGAAAAGCTTTCGATACTGTTGTATATGAAAGATTGCTGTACAAATTGGAGCAATGTAGCGTTAAGGGCACGCTGTTGCTATGGATAAAGGGATGGTTGAGTAGAAGAAGACAGAGAGTGATTATCAATGGACACTGCTCTTCGTGGACTAATGTTATTAGTGGAGTCCCACAGGGTTCGGTGTTAGGCCCATTTTTGTTTTTATATTTATCAATGATACTGATGAAGGCATATCAGGCTTAATGTCCAAGTTTTCAGACGATACGAAGGTTGACAAGGTTGTAAATGACAGTAAAAACAGTATGCTAATAAGTTAAAAAGGATCTCTGTCTCCGGGATTCATTCTAAAATAAATATATTCCGTAGTACCGGAGAGACGAATAAAAACAACAGGTTTAAGCAAAAAATTCGGTGCTACTATAGCGTGCGGTCATAGTGTGAGAATACACTACAGCGTGCCGTGCAGGTTACCGGCACTATAGCATGCGGTCTGCTGGACACTATAGGATGCTATAAATATGATATATGAAATGAATGTGATAAAAACACAAAATTATGTGCAAAATGATTTTAATAAAGACAAAATATTAAATATCCTTTAGGAATATTACACAAACAGATTAAATAGTACATTTAAATTAATGACATACAAAATTGTACTTATATTTTTAATGATGTACACTTCAGATATCATTTAAAAATGCTCAAATAAATCATAGGCACCTTTTCTTAGCACCTTCCAGCAAAAGGAAAGTGCTAACACCTTCCTTTAGCTTAAATAAATTCAAGGATGAACTGGACAAACATTTAGAGGGAATGGTTTGGTGAAATTTTTTTTGGCTGATGCTACATAAGCTCATACGCTTGCTTTCTTGCATTATTTTATTAGTCATATGGTGCAAGGAAGCCTAAGGCTTATGCTGCTCCAGCCAAAAAAAAAATTCCTGCATGAGAGAGAGAGAGAGAGAGAGAGAGAGAGAGAGAGAGAGAAGAAGGGAATCAACAAGAAAGCAAGCAAGAAAGAGAAGAATGAGATGATTATCAAGTTCAGGACCCTGGGTTTGCCAAGCCCATACTCGCCAGATGAGCCCCTGAGGTTTAGACTGCTATACGCACACCATTCATCGGAATGAATCACCGAACCAAGTTCACAATCCTGTTCAGTGACGGGGATCAAAGTGCGTCTGTCAGGCCATTGCACATAAAAATACCGACAATCAGAGCCGTGCTTGAGACCAAAAATCCGAGGCCCATCAATTCTTCGACCATAGTTCCAGTTTTCTACAACTGCATTGCTATCTTTGGAGAGAGGAGCTTGGTCGCCATTTAGTATTCCCCACGATTACATTTCTGTCGACCAGCAAATCTTGCTTCATCAATTTGAATGGGGATAAACACTGTGATAATCATCTTACCTCATGCATCAGTATCCTCCTGAAGTTCCAGAACAGTAGTCTAAAATTTTACCCTCGACAATGCTGTTGAAAGATTTCTACATGAAAGTGTCATCTCGACAGAAGACACTGCGGTTGCATTGCTACGTGAACACCATCTTCTGGACACACCCTAAGATGTAAGGCCTTGTCATCGATATGGTAGCGTCATGCAAGAAAAAAGAAAACATGACAGAAGTGCAGAATATAGGAGTATACTTCGTTGTCCGCGTAAAGGGTGCCAAACTTCACGTTCTGGCCGGAAAGGCAATGCATTCTTCCATCATACGGACATGAACAACAAATTACACTGTAGTCAGGGTTTGTGCGAAATTTTAGTAACAGCAATTACTCTAACAGGAAAGTCTTACAATATAATATCTGACGGGTATAACATGTGCAGAGAAGTGTTTGGAGTCACTGGTTCTCACAATGCACGAGGTAAGATGGTTGGCACAGAGCTTAACGCCAATTCAAATCGAAGAAGATTTTTAGCATCCTATAGCGTCCGGATGACCTCATGCTATAGTGCTAGTGTATTCTCACACTACAGTGCAGGCTAACTGCACGATTTAATATATTCTCACACTATAGCGTCCTGTAGAACGTATAGCGTGTGGTAGACCCACACGATATACAAATGTAAGTTAAGTAAAAACAAATAAATAAATACACCAAAAGCTTTCGGACTTTTGTAGTCCTTCTTCAATTGGAGAAGGACTACAAAAGTCCGAAAGCTTTTGGTGTATTTATTTGTTTGTTTTTAGACCATGGGATTTCTGTCGGCCAACAAATCTTGCTTCGCCAATTTGAATGGGGTTAAACTCTATGCTAACCATCTTACCTAGTGCATTAGTATCTTCCTGAAGTTCCAGAACAGTAGTCTAAAAATTTTACCATCAACAATGCTGTTGAAAGAAATGGTCAGAAAACTTATTAAAGAATATTTTGCTTAAACCTGTTGTTTTTATCTGTCTCTCCGGTACTACCGAATATATGTATTTATCTTAATATGCTAATGCAAGAGAATCTATAAAAGTTAGGTAGATGGGCTGAGAAGTGACACCTAAAGTTTAACATCGACAAATGCAAAGCACTACATGTGGGTAGCAGTAAACCCAAAGTAACATACTGTGTGGTACTACAGAGTAGTGGAGAATGAAAAAGACCTGGGGGTAATTGTGCAGTCTGATATGGAGTTCTCTGAGCAATGCAGACAGACTGACAGGATAGCTCATGGGCTTTTGTCAATGTTTGCTCGATGGGATAAGGAGGTGATTATCCTTTTATAAAGCAATGGTCAAAACAAACATTGAGTACTGCATACAGGTTCTGGCGGCCTCATTTTAGGAAGGATGTAGAGCTGGTGGAACAGTTACAGAGAAGGGTAACAAGATTGGTGAGGGGAAACAAAGGAATTCTCTTACCAAGAAAGGCTTCAGTTCTGTAAATTGCAGCATCTGGAGACTAGGAACCTGTGAGGTGATCTGATTGGGATGTTTAAGGCTTTGAATGGTATGAGCAAGCTCAATGCTGATTGGATTCTTCCTCTTGCACAGATTATGCAATTGAGGGGGTATAAATTCAAATTGAGGAAGGACGGTTGGGAAAGTTGCAGAATAGATGTGCGAAAGTTTGCCTTTACCTAGAGAATGGTTAATTGCTGGAGCAAACTTCCATCTGTCGTTATGGAATTTGATAGCTTAAATAAATTCAAGGAAGAATTAACTTTTGGAGGGAATGGACATGTGAAATGGAAAGTTCTTTAATGAGTAGGCTCAGGTCATCTTCCTGAAAGATTCCTCTTCTGATCCGTTTGGTCGTGGAGTTCTCGACCTTTCTTTATAGTTGCTTCTAGAAAGTGTGTCAGTGTCTGGGTTGACATTGTACATCTTCAGTGTCTCTATCAGCTATCTATGGAGCACAGAGTCGAAGGCCTTGCTGTAGTCGATGTAGACCGTGCACAGGTTTCGGTGCTTCTTGCCGGCTTGCTACTTAAATGCAGTGTTAGTGGTCAATTGCTCCTTACTTCCTTTGCTCATCTGCTTCTTTCCTTCATCTGCTCGGCCTTCATGTTCTGAATTTCAAAGTGGTCTGATATCTTCTTAGTCATGCAGCTGGTCAAGATTTTGTACATTGTTGGGAGAAAGGTGACCAGTCTGTACTTGGCTGGGTTTGAAGTGTTTTTGTCCTTAGCCTTCCCGTAGGTAATTTCCTTGAGTCAAATACTGCAGGATTGTGTGAGGGTGCCTTATTATCTGAATTGCTCTGCTGTGTGTGTGTGTGTGTGTGTGTGTGTGTGTGTGTGTGTGTGTGTGTGTGTGTGTGTGTGTGTGTGTGTGTGTGTGTGTGTGTGTGTGTGTGTGTGTGTGTGTGTGTGTGTGTGTGTGTGTGTGTGTGTGTGTGTGTGTGTGTGTGTGTGTGTGTGTGTGTGTGTGTGTGTGTGTGTGTGTGTGTGTGTGTGTGTGTGTGTGTGTGTGTGCAGCCAAACGTCTTGTACCAGTAGTTTTGGATGTTACCTATCCCTGGTTGCCAGTTTGCCAGTTGTATTTATTCCTCCTGAATCTGCTATTCTCTCGTCACTTGTGCATCTCTGGTTTTCTTCCATTCTAGATATATTGGGGGAACGGACGCTATGGTTAACTTCGCTGCTTCACAGGTTACCCCAGAACTCATCAAGTGCCTTCTAGTTGGGGGGGTCCCCTTGCTTTTCTTCTCCTCTTGTCCAATTTTCCTGTACAAGGCTCTCTGGTTTTCATCAAATATCCAGGTGTCTTTTTTTCTCTGGGCTCTCTCCATTGGCAAAGTTTCTTGCTAAGTGACAGGAGTTTCTGCTTGAGTATCAAGGTATTCTTCGATCCTCTGATTATAATCTTGTTTTTGCTGTGAATGTTGTCTTTCTTGAGGGTGGCCTTCACTTTTCTGATCTTCTTCTTACTTGTGTTATCCCATTGGTACTGGGTCAGTTGACCGATCTTCACTCATATCTCTTCTGTCTTATGCATTAGCCTTCTTTCCCAAGGCTGGTGGTTCTGTGTATTTAAGTTTTGTGTTATGTTGGGCTCTGGTTTCTCTTCTGTTCATCCTCGTGGCTGTTAAAGCGGCACAGTAAATGGCTGTGCAGTAGGTGTCCAGTGTTACTTCGTTATTGTTGAGATAATCCGGTATTATTCGCCAATTGAGGTGGTCTGTGACGTGCCACAGGATTATTTTGGGTTTCTACTTCGGTATGGTGTTGGTCTTTGTTGGGTCTATTCCCACGAATTCTGCTAGGGCTTTCTTCCACTCCTCTATTCTTGATATTGCGACCTCGTCTGTTTCCACTTACGCTGCTCCTGATTGTCATTCTTGTACTTGCTGTTCCTCCTCCAGCTTTGGTTCCGTTGTGTCGTCCTTATTCGTTATTCTTTGTAGTTGGTCGCTGGCATCCAACCTTAATTTTTTCCAAGATTTCAGGAGTTATCAGATTCTCCTTGATCGTCTCTAGAGTCTGCTAATAGCTGATCTGAACAGACGGAATTGTTCCAACCATCACTTGGTGTGTAGCTTCGTCCTGTACGTTTCTATGCTTGTCTCTAGTTTCGTTACTTCTTAGTATACTCACATGACGAAGGTATTCACTCTGATGCTCCACTTCATGCGTTGGCTTCTTATTCTTCTTCCTTCCTGGGTGGTCACTGGCACAGTACCACAGGAAGCACTTCCAGTTCGTTGCGCTGGATGGTCTTGCCCTTGTTATTATTATTAAAATAACTCGAGTAGAGGACGGGAAATAAGATAAGGGAAGAAAAAAAAATGTGACATACAGAACATTTTATTAGATACATCCTGACGAAACAGTGCAGGTGATAAGAACGCTACCCAGAGAGAAACGTGTGTTAAGTCACTTATAGATAACAGTGCGTTATCAGTAATGGCTCGTGGGAAATGTGAATGCTTAGAAGTAAATAAATGCTCACTTAATAGAAGCATCAATGGCATATCATTATGCAACTGCAGCTGCAAGGGGACTTCGATTTCAGGGGACCCAAAGTAAGCTCCATGCTGTCTTGAAATATAGGGCATATGTAGTTCCTACCATGGAAGCTCACAATATTGTTTACAATATTTCTTATGGTGGGTGCAATTCTACTATAGTAGTAGTAGTGGCATGTGATGCAAGAAAGCAAGTGTATGAGCTTATGCAGCATCAGCCAAAAAAAAAAAAAATCAAACCATTCCCTCCAAATGCCTGTCCAGTTCCTCCTTAAATTTATTCAACCTATCAACTTCCACAACGACAGATGGAAGTTTGTTCCAGCAATTAACCACCCAATGGCTAAAGGCAAATTTCCGCACATCTGTCTTTTCTTAATTTGAATTTATGCCCCCTTAGGTTCGTAATCTGAACAAGTGGAAGGATTCCATCAGAATTCAGCGTGCTCAACCCATTCAAGGCCTTATATACCTCAATCAGATCACCGCGCAGGTGCCTAGTCTCCAGTCACTGCAATTTGCAGAACTTAAGCCTCTCTTGGTAAGAGGATCCCTTCATTCCCCTCACCAATCTTGTTGCCCTTCTCTGTACACCCTCAAGTAAATCTACATCCTTCCTAAAATGAGGCCTCCAGACCTGTACGCAGTACTCAAGGCGTGGCCTGACCATTGCCTTATACAGAGGGATAATCACCTCCTTTTCCCTGCTAGCAAAATTCCTATATATCATTGACAAAACCCCATGACCTGCCCTGGCAGCCTGTCTGAATTGCTCAGAAAATTTCATATCTGACTGCACAATTACTCCCAGGTCTTTTTCATTTTCTACCACCTTAAGTGTAGTACCACACGCTTGGTACATTTCTCTGTGGTTACTTCTACCCATATGTAGTATTTGCATTTATCAAGGTTAAACTTCAGTTGCCATTTCTTAGCCCATCTGCCCAAATTATCTAGATGTGCGGAAATAGCACACTGCCATTACTGTCATTAACAACCTGCCAACTATTATCAGCAAACCTCGACATTAAGCCTAATATACCTTCATCAATATCATTGATAAATATACAAAACAACAGTGGACCTAACACCAAACCCTGTGGGACTCCACTAATAACATTAGTCCAAGAAGAGCAGCACCCATTGATTACCATCCTCTGTCTTCTCCCACTTAACCATCCTTTTATCCATTGTAGCAACTTACCCTTAATACCATTCTGCTCCAATTTGTACAATAGTCTTCCATGCGCAACAGTGTCAAAAGCTTTCCTGAAATCCAAATATATGATATATATGAAATCCAAATATATGACAGAAGTTAAACTAACTTCTGTTCCGGGGATACATTTGCACATCTCCAGTCCGAGGGAACCTCCCCTGAGTCCTTGATATCATATATCATGTTGGTTGGTTTTTGGAGGTTGATGGCCGCCGTCTTTCAGTAATTCTTTCCGATTCCCTTGACTTGATATGAGAGTTGAAGGCTTGATTATTTTAATTAATAGCTATTTTAACTTGATCTATTTATGACTATGCACGAGGGGTAAGTTCATATTATAATCATTCGCGATTGAGTGTTGAGAGATTAACAGTCCTACTACAAAGGTATGAGCTTTTCACCTATAATTTAAGATGAAATTTAAAAGAAAATATGAAAAAAAAATAACATAATTATATAAAAACAAACGAAAATACAATTAACATTTTAATCAGTGCGACGGTTGGGTTTGATGGGAGGCACACAGTTTTTTTAATACGAGGATTTATTGTGGACTGGTTTACTCTCAGCTCCTCTGCTACCTACTTTAGCCTCTTTCTCTTTTTTCTCGTTTAAAGCGGAAAACCCTTGTTCTCACAAGTAGGAAGTGGAAAACGGCAATAAAATTCTGCCTTTTCTGAAATTCGCCGAAATTCATTTTTCAGTCATTCGCGGAAAACTAATAATTAACAAATTAACAAAATTTGTTAATTATTAGTGTTATTAAAGTGAATTTACAGCAATTGGTCACTACAGATCTCAGCTAATTCTTCTTGCAGACAGTTTTAACGTTGGAAGGTTCTTTGCTGCAAATGGGTCCCTTACCCACAAATATATTTTGGCAAGAGAAGTAATGCTCAATTTTTGTCTTTAACAGCTTTAATGTTTCGCTTATTAAATTATTTTAGAATAATTCGTTTTGGCAGTCAAGGGAAACAGTTCTAAATTTTTTTTATTTACATTTTTTCCCATAAACAGCACTCAACTTTTCTTCAAAAGCGAACAACTTGTCAGTAGAAGTGAGTAAATTTTCCTCGGAGCCTTGCATACTGATATTTAATTTATTAAGCTGCGCGAATAAATCTGGTGGTAAAGCTCATTTACAGCACCAAATTTCATCACTTAAATAATCAAAATTTTGATTGCTCCAGTGAAAAAAAAATGAGCATTTCCTCACTCAACTCGTACATAACGCATAAGTACATTTCCTTTTGATGGCTATCAAAAGGAAAGGACTACCGAACCTCAGTATGCATCATTAAAGATAAATGATCAGACTCCAGTTCCTCGCATAATTTTCCGAAAATACGTATTTTTTGTGGTCTAATTTTGACATAATTGACAGTTTTTTAACCGCTTGATCAAGTGCAAGTTTTAAATTGGGTACGACTGTCTTCGCTACTAGAACTTCTCTGTGTATAACTGTGTGCTGTAATAATATTCAAATGTGTCATTTTACTAAGTTTACAAATCCTCTTAGTGCTGTTGTCATCGCGGGAGCACCGTCCGTACAAATGCCATCACACGAGTTCCATACTATAACACATTTTGGTAAATAATTATTCTTATTCTTATTATAATTATTCATTACTTCGAAAATATCTTGGCTGGTTGTTCTTTCAGTGGAGTTCTTCACAACAAAAAAAAAAAAATAATAAATAAAAATAAATAAAATAATAATAGTGTCCTTTCCAGTAAACCTGACAAATGCTATTAATTTGGGCTGTACCGCTAATATCTGTAGATTCATCTAATTGCAATGCTGCTGATTGGAGGCTTGAAGTGGCGAAACCCATGTTTAGTCTCTAGAGCAAAGTTTCCGGCACCCCCCCCCCTTCCCCCATACTTCTCCTTCAACCCATGCACGGTACTAAGTACTATAGGTTTTGATACCTTTCGTGTTTGGGGTTTTCATAAAAAAAAAAAAAAAAAAAACAGTCAGCCAAAATTATTAATATGTTGAACAACTCGTTCTTCAATATCATCGGACATGTCGTTTATATGCCTGCTAATTGTGCAGATTGAAAGTACTGTAGTACTATCTTTATTGTTTATCCAGCTTCCTCTCCCAAAATACTTTTCGCGATAACCCGACATGCTGGTAAAATCAAACTTTCTGCAATCAGGTGAGATTTCTTTTTTTTTTTTTTTTTTTTTGTCACCAGTTCGATACTAAATAGCCGGCTTCTTGTGCTTTATCAGATACTTTAGTCATATTATAAAATTCTGTACGTTTTCTATACTTTTTTTTTTTACTCGGCACCATTGCTTCATTCGACAATTTTAAACCGCATACCACACACAAAGGTAGAGAACAATCTTGGGTACCAGTATATGAAAATTCCATCGCCAAATAATCATCATATTTACATGTTTTCTGCTTTTTAATTTGTTTATTGTTGCTCGTTTTTGTCATTTTCTCCAAGCTCTTTGTTATCAAGTTGCCTCTTCTGATTTCCTTCCACTAAAAATTTATCCATCGCTAATAATTTCTAAAAAAAAATAGTTACTTCTGGAATGTGACTAATATAGTTCACTAAAAATTACTTCTTCTACAATGGAATTTAACGGAATATGATATTTTAGAGATTTAAAAAACACAAAAAGTACTTTAGAAACACAATGGAAAATTTCTTACTATGATGCTTACAAGATAAAGTTTGCATTAACTTATTACTTTGTGCCTGGTAGAGACTCTCAAGAGTTACGAATAGCGGAATAAAGATGAACGATCAAAACCTGACATCACCCTAGACCGCCGTAAGGCGCTCGGATTGGGCGTAAATAAACGAATTTTTTGTTTGAATTAATTTTTATAATAAAAATTGGATTTATTAATTTTTTTTTTTAATTTGCATTTTCATCGCCACACTAATATGCCGCAGCATACAGGTTGAGAAACACTGACCTAGAGTAATAGTACTTAGTACCATGCATGGGTTTGAAGGTTGAGAAGCTGGAAAAAAAAGACACTAGTTCACATGAGAATTGAATTTCTGTAGATTGTAATTTTCAAGAAATATGTAAGTTGAGTTTTGAAATTGGACACTAAGAGGAGGTTGACTGGTTGCAGCACGTAATTTGGACTGTTTTGGAAGAAAGAGAGAGAGAGATGAGAGAGAGGAGAGAGAGAGAGAGAGAGAAGAGAGAGAGAGAGGCTAATTCCTTTGTAAAGAAATGAGTCATTATTTAAACAGACTGATCTCTTTTTGAAGTATGAAGAAGTAGTTTTTGGAGACACCGCCCCAGATAGGGAGCCCAATGTTCTGTGGTAGGACGGATTTGCGAAGGAGGAAAACGGGTTTTTTAGATGCGGAGGAAGCAATATTTTCAATGTGCTTATGCCTAAGAGAGAGATTAGTAGTCAAGGTAATCCTTAATAGAAATATGTAATCTTGTCTAAAAATCTGAGTGTCATTGAAAAGATAAACACAGGAGAACAGAATAATCCTTTTTGCGAGATATAGAGACAGGAGCGAGTTTTTAGAAGGGAAAAAATCAACTAAATCAACTAAGTTATCTTTGCCCCACTGGAGAAAATTACTTGGAGATCAGTATTTAGGGAATTGGTACTGGATATTCGAGAAGTTGAAGCTGTTTATGCAGGGCAAGTTCTATGTGCTATCATCAACAAAACTATGGAGTAGGATTTCCAGTCAATGAAAGAGAGTCATTAGTGCACAAGAAGAAAACAGCTGGAGAAAGAACTGAACCTTCAGAAACACCCGCATTAGTGGAGAAGTTAGAAGAGAGAGCCGTCTACTATTACCCACTGAGTGGTCAGAGAGAAAACTGGATGTCCAATTAAAAAAAAAAAAAAAAAAACAGTTGGCAAACCATAAGATGGAGGCTCATTTAGAAGACCTCTATGCTAAACACGAACAAAAGCCTTTAAAAATGTCGACTGCTTGAGTTTCGCCGAATTTGTTTCATTGAATTTGTCCATAGATGGGTAATATAAACCAGTATATCGACAGTAACGGAATCCATACTGGCGAACATTGATCAGATGGAGGGTTTCTAGATAGATTATAGTTTCTAGATAGATATTTGTACCAGGGAAATGTCATTCGATGACACTGAAATTAATTTGAAAAATTGAAATTATTCCAGAAAGTCACAGTCCTATGAAAATACATATTTCTAGAATGTGAAATACATGCATAGTCCGTATTTGCATAAAATGATTTAAAATGACCTAATATATCCATTCCATCTGCTCCCCGATTCACCCGGTCCTCAAGGTTTTCAAAAAAAAAAGAAAAAAAGAAAAAAAAAAAGAAAGAAAGAAAAAAAGCCCACAAGGTATGCTTCCCCAGCCAAAAACAACAGCAATAGCCAAGTCGCCCAAGATCCAAAGGCTTTCTGCTTAAATAGAAGTTCTCCCTCTAGTCATGATAATTTAGTTGTGTAGGGAGAATTTTTTACACCGTCTTTCTGGAACATGTGCTGCTGAAGAGTATCTCAAGCAGCCCTAAGGTTCTTTGTTCTCCTCAATGTTGGGTTATGTTAACCGTTTACATCTTTCTGCTACATTCCTGTTGTATCAGATGCTCTCCAGGAAAAAATCCGTAATGCTAGTTTTAGTTTGTGAATGATCGCGCCTACAGACATTCGATACTTAGCCGACCCTTCATTGTGCCTGGTGGACACAGACCAAATTATGATATTAGGGTCACCCTAAATAAATAAATATATAAATTTGTATAGTAAATAAATTTGATGAATTTGAAGTGTTGGTCAAGACATCAAAGTCGGATATTGTTGGGACAGCAGAGACGTGGTGTCACACAGATATAAGGAATGCTGAACTGGAATTTGGGGAGTACAATGTGTTCAGAAAGTATAGACAGGATAGAAAGGGAGGAGGTGTTATGCTGTTAATTAAGAAAAACATAAAATCAAAAGAAGTGCATCCAGTTGATATAGATGAACAGTGCACTGTTGACTCAGTTTGGTGTGACATAAGCACTGCGAAAGCAAAAATAAGAGTAGGAGTGTGTTATAGACCTAATGACTAGAATGAGTACAATGAACAATTGTACAGAGAAACAGAGTGGGCTAATAAATCGGAATGTCTTATAATGGGGGATTTTAACTTCCCAGATATTGACTGGAACTTGTGGGTTGGTCACACACACACTAGGCAGACTTTTGTGGATTTATTGGATGATTGTTTTCTGCAGCAGCATGTTCGAGAGGCAACCAGAGGAAGTAATACTCTTGATCTGGTTATCAGCAGTGATCATTCGTGTATTAAGAATTTGCAGATAAAGGAACCACTTGGTGGCAGTGATCACAGTGTACTGTTGTGGGATTTTCTTAAAGATTTAATTACCATCAGGGGTAAAGGAAAGGGTTTTTGCTTCGGTAAAGGTGAGTACAGTGGCCTCCGACAGTTTTTAAATTCTGTACAGTGGGATTAACTGACGATGTTACCGACAGTAAATTCTAAGTGGGAAGCGTTCAAGGAATTAATCGTGGATGCTACTAAAAGTTTCATACCTTTTAAGAAATATTGTTCAAGGTTTAGGCTTAAATAGTTATCAAATGAACTAATGAGACTCGTAACAGAGAAGAAAAATGCATGGGATGCATATAAATTATCAAGCGACTCAGAAGCCTATGCCAGATATAAGCTAGTCTGTAATCAGGTCACAAAGGAGATTAGGCAGGCGAAGGCAGATTACGAGAAATCCTTGGCAAAAGATGCTAAGAAAAACAGCAAGGATTTCTTTACTTATATAAACTCTAAAAGGAAGGGGATGAATCTGATTGGCCCACTTGACATCGATGGTTCGACTGTTGATGATCCTGCTCAGATAGCAAACAAACTGAATGAGTATTTTGCATCTATATTCACACATGAGGAATTATTAAGGTTTGAAAATGGCAGAAGGTTATCAAATTGTAGCAGGATACTTAATTGATTTTGTAATAACTGAAAGCAAAGCGGAGGAGAAATTGTTGAAGTTAAACATAAGAAAAGCACTTGGGGTGGATGGGATGTACCCAGTTATATTAAAGGAGGCAGCAAAGCAACTAAGCAAACCCATAGCCATAATTATGAGAGCATCCTTGGACTCAGGGGAGGTTCCCACGGACTGGAGATGTGCAAATGTATCCCCAATTCACAAAGGGGGATCGAAGGGTGACACGAGTAATTACAGACCAGTTATTTTAACTTCTGTTCCGGGTAAAATAATGGAGTCACTGGTTAAATATGCATTGCAGGATCATCTAGACAAGACTGCAGCAATAATTCAGACACAGCATGGGTTTGTTAAGGGGAAAGTCTTGTCTGACATATTTGATAGGATATTATGATGTGGTTACAAAGGAACTGGATGCAAAAAATAATTTTGATATCATATATTTGGATTTCAGGAAAGCTTTTGACACTGTTGCGCATGAAAGACTATTGTACAAATTGGAGCAGAATGGTATTAAGGGTAAGTTGCTACAATGAATAAAAGGATGGTTAAGTGGGAGAAAACAGAGGGTAGTAATCAATGGGTGCTGCTCTTCTTGGACTAATGTTATTAGTGGAGTCCCACAGGGTTTGGTGTTAGGTCCAAATCTTCTTCAATGATATTGATCTTCATCAATATCATTGATAAATGATATTGATGAAGATATATCAGGCTTAATGTCGAAGTTTGCAGATGATACAAAGGTTGGCAGGTTGTTAATGATAGTAATAGCAGTGTGCTACTGCAACAGGATCTAGATAATTTGAGCAGATGGGCTAAGAAGTGGCAACTGAAGTTTAACCTTGATAAATGCAAAGTACTGCATGTGGGTAGAAGTAACCCCAGAGAAACGTACCAACTGTGTGGTACTATACTTAAGCTGGTAGAAAATGAAAAAGATCTGGGAGTAATTGTGCAGTCAGATATGAAGTTTTCTGAGCAATGCAGACAGGCTGCCAGGGCAGGTCATGGGGTTTTGTCAATGATATATAGGAATTTTGCTAGCAGGGAGAAGGAGGTGATTGTCCCTCTGTATAAGGCAATGGTTAGGCCACGCCTTGAGTACTGCGTACAGGTCTGGAGGCCTCATTTTAGGAAGGATGTAGATTTACTTTAGCGTGTACAGAGAAGGGCAACAAGATTGGTGAGGTGAATGAAGGGATCCTCTTAGCAAGAGAGGCTTAAGTTCTGCAAATTGCAGTGGCTGGAGACTAGGCACCTGCGCGGTGATCTGATTGAGGTATATAAGGCCTTGAATGGGTTGAGCACGCTGAATTCTGATGGGATCCTTCCACTTGTTCAGATTACGAACCTAAGGGGGCATAAATTCAAATTAAGAAAAGACAGATGTGCGGAAATTTGCCTTTAGCCATTGGGTGGTTAATTGCTGGAACAAACTTCCATCTGTCGTTGTGGAAGTTGATAGGTTGAATAAATTTAAGGAGGAACTGGACAGGCATTTGGAGGGAATGGTGTGATTTTTTTTTTTTTTTTTTTTTTGGCTGATGCTGTATAAGCTCATACACTTGCTTTTTTGCATCACATGCCACCACCACTACTACTACTACTACCTGTAAATGATTACATCTACCCACATATTTATTTTGTCTGTAAATTGCGTTTTTTTTCTGGTCGATTTGACTGTTTTGCTAGACGACAAAAAACCTTGCTATCTATGCCTGAGACCGACGAACTCCACGATAGATTAAAAAAAACCCATTAAAGTTCCTTGCGTCATCGACGGGATTCGAACCCTTTGCTTTGCTTCTTCTTGTCTTAATAATTCTAAATTCCACTTCTTTCTGTTGCTCCTTTTCGTTAGTGTTTTAAATTTTAGTCTGCTCTTTAGCATCACTAGATTGTGATCATTATTTCCATCTGCAAGTGAGTAAGCTTTCTAACTTGATTTCGGTATCTTTCTTTTACTAGGATATAATCTAGGTGATATCTGTTTGAATCTCCTGGGTTCTTCCATGCATACTTTTTTCTTTTGGGAACTTTGTACCATGTATTCGTGATAATAAGTTTCTCTTGTCTGCAGAAATCCACAGTATAAGGCGCTGTCTTCGTTCATTCGGTTTCCCAGTCTGTAATTTCCAGTATTCTTGTCTTCTCTTTTTTCTCCTACCACCACATTGGAATCTTCCATGATTATCACATTGAAGTTTGATGGTGTGTCCCTAAGTATTCCTTCCAGCTGTTCATAGAATTCTTCTGCTTCCTGGTCATCGTGGTTTGATGTCGGCATATAAACCTGGACGATCAGCATGTCTGTTGGTACTGCTGCTATTCTTGCCAGAGCAGGAACTAGGGTGGGGCGCGTTGGATCAATTATATATATATATTTTTAAATTGCTTCATTTTTGATTTAATTTCAGTCGAACCTGTGTTTAAAAAACTTCTTTATAACTAATTTTTTTGAATTCCTTTTGGTCATTACATTTAAAAGTTTCTGTTAAATGAAGAAAATTTCCATATAACGAACGGATTATGAGACACTTAACTTTATATGTTTTGTTTCCACCTCTGGTCCTTAGGCAATTTAAGCAATTAGAAAGTGCAAATTAAGGGTTAAAAGGATTACCATTCCACAATGTAAGTGGAACGTAAGTGACCACTTATCCCGCATACCGAGAAGTCATGCTAGTGAACTGCTTTCTATAGCCAATCAAAATATTAAAGCGTATTCCTGACACGGATGATAACTTCTGGTCAACTTGTGTTCTTTGTTTAAAATAAAAATAAAAATTTTATTAAAAGAAATACTGTACTGCATTATCTTTGTACGTGCTACTAATGATTCCAGAAATTATTGTGATTTTATGAGAGTAAAAAAAAAATTATAAATTCAGGATTTATATACGTGATTATAAATCCGGAATACGGAAAAAAATATCAGGGGGGAAGAGTGTTTTACAGATTTCGAAAATACCAGAGAAACTCCAATTACAAACTTCTATAAAGTATGGTCTGTTTTGTGATGTCACACTTCTGAGCTTTTTGGTTTGTCCTCCAGTGGTTAGCACTGGAGGACAAACAAAATTTTTCAAATATCTGTTGAAAAATCATGTTTTTATCAATTTTGTAGGATATAAAATCAGTAACCCCTTTAAAATTTCTCCAATTCGTCCATGAGTATTGTCTAATAGAATCTTATCTAAATATAGAAATAGCGGTATGAATTTTTCATACCCTGCCTGTAAAAGTAGCTTCTTGTGAAAGAACGTTCAATTAAAAGACTACATCTTCATTGCATATTTTTAGTTTATGTTATAATGTTAACAGTACTATATTTTGCAATATTTTGTTTCTATGATTTTATACTAGACATATATAAACATAAACTATCTGGTTCTCTAATTTTTTTTTATAGTTATATGTACTCTCTTTGTAGTTTATATAGAAATAAATTCTCTGTAAGATATAAACGAATATTTGTATCTTTTTCTTTGATATTTTTGTTTTGCTATTTTATTAATAAAATAACAAAAAGTTAAAACAAAAATAAAATAACAAAATAACAAATTATTTTATTAAATAAATACTAGGGGGCTTTGCCGCCTGCTCGCCCACCCCCGCGCACGCTTTTCTACGTAAAATGTAGAAGTATACGGAATAAATAAAATCTTTTCTACGTAAAAGACACACCTGTCGAAACGTACTGGTCGATATCTAATCAGGAAATGACCTATGTAATTATTTAATTTTGCATTTGTAGGTGAGGCATTCTCAAGATCAAATATGTATATATCACGGTAAATCTTCGTGAATTCGATCTAAACTAAGATGCAATAATCACGGTAAAAGTCCAGAACGGTGTACATACTCCAACATGGCGGCAAGCAAAACAGTGGGAAAGCAGTGATTGACAAGTTGTGACTCCCATATTTCTACAAACGGACAGGAACAAAGCAATGATTAGCAGATGCCACTGCTTTCCCCTCCCCCTGTCCTCCTAGGTTGATATGCCTGGGGTATTTTTCCCCACATTTGCCCCTGTTTTTAAATCAGGAACTCTTTTTCTCTTTTTAAAATAGTGGGATGGAGGGATAAACACCCTACCTAAGCTGAGCCCCCCTCCTCGACGACACAAAACAATCAGAAAAGGGAGGTGCCTTCACCTGTCAATTATCGCCGTCTTACTCGCTTTCATCGACGTACCTGCCAGTGTATACTATACTGGACTTCAGCCAATATTACTATGTAATTATTTAACTGCGTTTACATAGGTCACTTAGGGAAAGGCCTTTTACTTCAGGTTCCATAATACATCAGGAATATTGTTGCATCCGAAAGAGCTGGACTAAAATATTTAAATGAAATATTTACAAACTATACAGATATTTAAAATATTTACAAAATACTAAACTACAATATTTACAAATATACAATATTCATTAATATACAAAAAACATTACAGTGGAACATCAAATGTTAGACAGGGAATCACGTGCACAAGATTGGTGAACGTTATGGAGGCAGATGTCAATAATTAATTGTATTTGTAGTGATGCAATTTCCTTGCCCTCTTCTCCCATTGGCTTGAATAAATATCACTAGGAGGAAAACTTTCATAATGTATAGATAGATATGCAAATCGTAGACCGTTACAATAGTAAGTTTTATAAAATCATAAAGATTGCAGGGGTGTAGCAATGGGATGCAGAGGGGAGTTTTCCCCCGGGCACCGAGCTTTAGGGGTGCAAACTGAAGGAATTATCTATCCCAATCAGGGGCGTTAGGAAGACATGTTGCCTCCTGGCGTCGACGACCCTAGCTATGCTACTGAAAGATTGACTACCTGCATATAATGGGGGCGTACTTATAACACTTTTGCCCCAGATGTAGGATTGCCTAGTTCCGACTCTGATTCTTGCTGTTATTATTCTCGTTCCTATGACTTGTATGTCGGTTATTTCTTTTCCGATTTTTCTTTCCATAATTAGTACTACGCCTCCTTGTCCATTTGTGGCACTAGAATGTATTACTCTGAATTCCTCACTCCAGAAGTCTCCTTCTTTTCATCTGACTTCGCTTAGTCCTACAATCTTGAGTTGGTATCATCTCATTTCTTTTTTTAAGCATTCCAACTTTCCTGTCTGGAGCAGAGTTCTGATGTTCCATGTTTCAAGGTTTGTATAAGGATTCCGTTGGTTGACCGCCTGAAAAGCCTTACATCTCCTGCCGGACACGACACCTGGTGCTTGACTGACCGAGGTCCCATTGAAGCCATCTGCTGAAGAAATGTGTGGAAAATTCATGAGTGGTAAAACATGGGTAGATAATGTGGTAGTTTCCCCTTGCTCTACACATTGCAGTAGCAGAACCAAAGTCGTGAATATGTCAAGGGTGCTTCTGAAAGTTCACTCTGAAGACAAGCCCATTACTGCTTCCCTCCCTCATGGTTGGTTGTGCTTTGATTAAGCGGTACAGGCTCGCCACTGTCCGAGCGCTGTCGTAGAGCTTGTGCGCATTTTTTAGGGACAACTTACCAGGTTTGTCCCGCCACGGTCTGATAGTACTGGCGCTGCTTGTCCGGGACAACCGAAGTAGCTATCCTCCATATCTGAAAGCCATCCCCCTATCCGCAACCGTTCGGTACCCGGCACGCAGTTCTACTCCTGGGAATTAATCCAGAACCAGAGTATGTACTCCCAGTAGTACGCAAAAATAGAGATTATTGCTGCTGCCGGGAGGCGAGTTTCACTCCCGGTGCAATAAAATTCCTCCCCCCCCCGCCTCGGCGAAAAATTGTAGGCTAACTTTAGATTATGGTACCACTGGGCGTGGTCAACGACAAATCGAAGTGAAGGACGTGTTGCTCCTCCCCTCCTCGTGAAGAGTTACAGGAAAAGGCCACGTGAAGGACCTGAACTGAGAGATATAGTTGCGATTAGAAGGGAAAAAAGAATTACAGGATAAGGTCAGGTTTAATAGACTTTTCATTTTTGTCTAGTGAAAAAATGTTATGTTAGTTCACACCACCCATTAATTCAGGACGGATTCCAGCATGAATTTTTTAAGACTTTCATTTTAATTTATCAGTTCAGGTCCGTCATGGGGCCTTTCCCTGTGACAGACTTGATAGGAGGAGCAATCACGTTTTCGCGTTGACTGTTCGTTGGCCACGCCCAGTGGCACTGTAATCAAAAGTTTTACCAAGTAGTAATTTTTATTTTAATATTTGTTCCAAGACCTCGGACACTGAAATTTTCGGCACATTTTTTGTTAAATTTTAATTGAAATTTTCTTATTACAAGTTACAAAACGGAAAAAAAATTTATTGATACCATGGTGAGTCAAATGAAGGATCGTTTTAATGACAAAGAAATGTTGATCATCAACGTTACTGCAAAGTTTGAAACATCGAAATCTTTCTGGGAACTAACAGAAGATGACATAAAGGTAATCTCGTCTTGTCTAAACTTGAATTTTGATCCTTTGGAATGAAATTCGCTCGTTTAAATATTTGACAAAAACAGAAAACCAAATCAACAACAATCTTATACATTCAAAAATTGGATATGTTGAGCTAAAGACATTATGAAGCAAAGCTATGCTGTATTCCTGTTTCTACTGCTAGTGCTGAACTTCTTTCAGCACAATGAATCGATTGATGACAAAATTAAGAAATCGAATGGGACAGGAAACATTGCAAGATTGCATGAAGATAAGTGTAGAAGGCCCGAATGATAACGTACACGTAAGTTATAATCCAGTTTAATACAAATATATACTAACAAAATCAGTAGCTTTCGAGACGCGTGTCTCTTAGGCCCGAATGAGTTATGGGAAAAATTAATAAATGAAGTGATTGATATGTATGCAAAAAGAATAAGATTATTATAATACTTGCATGTTGATTATAATTTGTATGATTTTTTTTTTGCGAATTTTAATCTGTGGTTTTCATGTTATTAAACTATGATTATTGTCATTAATGTGTGTTGTTTATGTGAACTGACTATTAATATTTAGTTGTTAAATAATAAATATTTCCTTTTGTTTGCTATTTTGTGTTCTCATATTCTCTTATTATAACATTCATAAATATGCAGATTTGTTTGTAACAGATATATATGTTGTTAATACTGTATTAAATAATAATAAAATTATACACATATACTACACGTACCCTCGAAGTTTACATTCTTCACCCCGGTGCAATACATTTGCTGCAGCTCTCTTATAATGAAAATAATGTGGACTTTTTTTACTGCTACACGACTATTAAAGCTTAATGAACCCCCGGGACATTGTTTTAATCCCCCATTAGAAAACTCCCGGGTGTACGAAGCCGTTACAGCAATAGTGGCAATGGGGAAACTCTTGAAATCCATTCTCCCTGTTCTCTGAACATGACTCCTTGTGGCTTTGATTTTATTTTATTTATTTATTTTTATTCACAAGATAACGAGCAACTTAGAGATGAGTGCTTTTGAACAAGATATACTGTGAACAGTAGATCGGCCACTCAACAAAACCAGACTGCTGATGATATTGGGTGCCTCCCAGGTGTTGGAACAACTTGCACAGGAGATTATTTTGAGGGAATAACTGGCTGTTGCATGATGAAAGATCGGAATTAGATTTTAAAATTAGTTACCTTCGGCACTGGAACTCTTAACTTATATAATGTAATCTAATTTCGCATATTTTTTGATAAATAATTATCAGTTCTTGCTTAAAACTTCTAATTATATTTTTATGTTATGTACACGAAAATTAGTCGCTGACACTTCCCTAAATAATTTCTCATTTTTATTACAATATTTCATATTGAAAAAAAAAAAAAAAAAATTGATGTATTAAACTTCCATACAAAAAATTATCTAAACATTATTTATGTGCTTTTGACCATTTTTTTTTTTAAATTCATAATTATAATGTTTTGGCATTTTTTTAATTCCATTATAGCATTCGGTGCAATTTTACTTAGAGGTCACTACGAGCATACTCGTAATCACACTGTGCTCATAATCATGAATCGGTTGGTTTTTCAACTAATATAAAATGGTGTTGGTAGACTTACGGTTGTTGACTGGCAAGGAAAATCGAATTTCAGGTTTGTATTTTTAGCCATTTCACTCTTATCAGAACATGATTGGAAGCTTCACCACAAGTGTTCATTATTTATTTTATAGTTTATTATTTTAATTAAAATTGACACTCGATTTAGCCTATCGTGAGATACGTTGCTCATAAATGTTTAATATCTTTTTTTTCTTTTTTTTTTGTTTTTCCCGGTTATATGAGGTATATCCAGAATATAACATCTCGAAAGAATATAACATCTACGCACCTAATGAGAGCCGCAGAGCTCTCATTAGGTGCGTAAGGCTAATTAATCAACTTAATAGCCAGATGATAGTGCATAAGTTTGCTTCCTTGCTTCATCTTGGCAATACTAATCTTAAGTGATTTGTTTTTAATTAAAATCATGCCCTCGAATTATATAAGTAGTCGTGTTCTTGTTACCATAGTTAATATAACATTTTACCTTAACTGAAATCCTTCAATATAACCAAATTTAAAATAAGCAAACGCACTATTGGCTGATCCCAGGGCATTTTTAGAAGCTTTCCACATATATTTTTTTTTTTTTTTTTTTTTTTTTTCGCACGAAGAGCTTATGTTTTTCCTGTTTGTGCGGCCTCATGTAAAAGCTGGACTTCCAGTGGAACGGATTGGCATTAAATTTTATATTTGGGTCTTTTAGACATATTTGTCGATCCATCCTAAATTCCATTAAAATTTGAGCAATAGAAGTTCGGCATTTTTTTTTTTTTTTTTTTTTTTTTGTTCCCTATAAAATCTGAGTTGTTATATATGTATATACAGACGATTCCGGTTATTTGGGACACATCGGGTCTAGTGCATTTCGGCCCGATTAAGCGGCTACCCCATTTATCCGAAGTTTCACGTAAATACCGATAGTTAAAAATACAATGGACCCCCGCTTTACAATTGGTTCACTGTACAATCAAATCACATTACGATGGAGTTACCATAGTAAAGTACCGTTCACTATACGATGTGTAGTAAGCGCCGGTCATTGTTTCACGTTTGTGAATTGAATTTTAATTCTATTAATCAGCGATTCTAATTAGCGAAAATAGGAGGAATATTATCGACAGGCTATAAAAGTAAAGATATATTAAAGCACAAATTTACCCTTTATTACCTTACCAATTAAAAAATTAAATATGATACGTGAAAATCGGTATAATTAATACGTACTGTAATATGTACATACTAATTGACATTTGTGTTCACTGACATTTGTGGGTGGAGGTTAAAATTTAAAACAATAAAAAGATAAGCAATTAATAACAAAGAACACGGCCCACCCAAATTGCAAGTAACGCGATACGCCCAAGTGAGAACGGAGTAACAGGTTACGAAGCTTTAAAAATAGGAATGAAGAGAAGATTCTGAAAATTAATTTTTTATATGATTAAAGATTCCATGGAAGTGTAAACACATTTCACCATAATAACCCACAGAATTCCAG